>NC_133786.1:9043172-9343172 GCF_003597395.2 Chelonoidis abingdonii | reverse complement strand
ACAGAAATGTGAACTGACTTGCACAAGGTCACAGAAAATCAATCACAGAGCTAGGAACTGAACGCAGAATGTTTAGTGAGCTTTGGTCATGCTCTCACCCCTTTCGCATTTGATTCCTGCGAATGTGTCAGAGATGATATTTTACTTTTATTTATTTAGATTAAAAGTAAATTCAGTATGCCCTTATAATGTAGAGATGGAATGAGATGGGTTGGAAAATGGGATCTCTCCCCATATATTGCCACTAGATTTCTTTCTAAAGTTTCAATAGGAAAAAAATGGCGTTTCACTCAGTATTTGAGAAACGATGCAGTGTTTTTCATTTGGGCTTCAAATGTTGTTTCAATTCAGTTTAAAAGTTTAAAATTTGGGACATTACTCCTTCTTTTTGACTTTTGTGTGGAGATAAAAACTAAGGGGGGATTCAAAAAAGTTAAAAGATGTGGGGGAAAGCAGCTTCACTTTCCCACACTTCCTTACTGTTTCCCTATTTGTGCCAGTTCAACCAAAAAAGCTTTCTCAGATGTGCTGCGACCAGCTGTATGCAGAGGCAATGTGGTATATAACCATCCAGCATCCTGAGGCACAATACATTTAAACAGACACAGAATATACCTCATCCTACTCCTCTCTAAGCCCAGGACCTTCTGCCCTCTCCAAAGCTCTGACAAATAGTATAAGATCAACAGATGTTGGCTATTTCAGCCCAAAGTGGGGAGCAAATTCCATAGTCCAGGAGCCCTCTTGGAGAATACCCTGCAAGCAATAAGGAACCTTTTCTATGTGAAGGGTGCTTGAGTGGTCAGGTCTGGCAGAATGGCATGGGGAGAGAGGCAATTTCTGAGATTCAGGCAATTTGGGGCATGGATGCTTGTGTAAAGCTAATTTCAAAGTCATGCCTGCAAGGAATCCTGGAAGCCACCCTTGTAAATCTCACCCAGATTCATGTCAGCTGTGCTGACTCACTCCTCCTTTGGGGCATGCTAAGCAGAGTGAGTGGATAGGGTGGAGGGGGAGGGAGATTTCAAAGTTTATACATTTACAATGCCTGGGAATTGTTGGTTGAGAGCTGATTGAGGATGTGGTAAATGATTGATGGTTCAGTGTCTCTCTGCCTATCTAGCGGTATGGCTCTGTCATAGTAGTATATGGCACCTCCTTTCCAACTATTCTCAAGGCCATGGATAGATGGCTACAGCTCCAACGCTCAGATCCATTTGGGGAAGTTGGAATCTGGGTTCTTTGCTCGCTCATGGTAAAGTGGGATCCAGGAGATGGGGAACTGAGCGAGGGTTTTATTCTTAGCTCTGTCCTTCTGTCACTCTGTGCTTCTGTTCCCCCTCTCACCCTTTAACTGTCGGGTCTGTTTAGACTCTCAGGCCCAGATCCACAAAGCTATTGAAGCTTCTAGTCTCAATCCCATTGTGAATCTGGGCCTCAGCGCTTTGGGGAAGAGATGGTTTCTCAATGCATTTTTGTGGCACCTAGCACTGTGGGGCTCCAACCTCGGCTGCAGCATCTAGATGCAACCGTAATGCCATACATCATAATGATTGGTTGACTCTCACATCACGTAATGTCTGACTATGTGTAAGTGCTAACTGTTATTGATTACATGATGAATAGAGCTGGTTGGAAAATGGGGGGAAGGCGTATTCTGAAGAAAAAAATGATTTTTTTCTGTTAAAAAAATTGATATTTATACTAGGAAGAGAGCCTGAGACATAAGCCCTTGTAACAGAGGCCTGATACGAGGCAGAACCTGCTCAGAGAATCTGACAAGAACAGGGCTGATATTGCAGAAATACACATTGCTAAGAAGCACTAAGCACAGAGTACTCATGCAAACACATCCTGATATTAAGGGGTCCACAGCATCCCAATATCAAGGATGGTACAAAAACATCCCCCAAGGATAACAGGAACACACTGACCCCTCCTAAAAAATAAGGTCAGGATGACAGTACATAATAAAGATATTTTGTTCGAACCAACATGTAGAAGGTGATAAGTTGTCACATCAGGGGGCAGTAACTCACTATGTCAGAGGCAGTACTGACTTGTTTGTATCAGAGTATAAAGATTTATCTCTGAGGGAGTAGCTTTGTCCAGCCGAGGGGGGAATGGAAAATCCTGCCATTCTCTGAGCTGCATCCATTGTCATGGGCCTACATGTCTCAGTATCCTCATAGAGTCTGCCAGGTGCTGTTACCATGCTCTGTCAATAATAACCTGGCCTGGTGCCTTCGTACCTTAATGGATCTTGTGGTCATTGGGCGGTTTGCTCAAGGTCTGCTGTGCCGGCTGTCTGCGCAGAGCTGGGGCAGCACACAGGGAGAACACACACATGCAACCAAACATCTAACCACAGTATTCAGCTGAAAAAAATCATATGGGGGCTTTTGGTTTTCCAGTGGAAAATTGAAAAAATTGAGGAAATCAGACACTGCCTGTGAAATGTTCATTTTCTCAAAAAAACCTATTTTTTGGTCCCAAAAAACCCAAACACCATAAAAACCACTTTGACAGAAATGTTTCACCCACCCCTAACTGTGAGCACATGCCCCAGCTCCCAAACGGAACGCTATATGTTGTGCTTGATGTAGTGGTACTCAGTCAGATGCTACTGACTGGGAATTGCTGCATTGTCTTCAATCACTGAAACTGAAAGCTCTTTGTGTTTGTACAGCACCTTGCACAATGGAGCTCTGGTCTATGACTGGAGCCCTTAGGTGCTACAGCAGTATAAGTAATAAAGAAAAGTAATACATTTAATGGGACACGTAGAACGTGGGCTGTGGTGATATAGACTTCCCTCCTACACAGTCCTACAAATGTACCTCAACCTTGGCCTGGAGGGATTGAAACTTCATTCAGGCCTTGTTCCCCTCTGCTGAGAGAGCCAACAAGATTTCCTCTTCTTCTGTGGTTTAGTGATCTGAGCACAGGAAGGCCATAAGGTATTCATTAATTCTTATCCCAGTTCTTTATCTGTGGCTTTGGGTAAGTCACTAAACTTCAGAGCCTCGGTTGTTCTCATCTGTAAAATTGGAACAATTCATACTGTGTTATAAGAATTATTGTCTATAAAGCACTTGGAAAATAAGTGCTAAGTGTCATCTGTTTATGCCAAATCCTTGGGTTTTACTCAGTCCTTGCTCCTGCCAGTAAAGTCAATGGAAGTTGGGTTGAATAAGGAGCTAGGCACCTAGGCTATTATTATGCTTTTATTCATTAGGATGGGCATTTCCAAGGCATCTAAATGACTTAGAGGCCCAACTGCCACTGGCTTTCAGACATTGATCCTTTCAGTGATTCTCAATGGGATATTGTCCTCCTAAGTCACTTGAGCTCTTTGGAAAATCCCCACCCTTCAGTGCTGTTTGAGATGCTGGTTTTGTGATGTGGACTTGAGTTCCCTATGAATTGTATCAATACCACTTTATTTAACAAGTTCCCAATTGGCCAGTAGGCAGAAATAACCTTTGAATTTCTCTTCTTTTATGTTGTCAGTTTTGCTTCTGCTTTTCTGGTTTGTGCCATTGCTAGTCTGCTTAAAACCTCCTTGGTGTAATCTGTGAAGGTGGGATAATAGAGCATATTGTGCCACACCGAGACAGGGGTTTTGAGTCTGGACTGAGAAAGTAAAGAGACACAGGGAAGCCTGAAAGCTGGTATCTCGGTAGCTTGCTCCAAATGCAGGTTGTAAATAGGTTTTAGTGCTTACGTAATTGGTTTGTGGGGAGAATGTGTTACCAGCAGAAATCTTGCAGGTGTAAGACAGCGTTACTTGCGCTGACATGCCTGGCTGGGGATGTGATAATTGGTGCTGTGACTGGGGGAAATGTGTTCTCCCGCAGCTATAGTTTTCTACCTTGATTAGGCTTGTAGCTGAAGGCCAAAATCATGGTTATAAATAAGGACTAAATATGGAAACTGAGATTCAAAGTTCAGACCTAAATACAAATTACCTGGGGGCTGAGTGGATTCAAGGTTCTAATTTGGTCCTGTGTCTAGCTGGGACAGATGAACCACATAAGGTTAGGAACTAGCTGTGGGGTTCAAATAAGCATCTACAAATTTGTGAGCCTACGTATGAAGCTTATCCAGACTATCTGAGCTTCATGACGCTGAAGGACTGGACTAGTGATTTGAGGATACCCAACTTGGAACACTGCAAAGAGATTTGATTTTCAGAAAAGGGGGCACTCAGTGCTTTCTGAAAATTGGGCCCTTTTAAGCCACCTCCATTGCCTGCCCCCAAATTAAAGTGCCGCCAATCACTTTTGAAAATCTTTTATCTGTATTGCACACATGAAATATCACAGTGTGAAACATCATAAGGATATTGCAGTATATCTATCTATCCATCCATTCCACCTTCATCACCACAGTATATGAACATCTCGTATTTGTCCTTCTTAGATAAGACATGCAAGAAGGCCAGGAAATTGTTTTACAAAAATATACCGTTGCCTGGAATTATTCAACCCCCAAACACTCAACTTTAGGTCAGTGTAAATTTGGAATCAATGGTTGTTCTCATTCTTGTCTTATCCAAATTGATTCACTCAACACTGGTAACTCCTTCGAAGCTCAAAGTAGAAGCATCTCCTTCCAAATGTTTGTTTCCCCCCAGCCCTGTTCCCACACAAATTTGTCATTGTAGGATCACATATAGACGTGCCGAGTCACTGACAGTCTTGATAATATCCCTATCAAAATTACACATGACTAATTCACTGTCTAAGGTATATTCGCTAGATGGGGTGGTACAATAGCACTAGATGTGTTCTGATCCAAACTTCCCCAAAGCTTGGGGTGTTTGGATCCAGAGTTTTGGGTTGATCTCATTTCCACAGATGATCAGGAAATGTTTTTAGTTCCCACAAAAAAATTAGACAAAAGCAAACTAACTTTATCGAATGTTCTCCAAAGTTTTCAGTGGAAAAAAATAAAACATTGGTTTTCAAGAACCAAAACCATTTTTGGCTAAAATGTTTTTTTTTGTTTTTTTGGTTTTTTCGGTTGCCAAAAACAGAAGATTTTTGATTTTCAGTTTTCTGATGTAAACCTGGAAACTTGTCAAAAATGGACATTTCCCATGAACAATGACCATTTTGAATAAAAAGTCTTTTTGGTTGTTGAAAAAACATGTCAGATGAAAAAATGTGATCAGTGCTGCTTGTTAATTTGCATTCATATGAGTTTTAAATATGCTGATAACTAGCTGCAGCTCATACAGTGATTTCAGTTGATCACAGAGCTATATAAATCAATACGTCACTTGCATTTTCTACACCTACCCCATACTTTGCTCTGTTAGTTTTGTAAAGTGTAAGAGAACATTACCAGCAATAAAGCTAAAATCAACCTAACCCAGAGTGTTGATGTTTGATAGTTAGCTGCAGCTTTGGAATTAAGGCCAGAGCTGTTAGACGTGTATAAATTGGTGGGCATGCAGCACCCTCTTGTGTCTATCTAAGGCTGGCACATTTAGTACCTTTATGCATATATATATATATATATATATATATATATATATATATATATATATATATATATATATGAACCTTGGGAATCATAGAAGATTAGGGTTGGAAGAGACCTCAGGAGGTATCTAGCCCAGCCCCTGCTCAAAGTAGAACCAACACCCACTAAATCATCCCAGCCAAGGCTTTATCAAGCCTGACCTTAAAAACCTCTAAGGAAGGAGATTCCACCACCTCCCCAGGTAACCCATTCCAGTGCTTCACCACCCTCCTAGTGAAAGTGTTTCCTGATATCCAACCTAGACCGCCCCCACTGCAACTTGAGACCATTGCTCCTTGTTCTGTCATCTGCCACCACTAAGAACAGCCGAACTCCATCTCTGCTATCAAATCCCCCCTCACTCTTCTCTTTTGCAGACTAAGTAACCTCAGGTGCCTCAACCTCTCCTTGTAAGTTGTGTGTCCCAGTCCCCTAATCATTTTCATTGCCCTCTGCTGGACTCTCTCCAATTTGTCCACATCCCTTCTATAGTGGGGAGACCAAAACTGGACACAATACTCCAGTTGTGGCCTCACCAGTGCCGAGTAGAGGGGAATAATCACTTCTCTTAATCTGCTGGCAATGCTCCTACCAGTACAGCCCAATATGCCATTGGCCTTCTTGGCAACAAGGGCACACTGGTGACTCATATCCAGCTTCTCGTCCACTGTAATCCCCAGGTCCTTTACTGCAGAACTGCTGCTTAGCCAGTCGGTCCCCAGCCTGTAGAGGTGCATGGGATTCTTCCTTCCTAAGTGCAGGACTCTGCACTGGTCCAAAAGTTGACTCCTGAACCCCAGCCCTTTATCAGGTTAATTATCAATAGTTCGTCTTTGAAGACCTACTCTGCTTCCTTCTCCTGTTTCTCCTTCATCTCAGGTTTGAATTTTGATAATATTTTCAGTAGCATCTTCAGTGAGACCCAGTGATCTAAAGAGGCTCTCATTCTAGCAGAGAACAGAATCAAACTGGATTCTGCATCTCTAGGAGCACAGAATTTTGTTTGTTCACCTGGGCCCTTTCACACCAGCATTTTTATATAGCACTGAACTGATAACTAATACTAGCGTAATTGGAATGCTAATCTGCCATGCTCCAGCGGTAGAATGACGCTCAAGATGGACTTTCATCAGGGAGAGCAAAGACTTGCAGCTCCTAAGAAGCACCCTTTTATTTCATGAACTAGAGGAGTTATTACATTTGCTGGTAGCTGTAAAAGGTTTTTATCCTCTGTGGACCAGCCACTAGAGGGGAGATGCAACATACTTAGCCACCATGTTACCAGGATGCTAGTGGAATAACTTCCAGAGAAATAGTTTCTGGCCCTTCTCTGCCAGAAAAGTGGTGATATGAGGTTTCAAACATTAAGGCCACATCCTATCTCTTCTCTACCATGAGCAGGGTGCTACAGATGTGGGGCTTCTGCTGAGGCCAGGGAGTGGCTGTATAGAGCAGGAATCCCGTCCAAAGCCCAGTTGATGGGATTGAGTCCTGGGATCTGGTTCAAGCTCATCTCAGTTTAAGCTGAAAACACTATCAGACCAATAAGGGTTGAGTTGGATGGTTTTGTTTGAGGCTTGTGCATGTGATGGAGACAGCAGAGCCCAAGATGACAATGGCAACTGGAACGAACGGTGCGAAAGGCTCACTTCTGATTTCACGAGGTAGCCGTGTTAGTTTGTATCCACAAAAACAACAAGGAGTCTGGTGGCACCTTAAAGACTAACAGATTTATTTGGGCATAAGCTTTCATGGGTTAAAAAAAAAAACCAATTTTTCAGGTGGTTTGCTTGGAGTCTGGGGCAAAGTTTTGATTCACTCTATGTGCTATTGGGACAGGTTCGCCCTTTCCTTCTGCGGAACTGTGCCCTGCCTGTCACCTCAGGTTCTTCTCCCATGACTCTAATGCCCTCCAATCCCACTGGGCTAAGTCCTGGCAGGATTGGGTCTGTATTCCCGTGCACTCTTCTGAGATGGATGATTGGGCAGCATGTCAGCAGAGCCAGAAGATGGGTGATATAGACAGTGTACCTCTGGGGCAAGGGCACTGGATCTACTCCCACCTCTGTTGCTGGCCGGCTGGGTGACCTTAGGTCAGTCATTTCCTCTCTCTGTGCCTCAGTTTCCCCATCTGTAAAATTGAGATAATGATATTGCTCTTCCCCATAGAGCACTTAACAGTCTATAAATTATAAGAGCCAAGGGACATTATCAAGAGGCCTTATGCTTGGTTTATCTAAACTGGGATCACCATTGCACAGAAAGACAACAGGGTTGGCCAGGCTTATCTGTGCATTGCTGTGACTGGCACAGCACAGCTCTCAGAGCCCTGTATGCTGTGAATGAAATCTGCAGCTGCATCCCACTAAGCAGCTGGGACAAGGGCATCGAGATTGGATTGTGTGCAGCTGAGCAGGGCATTTTGTTTCGGGCTGACCTCTCTGTTTCACGGCTTATTCGCTGGCTAATGTGCGCAGCGTACAAGCCCCGCAAGCAACCAGGGAGCCAGGGCACTTACGCATGTAACAATTAACACTTTGCACTAATGGACTCAATTTCATTTCTAACAGCTTTCAATGTGATACGAAAACATACTCTGGTGGTTATTTAATGGGTGGTCTCAGAACGGCGCAGGCACCGTCGGCGTCATTAGTGAAGACTGCTGCCTCTCCAACAGAGATTTGTGGCTGGTCTGGCCATTGGGGGATGTGGGGAAGGGGAACCAGGCTTAAGAGACACTCAGAGGACCCCCGTCCCACTCATCCATGCTGCTCGGGATGATTGGGCCCAATCAGGGAAGAGAGGCTGACTCTCGTGGGAAATGCCAGACTGGGGCAAACTGATGGTCCCTCTGGTTTCATGTTGTTGGGTGGCCAGTGTTGGAAACTTGAAGCAGGATATATAATCCACCACCACCCCCTGCCCCAATCATGCACTTAATTCTGCATGGTGGACCTTCAGCATGTAACAGTGCATCTGTTGTGTGTCATGTTTTCTGAAGATTTAATAGGTTGGCAGGGGGGCATGGCGGGATTATGGTTTAGAAGGCAACTGAGCTGCAGGGGAAGAAGTTGAGGACGGAACTGTCTGGAACAGACTTCACCAGTGTTGCCTAGAGCTTATGTCTTCTGTTCTCTTCAGAACCATTAAATGGCTAACACACCCCATATACCCATGAAGGAGCCTTATCTACATGGGAAACTGAGGCACGGGAAGGTGAAATGACTTGTTTAAGACTCGGAGCCTGTCAGAGCAGAGGGCAAGTGAGGGGAGCAAAGGACATTGACCTTGATATTGCTGATGGAAGGGGAATTGGTGGGACTATGGAAGGATGTTATGGTAAGGCTTTGTGGCCCCCAAAGGGACATACCATCATCTCACCTCCTGGGGGAGGTAGAGATGTGCGTTGCTTGCAGTACCCCCCGCAACAAGGGGCACCCAAAGGGAGCTCCCCAGACTGAGGGAGGAAGGAAAGTTGAATGGTTAGGGTGCTGGCCTGGCCCTCCGGAGACAAGGGTTCAGGTCCCCCCTCCTCCACAGACTCCCTGTGTGACCTTATGCAAGTCACTTAGTCTATCAGTGCTTGACTTCTCCATCTATACGATGGGGACAATAGCACTACCCTCCTCACAGAGGTGTTATGGGGATAACTGTTAAGATTGTGAGACGCTCAGACACTACAGTGATGCGAGGGGGCAGTGGAGTAGCCGAGATAGAGCTGCAGCTGTGGGGCCATACAGCACAATGGTGTGCTCCCAACGAGGCACAGGCACGTACCTAGTTACTTAGGAATTCTCTTCTGATGCCTGGCTCCCAGCTGGTGAGAACCAAACCTGTGAACAGCCAGCCCCTCTTGGACTGGCCACTCCGGCAGCATCCCTGGGGAAATCACAGGCAGAGGAGTGAGCTGGGCTTCCACTCCCAGGCACCCCTGCCCTGCATCCATTCACCACAACGGTTGGTGAAACGTCTGTGGTGAATGGATGCAGGGCAGGGGTGCCTGGGAGTGGAAGCCAGAGCAGCACTGGAAATTGACATTGAAAGTTGGCTTTTTGAAAGGCACGCCAGTCTTTGCTTGCTGCAGAGCTAATTATTATGCAAATGCATGCTAATAAACTCTGCTTTGCATGTGGTTGAGAAACTGCCTTTCCCTGTTAACACACCAGTAATGAGAGGTAGATTTGTAATTCAGATGCCGGCGGTAATATCCTAAATTACTTTGCACTATAACAGAGTTTATTTCTCTCCTTCTCCACCCACCGCCCCACAACCCAAAGTCAATGCAAAACAGTTACAGACTTGTATATTTATTGCAGATGTATTTATTGTCGATACAGAGCGAGGACGCCAGCTAAACTGCATTCCTCCCCAGGCCAGTGGCACTTGGTGTGTTGGGGACTGGTGCTAGTTGAGCAGGTGATGGTGAGTTTTTTGTTGGCGAGAACCCATCACTGCTGCATCTGTGACTGTGCCTAGGTTATTCAAACCACTTCCCCACCACACGCAAGCACCCTTCCTTTGAGCCAGCTTTCAAATTAGCTTTGGAAATGAGAGTGCCGTGATTACGGTAATTATCCCTGGCGCTTCAAAGAGTTAATAGGCTCTGTCACCCCCTGCGTCTGCAAGGCTCACTCCCAAGCAAGGGAAGTGATAACCCCCGCCTGTCCCACAAGCAACTGTGGGTAGGCCAGATGCAGCTGCGGGGATCCAGAGCAGTGGAAGAGGGTAATCTGTGCTGCTGGAGAAAATAGCCCATGCAGGAGAATTTCTTTGGAGCATAAGGAATTCTGGGGGACTTTAGTGCTGCCAGATTGCTGGCCTTAAAGAGGGAAGTCCTGTTACCCTCAGATGGGGCATGCGCTCTGCAGGCTTCCTCCCATAAGGACCTCTACCATTCATGGGCTTTACACTGGGGGCTCAGTGGGCACCTCTGTAGTGGAAAGACTGGGACCATTTCTGTGGCACATTCTGGCTTAGGCCTGTCTGCTGAAGCTGCCCCACAAAGAGCCAGTTACTGAGACTGATGGGTTTTTGATGTGACTCCTTCTACAGTGCAGGGGGGTGGGGGCAAGCCAACTTCATTGTCAGGCTGAACTAGGACTCAGACTTGAAGCTGATGAATGGGGGTTAAGGCTCGAAGGCATCACAGTAGAGCTGTCCCAGACAGATTTGGGCCCAATTTTTCATCATCCCTGGAAAATCTTGCTGTACTTGAAAGTTCATTGTCTTGAGGTGGCGTCTGATCCAGGGGGCAGAAGCCTCCATCTGCTTTTCCATGGGGCCCAGACCAAAGAGGCAACAACAGATTTCTTTGCAGAGATTTGAATCCAAACTCTCACAATTCTGGTTTGGGCCCAATCTCACCTGGGAACTAAAGGGAGCCTCCCCGCTTCATTTCATATTCCTCCCTGGACAGCCAGCAAGTGGGGAAAACGGGTGGACACTAAAGTGTCTAGCTTGAGATGAAATGAGAAATCTGACTGTACTCTTGAGAGAAGGAGCTTTGCTTTCATTCGAGGAGTGGGGCACAGAAATGCAGGGCTGGAAGAGACCTCAAGGTCATGTAGTCCATCCCCCTGCTCTGAGACAGGACCAAATATACCTAGGCCATCCGTGACAAGCGTTAGTCCAACCTGTTCTTAAAACCCTCCAGTGATGGGGATTCCTCCTTGGAAACCTGTTCCAGAGCTTAACCACCCTTAGAGTTAGAAAGTTTTTCCTTGTATCTAACTGGATGATTGGGGGAAGGGAGAGGATGATGCAAAATAGATTTTAAAATAAATAACGGAAAATTAGAACATAAGAGCATAAGAACGGCCATACTGGGTCAGACCAAGGGTCCATCCAGCCCAGTATCCTGTCTACTGACAGTGGCCAATGCCAGGTGCCCCCAGAGAGAGTGAACCTAACAGGTAATGATCAAGTGATCTCTCTCCTGCCATCCATCTCCACCCTCTGACAGACAGAGGCTAGAGACACCATTCCTTACCCATCCTGGCTAATAGCCATTAATGGGTCATTAATTCACAACCTGATTCTTTTATTTCTGGAGTATTGGAAGTTAATTTTTTTTTAATGGAAAACTTGGGGGAAATGTATTTTATCTTTTTTTTAAAAAAGGTTGTTTTTCACCATTCTAGATGCTATAATGGGACCAAGCTTAGTTCTCTGGGTCTCATTTATACTAAGGCCCATATGCACCGCTCTGGGGTGTGACGGAACCTTACTGAGGGCATCAATTATATCGCACTTCCTTTAAGGCCCCTTTTCCTTGCCAGGGTGGTGCAGAGAGCCTTTAATGCAAAGGAGAATCAGGCCCCTGGTCTTTAAGGAAAGCAGATTAGTCCCAGGAAGCTCCCTGATTCTGAGCAGACCTTGAGGACCCTGTCCTTGGAGAGGTTTGAGGTACCAGGGGCTGAACGTTGAGATGAGGCCTTTCTCTGGGAAATGTCTCCAGTGCTTCTGACATGCCTCCTCAAATGTTAGAGGCGAGGGGATATTTGTGTCTGTTCCCCTGTTCTCTTCATCTCCGGAATTACCCGTCCTCAGCCAAATGTCATTCCTCATTCCACCTTAAATAACAGTGCATGGATTTTCATAAATTGATTAAAGAAAATCAACCCCACCAGTGGGGAGGGCGTGTTTGAGATTGCACAGGCCCAAGTGCCCTGCCTGTCGGCTGCTCGCCTGGCACGACTGATATAGTTAGCAATCTCTGTCAAAGGAAACCAAGCTGTCTCCTCCACTACTGCGGGCTCTTGATTTGTTCCCAAGCCTGTACACCGATTCCTAAATGATTCCATGTTCTCAAGAGCGAGATAAATAATTTACAAATTGGACCAGACCCTCGCAGAGAAATGCAGCCAGACAGCTTTCAAATCACATCCGGTTGAGTTTGGCTTTGCAGAGTTGATCTTTCTCTCTCCCACCCACCCCCCATGCTTCAAGGCTCCAAAGCAATGTTTCAAAGGGAGAGCGCCTCACAAACAGACCCTTGCTGATGAGTTTTGGGTGGGCAGCAGACAGTAGTGGGGGCGAGGTCCCGGTGGCACTGGAGAGATGGAGTTGGCTGAACCTCTCAAGGGCTCATGGTTTGAAACTGATTCAGAGGAATGTCCTGACAACTCAGGTGCTTCTCTGCACAGGAGACTAGCCCAAGCTCTTCGGGGCAATGACCATTTATTTTGATAGTTCTGTGTTTATACAGCACCTGGCACAATAGGATGGTTGAGATGCTGGTAGCTTCCTGGTCCGACCAGTAAATGGCTTGTGTATTTTTATCTGGTCAATAGAACCAAAGACCATTTAAGGATGTCCCCCCAGGAGACGAGATGAGTGGAAGGGTGTTTATGTGTACTATGCAGGATGCATGTCCATTGTGGCCTGCGATTGGAGCATTTTGTCCTGGCCTGTGACCCAGTCGGTCCAACTTCCACATCTTTCTGGGGTGCATGCCTGGTTTTGGTTTACCCCTTTAAAGAGAGAGAGCGGCCTAAACCACTACGATTTGATGCTCTCCAAGCGTTCCCAAAGATCAGATGGGTTCATATCCAAGGTTTGGGTTCAGGTCTATCAGAATCCCTTGGGGATCTCATAAGATGAGTCGTTTTAGTAAGATTTTCTGTTTCTGGTCACAATGGAGATACTGTGAGGTGAGGCTTTTTCATAGCATTTTGCTGCTTCCCATTCTTGTCCGGAAATTGGGCGTGAAGAAAATGTATCAGGACACTTTAGAACCTCCATAAATACTTTGTTTCAAGTTTAGTTCTCAAGAATGGGAATTATTCCTGATAGGAGCATATGAGGTTGTTGTTTTGCCCAACCCAAGTTGATACATCCTTAGGAGTCACCCAACTGGACTTTTTTTCTGGATCTGAGTATGGAGGAAAGGAACAGGTTAGAAACCCCTGGGGCACACGTTCTGCCTTTCCCCACCATTCCAACTCTAACAGAGAAGTATGCAACACCACTGTCTCGTATTTGAATGAATATGTCCAAGGTGATTCACCATGATAACGTGGAGGAGGAAAGAATGCAAGTAACAGGACAGAAAAGGGGAAGAATGTAATACCAGTCTGACCACAGACATTTCCTGGTCTCTGTGCCTTCCTAGAACCAACACTCATTGAGATTTGAAGGCTCTGGAACATTGGTTTAATGTTGCTTCCATTTTCACTCGGTCTCTGTACCATCAGAATCCAGCCTAGCCTGCAACCATTAAATATCTCGAGAAAGACTTTTCCTCTGATATTTCTGGGTTGACTAGGAGCAGTCAATACCAAAAATCTCTCAGGGGACCCTGTCCTACAACCTAATTTTGCAGCCCTAAGAAGAGAGTGTGGATCTGAAAAGCTGGGGGCTTATTCTGAACCAAAACCGTGAACTTTTTGAGGTTGTTTTATTAGAGGTCAGACTAAATTATCAGAATTTTCCCTCTGGCCTAAAAGAGATCTATGGATCACTAATAAGAGAGATGCAGAGCCAGAATACTGCATGCATGGCTTCTGGTTCAGTGAGTGATGATCATTTAGTTTAGGTACAGGCTGTGGAATCAAGAGGGCTAGGTTCTGTTCCCAGCCCCGTCTGTTGTGCCTGAGGTCACTCAGTGACTATCACTCCACCTCTCTGTGCCTCAGTTTCTCCATCTGTAACAAGAGGAATAATAATGTGTAACTCGTGCCACTTAATTGTTTCATGTTCAGCTGGGGCTTTGAGCTGCTTGGATGGGAAGCTCTGTAGCAGAGGTTCTTGAACTGTGGTCCGCGGATAGTTCCCTCTAAGATGCACGCCTGGGCAGCCACACATGAATGATGGGCCACCCATCTAATTAGTGGAGCCACGCCTACACGCTTCCACTAATTAGGTGCCTGGACCATGGAGAAGATGCACATGTAAGGTAAGGTGGTGGCCTTGGGGAGAATAGGAGGTAGGTGGGGGATGGCAATGGGGTGAGAAAAGGGGATGGGAGGAATTTGGGACATGCAGGGCTGTGGCAGCCAGAGAAAGAGGTGACTTTCCCCAGCTCCAGGGCTGAGGCTGCCAGGGAGAGATGGCTCTCCTCTCCAGCCCCAGCTCAGGGGCTGCCACGGCAGGGGAGAGAGGGCACATCCATCGCATTAGAAAGGTAAGACTACTGATATTAAAATATGAGTTGTGTGCTTTTATTTGTAGAACAAAAAAAATTTTGCTTTACAATAGTTAGCTAACGGCACAAACAACATTTGGAAAGATCGTTAAGCGGTCCACCGAGACCCTCAGCAATTTTCAAGTGGTTTGCAAAAAAAAAAAATTGAGAATCACTGCTCTATAGCAATGCAAAGTATCATTGTATGTACCCGTGTCTGAACAATGCTCTGTCCCACGCAGACAGCAGAACTTATGACTTGCATATTTGTTTAGAGGATGTTCTGCGATGGGGTATGTACTCCCAGGCAGGCCCAGAAGGCAGGGCCAACTCCAGGCACCAGCTAAGGAAGCAGGTGCTTGGGGTGGCCAGTATAAAGGGGTGTCACTCCGTCCGCTATTGGGGCGGCACGTCTGGGTCTTCGGCAGGAATTCAGCAGCGGGTCCCTCAACACCTCTCTTGCTCTTTGAGCTGCTGCCAAATTGCTGCAGAAGGGGAAGAGAGGGAGTGAAGGACCCACCGCCGAAGAAAGGTGCGGAGCGATTGAGCTGCCGCCGATGTGCTACCGGTCAGCTTCTTCCCCCCCCTCCACACCGCTTGGGGCCGCAGAAAACCTGGAGCCAGCCCTGCCTGAAGGGGTTAATATAAGCTTGAGGAGCCACTTAAGGTAGTTGGGTGCACTTGGAGAGGGAGCCAGGCCTAAGTGAACAGAAGCCCAGCTGGGCAGGAGTAGGCTGGATTCTAAAGCCAGGATGTTTGCTATAGGGAGAGAATCTGCAGTCACACTCTGAGAGGAGAATATCCAGGAGGGATAATAAGCCCCAGGGTTCTTGCCCTGGAAGAGGGGTCAATCCTAGAGGAGTTGTGGGGAAAGAAAGCCTGAGAGGGCTAGGTAGGAAGAAGCAGCAAGGAGTTGGACTGTGCAGACCTTGGCTGCTTGTTATAGGTCCCTGGGCTACCCAGCCAGTGAGAAGTGGCACAAGAGTGTTGGAAATGCCAGCTGGTCTGGAGGGACTTTGCTACCCTGTAAGGAGAGAACTATACAGTGCTTTGGCCAGAGGGCCTTGTCACGGAGATGGAACACCCTGAGTCAGGAAGAGAGAGAGGGCCTGAGTAACCGACAAGAGGACCCCAAACCAGGCAATAGCTGATTGCCAGAGCAGTCAGAAGGAGGCACCATCTGCAATGAGTTTACCCCATTACACGTGTGTGTCAGGGGAAATAAGCAGGGGTTCTTGTAGGGGCTGGGGCAGTAGAAGGTCTCTTTCTGCATTTCAGCCAGTCAAGAATGTCTAACAAACTGTCTCTGTTAGGACAGTGTGCAATGCTGCCACTTGTCCACACGGTGCTGACACAACTCCATGGCTCAGTCAGCCCTAAAATCCATGTTCATGGTCTCCTTCCAGCTGCTCCTCCAGCAACTGTCTCACTTCCCCAGTGTCAGTGCAGATGTTCCCCGCTCTTGTGTAAGGTCTAGGTTGGATATCAGGAAATACGATTTCACTAGGAGGGTGGTGACGCACTGGAATGGGTTACCTAGGGAGGTGGAGGAATCTCCTTCCTTAGAGGTTTTTAAGGCCCGGCTTGACAAAGCCCTAGCTGGGATGGTTTAATTGGGGTTGGTCCTGCTTTGAGCAGGGGGTTGGACTAGATGACCTCCTGAGGTCTCTTCCAACCCTAATATTCTCTGATTCTATACCCCAGTTCGCTTAGTGCATTTCTTTTCCCATCCTCTCCCCCATGCATCTCAATACACATCCTTTTTTTTTTTGCTCTGAGGAGAGACTCTGGAACAGCCTGGGGCCAGAATGAACTGTGGTCCCTCCAAGCCTATTGAAAGGTTTGGATCCACTCAGAGCCTTGTGTTTTATTTTGTCTCCCCTGCACCATTCGCTCTGTGGTCCTTTTGCTGTGCTAACCGTTTAGAGTCCAGGCTCTGATCTGGCCCTGGTGTGGGTGTTGGGCTCCCAAGCAGCCTTACGTGAGAGAGAACGAACTAACAAGGGTTTCTAAGGTTGAGCAGCTTTTGGGATGCGCTCAGTGGAGTGTGCAGGGGTGGGAAATGGTGCAGAGTCTTTATGAAGAAGCTCAGATCATCTGTGTGGGGCGCTCCAGCCCAAGTAGTGCAAGTGGCAGCGTGGGAATGCAGCAAGGGCCCATCAGCTTCAAAACAGATGTCAAAACACGCTTGTCTGGACAGTGGGTGCAACCCAGGGAGGAGCTCATCATATGTTGGGCTGTGATCTCATTAGCTGCATGGGTAGGAGGCAAGCCCTGGCTGGGATGATTTAGTGCAGCCATGAGAGAATATAGGAAAAAACTCAAGGTGGGAAGGCTGGGGCCTAGATCCACAGGAAGAGGATGGCCCCAAGGTTAAACTGCCTGCTGGTGATTTGTGAGACCAGGTTCAGTTCCCTGCTCTGCCACAAAGATCCTGTGTGTTCTTGAGCTTGTCACTTAGCCTCTTTGGGTATTGCTGTGCTGCAGCCGGCAGGTGCGATTGTAGCATGTGTAGACATAGCTGAGTAACAAGGGCAGTGCACTCAAGGATGTACTCAGAGTCAATGGGCCTGTAGGTCTAGCCTGTGCTACAATGGATTCCTGCTATTGTTATTCAAGCCAGCTTTGATCTAGGTCAGATATGTCTCCCCCTGCTGCAGTCGCACCTCCAAATTATGAGCAGTGCCTTAGTTTCCCATCTGTAAAATGGGGATACCAATAGCCACCTCACTGCCTGGCAGATGAGGTGCTGAATACTATGGCAATGGGGGCATGTATATACCTAAGATAGTATAGACCAAGAGGGGTTGAGGAGCAAGACTTTTAAATGGAGTGCAAAGTTTGCTCGGAGGCAGCACGAGGATTGTGTGGCTGTGTTTTACAGAGGCCATTAAAATAATTTATGGAGAGCTGCTCTCTTTTGGCAGAGGAGGTGGTCAAGATGAGAGAATAAATCTCTAAAAGAATAATGTTTTCAAAATCAGGCTTCTTGTCCTCGAACCCTTTGATGTATGAGTGCAATAGTAGGTAGGACACCTAGTGAAATATACATGAGATCTCCCCAGAAGAGAATAGCAGAGTGGAGGAAATATTAGTGTTTACATCAAAACTCAATTGGAACACTCGTTTCAAGATGATAGTTTATTATGTTGAATGCAATTTAGTCCCACAAGGATGTTTCCTCTGTCTGTGACACTCTCTCTCTCTCTTTTTCTCTCTTTCTCACTACCGCCTCCTCCTCTTCTTCCATATCTTGGTTCCTGGGAGCTGACATCCCCAATGTATAATTCATTCTCTTTCACTGAAGGTTGGGAAGGGAAGAGGAAGGTAATAACCCAGTTTGGAGAAGTTCACTCTTTTTTAGTCATCACAGGCCTGATCCCCAGCTGGCAATTTCAATGGAGTGGTGCCGATTTACATCAGGAGAGGATCTGGCCCCACATTGGGGATGGAATCACAGCCAGAGGAAATCACAATAATGAAATGAAGAGCTGGTTTATGAGCAGTGGGATCTTCCCCGTTGAAGAATTAGCACCCCCCACACACACACCGAAACTAACACCCAGTGTGGCTGTGAGCAAAGGGCATTAACTCCTGTCCTCATCTCTGCGGTAAGCCTCAGCCCTCTCTGCCGCCTGTGACTGATGCTGGGCATCAGTCTGGGAAGTGGTGACCTGTCAGGGGCGCGGGATGATGTGGTTGTGCCGGTCTCAGCTCTGCTCCTCGCCAAGTAATATTCTGCTATCGGCAAAGGGAAAGCCCTTCCCCATACGAATCCAGGATGCAGCCCTCCAACAGAGGCAGCTCCAATACCCAGCACCTGGTGCCTTTAGCGGGAGTGCCAAATAGCCTGGGTTGTGGGGAGGTTTCCTGTCCCTCCCCTTTGGATGAGCTCTTCTAAGGAGAATCCCCTCCTTGTTCCATCCTGGGGTGGGGGGAAGGGCTGCTGTTATCCTTTCCATCTCCATCCCACTGAAAAAAGCAAAACACAATTCCTGGCTACTGCTAGGGTGACCCAGGCAAGGTCCTGCATGCCTCCAGGCTGCACATCCCCAGGAGGGACACAGCTCGATGCCTGATGCATAGAGCATCCTCCAAGGGCCTCCATGTGGCCAAGGGGACATGTAAAGAGGCAGTCTCCAGGGGCCACATGCCTCCTGAGTGGACTGTAACTTCTCGTAAGGTTTGCAATCACAGCAGGTGCATTTCATAGGCTTTTCCCAGTGATGGGCGAGCTGGCTTGGTTGAAATATAAACCATCCCCGTAGATCCAAGACTCAAGCCAATCCTTCCATGTTAACCATTATTTTTCCTTGTCACGGCTTCCTCCCTGGCTGTGTATTTCAGTACATTCCAAGGAGCGGCGTGCACCCCGGTGTGTGACACCTCTTGCAGATGCAGGGCATCCCCAGATATGCTGAGCATCCCCAATGTATGTCATATCTGGGGGGAGGCTGTATGTTCCAGATGTGCAGCCCATCCCAAGTGTACAGTGGAATTTACAGGCCTGGTGCAGTCCCAGGTGTGGCTGAGGCACCTCTACCAGTGTATCTTACGGGTGCACACCATGCCCAGATGTTCCAGCCAGACAGGGCTGGTATTCCCTAGATGCTCATTGCCTCAGAGGTGGACAGTGCATCCCAGATGTGCAATATGCCCTTTGTATCTGATGCAAGGTAGTGGGGCACTGCATCCTAGGTACACTGCATGCCCGCAGAGAAGGGCAGTGCACCCAGATGTGCGGTATGCCCTTGATGTCTGATGCAAGGTAGAGGGGCACTGCATCCTAGATGCACTGCATGACCACGGAGGTGGGCAGAGCATCCCAGATGTGCGGTATGCACTTGGTGTCTGATGCAAGGTACGGGGGCAGTGCACTCCAGATGTGCGGTGTGCCCTTGGTGTCTCATGCAAGGTAGGGGGGCAGTGCACCCCAGATGTGCGGTATACCCTTGGCGTTTGATGCAAGGTAGGGGACACTGAATCCTCAATGCATTGCATGCCCTCAGAGGTGGGCAGAGCATCTCAGATGTATTATCTGCTCTCTGCGTCCAGTGCAGAGTAGATGGATAATGTGGCATGGCACAGCACTGGCGGACAATCCCTTTTTTGTTGGCTGTTTATCTCTGTGTTCTCCTCTCCCAGGAGAGAGGTTTGCCTGGGAAACCACCCCCCAGCCTGATGCATTTCCAATACGTTCACCTGTTCCAGATGGCATGAGTGCCCTGCCCACCCCTGAATAATGATGGCTGTAATCTGTGTACCTTTCCCAATTTTGCACTCGCTGCGATTCCCCGAGGCTCGAGCTGTCACTGACAGGAAGTGTGATTTGCTTTGCAGGCCGAGAATGAACACCCTTTGCAGAGTTATTAGGTTTTGCAGAACAGCAGCGCACACCTGCTGTGCTCTAGCAGGCTGCAGGGACAGCCTGTCAAAAGAGTGCAGAGCGGGAGGTGGTTCGTCTGTAGGACACAGATTGTGTCTTTGGCTGGTCCTGCACTGGAGCTCTTCTGATTTTGCTCAGTGAGAGATTTCATCTCGAAACCATCCTCCTTCCCTCCCTTTGTTTCCTAGAGTGTAATTATTTATATGTATGTAAATTACAGGGCAAATGGGAGACGAGGAGATGAGTTTGATATTAAAAAAGAATCATCTATTTCACTGGGGAAAAAAAGTTGTTTTGTGTAAACCAGTTTCTTCTGCCAGCACTTGTGGGGGAGGGGATGTAGGAGGGAGTATCATTGGGGCATTGGACAGAAAACACAAAAACAAGGAGCTTTTCAAAGTCACCTAGGAGAGAGATGCTCAATTCCCATTAATTTTAATAGAAACAGGGCATCCGTCTCTCAGGCAACTGAAAACCTCAGCCTGAGTCTTTGTCTAACCTTTAGTTTGCCTTCCACCTGTTGATATCTTGTAACAATCCGAGAGCGAAGCTTAAAAATTAAAGCACCCTTTTAAGCAGGGGAATGTTTTCCAACTGTCTGGGGTGCTGAACGCATCCGTGCCTTGCCCGGGTCAAAACGCAGTTCTTCAGTGAGCTCAGTGCTGCTCTGTTAGCTTTGTTGCAGAGCCAGCCATGAGCGTGCCTAGCACTATTTTCTGTAGATCGCACAAAACCAATAGCTGTTGTTTATTGCTATTAATTCCCTATGTTAATCTCCAGTGCGGGTTGGCCAAAGCTCTTTACAAACCTCACAAGGCCTGCAGGAGATAAGAAATAATTTGTTATACCCATTTGGCAGCAAGGTAAACTGAGGCAAAGCGTGAGTTAGAATCTTGGCTCAGGTCACACAGCGAGTCAACATGGGAAGGGAACCCAGGAGTCCGGACCCCATAGTTCCCTGCTGTAATCGCTAACAAGCACACCTATGGAGTGGCAGAGTTGTAAAACCGTCCTGAGATGCTTAGGATTTGGAAAAAGCTCTCCTGTTCACAGATGTTCTATCTGGGCAGCACATCTGCAGCGGTGTGGTACATCACCAGGTGGCCTGGACATCCCAGCCTTGGCTAGTGCATTGTAAACAAAACACAGTCAGTAACATTGTCTCACAGCCATTCTCATTTTCAGTTGTCCCCTTCCACAGCCATTGACAAGGTGAGCTGGGGCATCATGCAGTAGGTGAGTGGTGGCTCCAGCCAGAAACTCTATTACCCCTGTCTCACAGATAAGAGCCCTGAAGGGAGAGGGTCAATCTAATTAAAATCTCAGGGCCCAGCCTTGTAAATCTGTCAGAAACAAGGCCCCTGATAAGAGAGGAGGAAATACTTATCCGGTTCCCCTGCATCCTCACACTGGAAGCTTTGCTGATGAGGTGTAAATCAAGGGAGAGGAGAGAGAGGTGAGGAGAGGGGAAGGGATGGGCTGCAGCATTGTAAATCAATGGCTGGGATTTGGCAGAGGACTGTAGGGAGTGCAGGTCAGGAATAGGGGGTGTGGGCAGCACTGGAAGAGACTCAGTACTGGCTCAGCAGAAAGGCCTGCAGCTCGGGATCAAGGTCCATTGATAGACGTGTGCGGGAGCCCCGGAGTGGGATAACTTCAGACATTGTGGGTTAGGACGGAGGAGCATCAGCAGAACTATGAGGAGACCAAGACTGGACTTGGCAAAGGGCAATAAAAAATGATTAGGGGTATAGAGCAGCTTCCGTATGAGGAGAGATTAATAAGACTGGGACTTTTCAGCTTGGAAAAGAGATGACTAAGGGGGGGTCAGATAGAGGCGTATAAAATCATGACTGGTGCGGAGAAAGTAAATAATGAAGTGTTATTTACTCCTTCTCATAACACAAGAACTACGGGTCACCAAATAGAATTAATAGGCAGGGGGTTTAAAATAAACACAAGGAAGTATTTCTTCACAACGCACAGTCAGCCTGTGGAACTCCTTGCCAGAGGATGTTGTGAAGGCTAAGATCGTAACAGGATTAAAAAAAGAACTAGATAAATTCATAGAGGATAGGTCCATCAATGGCTATTATTCAGGATGGGCAGGGATGATGTCTCTAGTTTCTGTTTGCTAGAAGCTGGGAATGGGTGACGGGGTGGATCACTTGATGATTACTTGTTCTGTTCATTCCCTCTGGGGCACCTGGCATTGGCCACTGCTGGAAGACAAGATCCTGGGCTAGATGGACCTTTGATCGGACCCAGTATGGCCGTTCTTATGACTAACAGGGTGCTGCAGGTTGGGGTTTAAGTGCATTGGCAGAACTCTGGTTGAAGAGGGGAGAGAAGTGGCAAGGACTTGAATTACTGTGGGAGGTGGAGTTCAGAAGTGAGATGCATTGGTGGAACTGGAGTACGCGTTGCTGGGACAGCTGGGACACAGTACTGGTGCTGTAAATCAGAACTAAGATGCACTAGCAGAGACATATAGCCAGCCCCCAGCTGGCACAGCACGGTGCTGCCGGTCAGCATTGCAAAGCATTTTGAATTAGATTCTAAAATCTTAGTTTGTAGAGTGGCGAGTACGGATGGGCTTGGAGCACTGATGTGCTCGGAGTCTCTCCCTCTTGCTATTAATTCCCTCCTTTCTCACACATCATATTGATATAAATCCCCAGTGAAAAGCAGAAAGCCAGTCACCCATTGTATTCCTTTATTGTTTGGGGGCAGACATTGTGCTGGGCTCTGTGCAAACACACAGTCAAGGACAGCTTTTGCCCTGAAGAAATTACAGTCTGCATTGCTGTGATGAGTTGGGCTCCACCCAGACCAGTAAGGGGTTCTGTCATCGCCTGCCCTACAACTTTCACAGCCTTTTTGCTATGCAGCTGTGGTTCCGTTCCCTGGCCAGTAGCATGAACAAGGTCTTACCAGCCCAATTCCTTTCTGCAGGGTGATGATCAACAGCCCTTCCAGTCCCAGGTCTCCCCAAATACCTCCTCCCTGAGTTCTTAGCTTGGACCGTTTCCCTCTAGTTTGTCACCCCCTGGCATGAAACCAGCTGCTCAGTTGTCATCCCACATTGGCACACCACACTGCACGCAGTTGGCACACCAGAGACCTGCTTGGGATGAAAATAAACAAAGTTTATTTAATAGAAAAAAAACAACAACCCACCAATTCAAAGAGGAAGGCAAACGTATATAAGTGACACAAAAATAAACATAAAGATGCAACCTCTGGCTTTACGCTTTCATATGAGATCATCCTTATTAGGAAAGGGATTTTATCTATTGCCTTAAAAGCTTGATACGTTTATAGAGGGGATGGTATTAAGAGATTGCCAACTTGACCCATATCTCCCAGAGTTCCCTGTGTGACCCTTTTCTACCCCATGGCATGTTGTGAAAACTTCCCAGAAGGCATATGGCAGTGCTTGGCACACTCAGATACCTACCGATGGTGCATCACACTTTGCATTGATACAAGCATGCCTGGTGAGCACACGAAGAACCAACTCAAACAGCCAAGTATGCACTAATTGTATACTAACTGCAGTAGCCCTAGGCTGATGGAACTCGTGTTGACCAAATCTTCAGTGCAGATATGGCCTAAGATACAGTCCCTTTCTTTCTTTCACCCATCACCATAGTATGTGAGCACAATGGATAAAATTTGCCAGTAGTGACTCTAGGCTAAAAGCCGCAAACAGTGAGCTGTTGGTCAGTACTGGTATTTCACAATTTAACACTCCACATAACTTTCCCCTAGTATAGACCTCCTCCTCGAGATGGATTGCTTCAAAATAAATGGTAACATTTCCATTGACTTCATTGGAAGCAGTACAGGTTCCTCAGTGATGTTTCCACCCTGGACCTAGGTGCATCATCAGTGCCATCTGCCTCCTAGTCACTGGCACAATGTCTGAGGCCATGGAGCATTAGCTGGTTCTCAAGCAAATGGTGACCCATTATGGGTTAGAATTGCAGGGAGGAGACGTGCAAATCCAAATGGGGGAGACACTGCTGGAGCTTTCGTCTGGTAAAGTGATACTGTTGATTAAAATGCTCTTGGGGTCTCCAGTCTGAGGTCATCTATTTCCTAGTTGAAGATCCATCTAGTTAATCTGTCATATTTAAGACATTCTACTCAGACTAAGGCTCTGTCTACACTAGAGAGTCTGTACTCCCATGCTGTAGACACAGCGGACAGCGACAGAAGGAGTTTTCCTGCCCGTGTAAGAATAGCACTTCCCCAGACAGCGTTGTGTAGCTGCATCTAAACTGAGGAGTTTGCCAGCATAATGATGCCGTTGTGAGTTTTAAATGTAGAGCAAACCATAGTGACCACAGATCCCATTCTGTAAACGTTTCCAGTCCATTTCCCTCTTAATGGTGTCAAAAGGGCTGCCTACTCTGTTCTGAGATTTACTGGATCCCAGGGGAGGCTTAGCACTGATCCGGTTCATCCTATTGATTCCAGATTCCCTGAAGACTCCAAACAGGTATGGAGTTAGTTGGTAAGACTGTTAATCACCCTATATGCATGTCCCTCCTCCCTTCCCTGGCTCCCTAGTTTGCTTTTCTTATTAGTGCCACCAGTTAGTTTTATGACCTAGCGATCAATTCTCTATCAGACGTTCTCGAATGGCCTCTGATGTGTTTCCAGTAAATGATATATCTAGGAAATATATATACGTATGTTGAAGTTCAGGACAACTCTACCTGCATTCCTCCCCTGTGGTCCACCCCGGACATTCACTCTAGACTCCTGGCTCCCAGCCCTCACCTCTTTGGTAAAGACCTGGGTTTTTCCAGGCTGTACAGTTCCCTGCTTACACTGTAATAATATTCAAGTAACCAAGACCAGTGTCTGCACTTGGCTTTCTCTCCAGGGGTTATGAACAGCGTAACGACCATCAGTTACAAGTCACCACACAGCTTTTTCGAAGCAAGCACAGTTATTCTTAGGATGAAACTATTACAGAAGAAAACATATTAACAACAATAACAGAACCTACACATATGCTAAAAAGCTTTCCAGAAATCACCCCCCTCCCTACCCACCCCAATTCCAACCTTGGGCTCTGGTAGGCGTCAAAATCCATAACTGGGTTTCCCCCATGCTTCCAAGTTCATACCTGTCTCAGATTCAGAACCAGAACACTCTGAATAGTTCAGACTTTCCTTTATACAGCTTGGGCCTTAGATCTTGGGCTCGTGTAACAGGGGATCAGCAGACAATGGTCCAGTCCTCAGGGCATAGTTTCAAAAGGGTGGGTTTTGCATAACTGGAGCTGAGCATTTTGCATTCACCTCCCCCTAGATATTCCCCAGGAAAATCATTTCACACTTTACTCCGAAAGTTCATTCTTGTTTGGCCCATTGTTCAGTACAGTCCTCTGAACCCCCAAGTATCACATCGATCACATCTCCCCCCTCGAGAGGTTCCATACAGTCCCAGCCCACAATAATACATAAACTGTTCATTGAATACAATGGACCCCAAAGAGATTTAAACTTAGTTCAGTGAGGTCCCCAAGGATATGGCAGGAAATTGCCGTGTCTGTCACAACGTATGTATGTGTCAGATCCTCAGCTCACTTTTGCTAGAGCCCCTTCTCTTTGCACATACTTTTGTTATGTCCAATAAAGCACAGTGGGGGCACAGCATCTGAAAGAGTCATGCTTTAGCAATAAGAGAATATTGATTCTCCTGCAGTGGAGGACCTGGCAGAGAGGAAACCTGTGTAATATATTTAGTTGCAAAGGAGCTGATGGGCCACCTGCATACTGCTTTGGCTGTTAAGGTGATGGAGGATGCCAGTGAGAACTGTGAGATTAAGCCAGCTCAGGGAAAAAACAACTAGAGGCTGGTTCTAATTTGGTTCTGAAGGTTTCCATTTCACTTTCTTGACACTCTGATGGCATCTGCATGATAGCTATCTTCTCGGCTGACACACTGGGGACTGAACTAGGGGCCTCCAGAGTTAAAAGCCTGAGCTACTGCAGGACTGTAATTACCTCATACCCTGTGTGGATCAGGCACTGAGAGGTACCTACAACACATGTTCTCCAGTAGTTGCACTGGCACATCCAGGCCTGGTAATGAGAGGAAACAGAATCTAGGGTAACTTTGTGGGCATGGTACTTGGAATGCTGTATGACCTTTGCAAGAGGTGGGGAGTGTAGCCTTGTCTCGCCCATGTGAGGGTGCGCTGGGTGAGGCGTATGGAAGGACAGGAGGCTAGCAGTAATACCAGAGGTGGTGCAAATAGTGTGTGTGAGGCAGAGGCTGTTAGGAGAGTGCTCTGTGTCTGTCTGTATGCACGTAGCGAATAGAAAATGTGGCAATAGGTGGTGCTCAGGAATACACAGCATTGCCACTGGGTTTGGTAGAACCAATAAAAGCCTCTTCTTGTGGCCTTCCAAATGGCTTCCTTTGTGCAGCTTTTAACACAGACCGAATTGTGCTGTCGTGTTCTAGTGGAACTGCTCAGGTTTGAAATAAGAAATCAGAATCTGAGAGCTGAATTTGGCACTATGGGTATGTCTACATTACGACATTTAGTCGATTTTATAGAAGTTGATTTTTAGAAATCGATTTTATACAGTCAATTGCATATGTCCACACTAAGCGCATTAAGTCGGCGGAGCGCGTCCTCACTACCGTGGCTAGCAACAACTTATGGAGTGAAGCACTGTGGGTAGAGGTGCACTGTTGAGGCAAATTGCCTGGCATCTGATTTTGAGCAGCCAGATACCAGGGCGGTTAGAAGAGCACAGCAAGGCGCGCTGCACATCAGAGAAGCTTTGAAAACCAGTTTCATGACTGGCCCAGCTTCTGTGTGACAGTTGTGCGTGTTTTTCTTTGATGCAAAGCCACCCCCTTTGTTGATTTTAATTCCCTGTAAGCCAACCACCCTTCCCCCCTTCGAAATAAAGTAACTATTGGTTTGAAACCATGCATTCTTTCTTTATTAATTAAAAAAAAATGAGAAAATGGACAAGGTAGCCCAGGTGGGGTGGGGGAGGAGGAAAGGACAGGGCCACACTGTTTATTGTAACCACACTAAAAATCAAACTGTTTGAATGACAGCCTTCTGTTGCTTGGGCCATCTTCTGGAGTGGAGTGGCTGGGTGCCCGGAGCCTCCCCCTGCCCCGCATTCTTGGGCATCTGGGTGAGGAGGCTATGGAACATGGGGAGGAGGGCATGCAGTTATACAGTGGATGCAGCGGGGGTCTGTGCTCTTGTTGGCTTTCCTGCAGCTCCAACAGACACTTCATCATGTCCATTTGCTCCCCCAACAGATGCTTCATCATGTCCGTTTGCTCTCCCATTAGCTTCACCATCGCATCCTGCCTCTGCTCTTCGCACTCACTTAATTCTTTCCTGGCCTCTGCCACCGAATGCCTCCATGCATTAAGCTGTGCCCTATCAGTGTGGGAGGACTGCGTGAGCTCAGAAAACATGTAATCGCGAGTGTATTTTTTTGGCCTTCTAATCTGCGATAACCTCAGGGATGGAGAGGATAGGGGGAGCATAGAAACATTCTACGCTCTATGATTCTGGGGGGACTGCATGGTCACCAGTGCTGCTGAGTTTGGCATGCTGACCAAACAGGAAATGAAATTCAAAAGTTCCCGGGGCTTTTCCTGTTTACCTGGCTAGTGCATCAGAGTTCAAAGTGCTGTCCAGAGTGGCCACAATGGAGCATTCTGGGATAGCTCCCGGAGGCCAATACCATCAATTTGCGTCCAGCAAGGTTGATTTTAGTGCTACTCCCCTCGCCGGGGAGGAGTACAGAAGTTGATTTTAAGAGCCCTTTAGGTTGACGGAATGGGGTTGGTTGTGTGGATGCAGTCATTCTTAAATCGATCTAACCCCATAGTGTAGACCAGACCAATGTGTGTGTATAGGCACCAACTTTCTAATTTCCTAGTGGGTGCTCAACCCCTGCTTCTGTCCTGGGTCCCACATCCACCCTGCTTCTTTCTGCCCTCACTCCATTCCACCCTACTTCTTCCCATCCCGCCCCCTCCACTGAGTGTGCCCCACCCTTGCTCCACCTCTTCCTGCCCCTGCTCCCCTACATCCCGAGCCTCCTGCATGCTGCTGAACAGCTGATCCATGGCCGGCGGGAGGCACTGGGAGGGAGGGAGAGGAGTTGATTGGCAGGGCCATCAGTGGGTGCTGCCACTGTTTTTTTCCTGTGGGTGCTCCAGCCCCAAAGCACCCGTGGAGTTGGCACATATGTGTATGTGTTTAGGAGGGGAGGACAAAGAAAATGTAGTGTGTGTGAGAGAGACAGCAGGGAACTGTAGTACTGTGTTGGTTGTGTGAATGGCTGAACAGCCCTGTGTGAGATGAAGGAGGCAGGGGCTGCAGTACCATGGGATGCATGTAAATGTCAGTGCAGTGGGTGAGAAGGGGTACTTTGCAGATGAGGCTTAGTGTGTGAGACAAGGAGGGAGGATCTGCAGTGTGAGTGTGGAAGTGTACAAGTGTGTCTCTTAGGGGAGGTGGGGAGAAAGGGTCCGTAGGCTATGGGGCAGGGTTTGCTCTCTCGAAGTAAGGTCTGTACTTCTGCACGAATGAACCGACAATGTCTTGCATGGCAGAAGGAGGAGATGGGGTTCCCAAGGAGGCTGTTTGATCAGCACTAGCCGTGTGTAAAGCTGTAAACATTCCAGAGACAGCCAACACCTGTTGTGAGCTGTGCAGGTTTGAGAAGAGCAATTGCTCTGAAGTCAGAAATGAAATTAACGTCAAGGGAAATAACCAGAGGCTGATGTTAATAATTAAGCTTTCTAATGAGAGCATTAATTTTTCTCCGATAGATTGATTCAGCATTTCCTTTCCTGATATTGTTGCACAGACTAAACTAAACTCACCATCAGTCTTGGTCATTCAGGACAAAGTGCACTATATAAAATCACTCCATGGCTTTCTCCCTATTGGTTGAGTAAATGCATAATTGGTGGAGAGAACTGTATACTCTTGGGTAAGTCATGACTTTATCTGTTCCTCGGTTTCCCCATCTGTAAAATGGACATTCTGTAAATAATATTTACTAGTGTTGGTCAAATGTTATTCAACCCCAACATTTTCCCAGTGAAAGACAGAGTTTCATTGAAATTTAAATGTCACACAGGAGAAAAGGCCCATTCCATTGACATTTTTTGCAGGGAAAATTCAAAACTGAATATTTTGTGAGTTGGCACTCTGAAATATTGGAAATGTTGGTACTTAGAAACAAAATGGTTTGATTTAAAATGTCAATATTTCAGAACTTCCTTGGAATTTTTTGTTCCACCAAAATTTCCAATGTTTCCATTTTTCATCCTAAAACAGGATGAAAATGAACATTGAAGTATTGTGATTTTATCAGGATGGAAATTCTGCTTCCGAAGAGCTCTGATGCTTACCTTCAGTTTTACAGTGCTTTGAGATCTATGGAGGAAAAATTCTGGAAAAATGCAAAATATTGCTGCTGCTTATTTTACTTATTATCGATAAATATAGTTCATTCCCTAGGAGGAATTCAGACTCTGTTTTAGCTAACGGAACTTGAGGAAGTCAACTAGTTACGGAGGCTGAATTCTTGAGCTGCCTGAAATTTTCCAACAGATTGAAAATTCATAGACATTTAATGTTTTTCTTGGGGGAAAAAAAATCACTTTTGTTCCCTTTCTCTTCTTGGACCTTCTAGTGAAAGGTTCTAGTGGAGAAACTGTGTGTGTGTGTGTGTGTGGCTGGGGAGGGCAGGGGGGAGAAGTGGACTCATCTGCTCTTAATCTACTAGTTACTCTTGAGGGCATTTTGTGCCAAAAAAAAAAAAATTAAAAATCCTGCGTACAATATTTTAAAATTCTACAAGTTTTATTTGTCAATAAATAAATGCAGCAGCTGGAGCATGGCCATGGGGAAGCAAAGAATGGCTGTATATGGGCAACCTTACTATCCCAGAGGTCTCATTCCTACAGGCATGAATCCCCATTCCCTGGTGTGTCTCCCAGCTGAGATCTCTGTACACATGTAACTCTGTGGTTTGTAACCCTGTCCTCTTCATATGGCTTTGTTTTGAGTGGAGATAGTCCAAAAGAGAGTATGAGCTGAACTTTGTTCATTGTTAATTATTAATCAAGCCAGACCCCAGTCTGGAGTGACTTTTTGACTCTGAACAGTGAGTGGAGTTTGATTTAGAGCAAGCTGTGGGAAGCACCTGTTTTCAACCACGCACGAGGGAGGAAAGGAGCCTGCAAAGTGGCTATCAAGGATGCCTACCATAATTCCTGTACTGGCAGCAAATGGAGGAGCTATCAATGAAGGTTCCCCAAATATGCAATTAATTGTGGCTTAATAAACTTTTATTGTATAATAAACAAACTGATTCATGAAAACATATTTATCAAGGATTTACAGCTAGGTAATGAATTTGTAGCTCAGTTTGTGTCTGTTAGACTTATTTGCATATCAGTTAAACCTCAGTCAATAATAAGCTTTTAATAATCACTATGTTTAAGTGGTATTTCAACAATGCACTGTAATTAGGCCAGGAAATCTGCAGTAATTCTTTAGATTTAATATACTTTGGAGTTCGTATTCGCATCTCAGTTCCTACGCATGCGCTCCATTAATGTTAATTACGTACATCCCAATCAAGTTGAGAATAAACTCACTTCTGTATATTATGTCAACAACTATCAAATGGTTATTGGGAGAGAAGTGGCTCAGGGTTCCAGTAATGGATATTGACGGCCTGTCTTCTACTGTTTCAGATAGTCTGGGGTCACAAGTACCAAAGAGGCATGGCCGTCTCAGGGATGTGTAAACAGCATCAGTGGGTCTTGGTCCAGATCCTAGCGGATAGACATCCATGTCACAGAAACCATAGACTATTGCCACTACTTGCTGTTCCCTACTGGCATTCTTTGCAAAAAGACCACACATTGAGTATGCCTTGGGGATGACGTTCCTGTTTTGTACCTCAAAAGGGCTGCCTCCAGCTCAGGGCTAAGGAGAGTTTGCTCCGCCCCTGGGTGGTTTGTGGAAAACTTCCCTCGCCAAGTCTGTCTGTTAGTTTTACAGGTTTTGAAACTCCACCTAAAGGTATTAAGTCACCGGCAGCTGTGCTCATGACAGTTTTAAGCTCTCTGGACTCAGGACTGTAATTTCCTAGGCATTTGTACTGCACTTAGCACAGCAGGGCCCTGAACTTGTTCAGTCCTCTGGGTGCTGCCACAAAATAAGTGGTGGCGGTGTACTGTGCTAGGATGAACAGGTTCGTGTAAGATTCAGCACTGCTGGACGGAATCAGAACTGCTCAACGCTGTGTCAAAAGCCCTATTTTGCTGACACCTCAGGCTAATTCTTCTTTGGCTCAAGTGGTAGGACCCTGAGTTTTTGGAGCAGGGGAATCCCAGTTCTGTTCCCACTGCCTGTGAAGTTCCAAGTGACTGTGACATGCAGCAGAGTGACTGCCATGAAGTCCTAGTTGCTCAAAGGTGCGTTAGGATATGAAATATCCCGGGTAGGCAGACACCATGAGATGATGGACCAGCGTGACATACAGATCTGCCTATGGTAGATGAACTATTAGGACTTAAAACAAAACACAACCAAACAAAACAAAAAAAACCCTTAGAGCTCGGGCTTCTCAGAGCTCTACAATGGAGACTTGCAGCTGTACTCCCTTGGGCTGTCATTTGGCCTTCCTGAGCTAAGCAGGTTTGGAATTGGTACAGACATGGATGAGAGAGTACTGAAGAAATCCCAGGATGCAATGGGTCGTGACTAAGGTGGCCAGACAGGAAGTGTGAAAAATCAGGATGGGGTGGGGGAGTAATAGGAGCCCATATAGAAAAAAGCCCCAAATATCAGGACTGTCCCTATAAAATCAGGACATCTAGTCACTCTGCCCTTCTGAGTCAATGCTGGACCAATGCCCTGGCTCAGGTTTGGGAAAGAAAGAAATGAGTGGGCTGGACTCCTGGACGTATACAGCCCAGGCACAGGTGAGACCTAGGACAGAGGTCCTGGCTATGCAGCTGCCATGGTAGGTTTGTGGAGGCAGCTGTTATATCCTGGCTGTTCCTATATGGGGTAATTCTACCTCCCTAAATTCCCCTGTAGTTGTTGTCAGAGCTGCCCAGTGCTCTGTTAAAGAGCTGCATGGGTCCCCCCAGAGGTGGCTGCATTTCTGAGTGTGATCTCTGTCTGTGCAATAGTTTGTAAAGCACTTTAGGATCCTTCTAGATGAAAGAGCCTGCAAATCTCTGTCTCTCTCTTTCTCATCCAGTCTGACTGTCTAATCTCTCTCTGTCTAGGCAATTGTGCCTCACTCATCCCTCTGTTACCTGAGCCCCTATGACATTGCTCTAGAAAATATCTCTCGCATTCCTTCCCCAAAAAATATCCCCCTCCACTCCCCCACTCCCAACTTATTAGTACAATGCCTAAGGCAGGAGTGACATCGCTGGCCATTCTCTTTGTGGCGGGGGCTGGATGTGGAAGAGTAGCTGTGCTGATGAATATTTATCATGGCGAAAGAGAGGATTTGGTGCTGAGTAGATTTTTATTATTATTATTATTAATTCTGTAAGTCTCCTGTCATGGCCTGGAAATGCCATTGCCTGAAAAATTCGGAGAGAAGTCAGGAGAAGTGTGGATGCCTCCTTCCACAATGATAGGAAGGAAACAATTGTGTGGGATTTAAAGTTAATTTGGGAAGCCCCGTTGGAAACTTTCAGGAGGAAGGCCTGGGGGTAGATAAGGGAAGGGTAGGCGCTGAAGAAGGTTACCAGAGAGGGAAGAAGGATGTGGCATATTACAGTAATTGTACAGCTTAATTACCTTTGAAACCAGTGTTCAGTCATTTTCCAGCCTGACAGAGACATGCTGCCCATTCCGTCTTGATCTTCAAAGCACATTTCAGCGGGAGTTCTTCACTCTTACCCTGAGTGACATGAACTGAACTAGTGATGAGCAGGAAGGGATTCAAACCAGCACTCCAGATCTGAACAGTCTAAAAACTCTGTGCAAGCTCATATCTGTAGCTCATCCTGTTTGTAGTGATGGGAGAATCTCAGGACTCTCAGGTGTTCACTTCAAAAACTTCACTGAACCCTGTGGATCTGCAGCCTTGGCCTGCCTACAGGACAGTTTTATTTCTGGATTCCAAATACCTCCTGCTCCCAATGAATCTGTAGATCTTAGCAGAATGTCTTTGCTGATAGAGAGGCAGGCAGGCAGGCAATATTATGAAAATAATGGGGCCGGGAGGGAGGGAAGGGAAGAAAGACTGTTCAAACTTTTTCAGACTTTGGAAAAATCATTTCAAGACTGGGGCAAATGTTTGGATCAATCCTTATTTGATCTGAACGTTCTTGGCCTGCCTTCAACTGAACAAGGAGAAGATCTGGTAGTTTGGATCACTGGCAGTGAGATCAAACCAAAATCTTGGATCCAAAACCTCCATGCCCTGGCAGCCCCCTAAGATCTGAGACCCTCCCTGGCTTGTACCCATCTCTGCTTTTAACACTGCCATTCTAATACTCTGCATTACTTTATCAGGAGGGGAATAAGCCAATTGCATAAACCCTCCTGACAATGATACTTACTTATTTCACAGGGGGATTATAAGGCTTAATTTATTAGGCAAAGTTCTGATACCCTGGCTCCTGATAGGTAGCATCTCACCCCACAAGCAAGCCCAGTAAAGTCAGTGGGACTGTGTGGGTGATGAGTCAGTGTGTATCATCAGAATATGCCTGCATAATGCCATGGGATCATCAGATGTGCAGTGTAATCATGTTGTATTGCATTTCTTTGCCATAACCTTTTCAACTGTTTGTACAGCCAAATAGTCGTGTACAATGCACACTGATTCCTCACTAAGGGACTGAGCTAAAGCTCCTTGAAGTCAATGGAAAGATTCCCATTGATGTTGATTGGCTCATAATGCTAATTGCAATGACTGCCTCATGCTGTTGGACAGTTTTTTCAGACTGGAAACCCAGCAATGAGGCACAAAGCCCCCCTGCAAATATAAACCTGAGTTGGTGCATAAGGCAGGTTGTGCCTGGCAGGAGTCCAGATCTGCAAACTCAGAGAAAGACACAGAAAAGAGAGAAATCTGCTGCCTTGGCCGTGCATGGAGATCAGCAGACATTTTCCTGACCAGGTTGTTTTCCATAAAAGGGAAGATTCTGGCCTGGGGTTTGACAAGGGAGGAAAACAGCAGCAGCCACAACACCAAAAGCCACGGTGCTGCTGTAATCAGAAAACTCGCTGTAAAAACCACCTGGTGGCGTTCTGTGTCTGTTTCCTCGCAACGACGTTCAGAGCCACTCTGCTCCACTTACTACTCAAAAACAATCTCTCCACCTGTAACAATTATTCTTAGGCTCTGGAAACCCAGCAAGATCTCTGTCAACCTCTGACCTGCACTAAAGATTCCACAATTAGGGGAGCTGAGTTGATGATGCATGAGCCATATGAGAATCCAGTTCACTGCCTCATGCATTTGTTCTGCAGCTTACAGGCCCCCAAACTTACTTTGTCATTATAGCATGTAGTTCTGTAGGGCTCAGACCTGCAGGGCTCTGATGTGTTGAGCAAAAAGGGCTGTTCTTATGCAGTGGCTTTTCTCACCCATAGTGGCAATTTCATGCATTTCCCCCTCATTCTCCTAGTCCCCAGGTAATTAAATGAACAGGTCAGCTATGAAAAAAGAGTGGTCATGCTCTGAATTGTAATGGAACCTTCTGAAATTAATCTGAGGGAAGGAGCTCAGTGGTGCGGCATGAGTGTTGATAAGCCTGTCTCAGAGATCAACCCAGACAGGTAGGGCTGATCCATGAAATGACAGCTTTGCCGACCCATTGCAACCTCTTTCTTCCACGTTGCTCCACCCAATGAGGAGGCTTCATTGCCTGAGCAGCACTCGAGAGGGGATTTCTAATCTGCTGCAGGCAGGTGTAGACAGGGAGCTGTGAAAGGCTTTGAAATGCCTTGCCCGAAGATACTTTAGAATTCCTTCAGCATTGCAGCTGCAATGGGCGCTTGGTCATCAGTTGCATTAAACATCGAGTCAGTACTTTCTCTGTCTTCCTTCTTTGTCTGTAATTCTGCATCTAATGGCAGTGATTAGTCAATGTCCAAGCAGGGTCCTGGCTCAGCCCTGCTCTCTAACTGATCCACTCAACAAGGGGGATGGAAAGGTCATTAGCAGAGGGCTGGTTATCGATCGGGAGAGCTGAGAAAAGGGGATTCAGAGGTTTATCTCAGCACCTAGCCTTAGTGATGATGCCAGAGAAAGGAGAAAAATAGGTTTTGCAGCAGGTTCAGAGAATCCAGAGGCACCAACGTGCCATGGATACCAAGGACAAATGCTTATTGATTCGGGAATTGTTTTCCTGAAGCAGGTACCAGTTATGGCTTTGAATGGCAGGGCCAAAATGTCGGAAATACCCAGGCCTGGGTTTTTCAGCCCCCTGAAGGTTTTGCATAAAGATGCCACTGCAAACTCACCATGTCCCTATAACAAAAATGAGTCACAGATGCCCATTAGGTAGGCAGCAACTGGAAGGTTTTGTTTACATAGCAATACATGGAAGAGAGCTAATGTCCTGACTGATTATGTGGGTGCTTGATGCCCCAAGGGAAATCTATGGAGACTGGGACAGCTAAGGAGAGGCAGTGTTGTCTAGTGGGTAGATTCTGTTCCGACCTTTGCCACTGACCTGCTGTGTGACCTTGGGCAAGTCACTTCACCTCTCTGCCTCAGTATCCCACCCACCGTTCCTCTCTTATCTAATTAGGCTGCAAGCTCCTCAGGGCAGGGACGGTCTCTCATTATGTGTATGTACAACACCTTGCATGGCGCAGATTTGATCTCGGCTGGGGCAAGTAGGTGCTACTGCAGTGTAAATAATAGTGAATAAAGGAGGGGTGTCTGGAAGGTTCAGATGCTGCTGGCCCTTTGTGAATGGATGACCTCTTTTCATGCTGATAGCAAGGAGTCCTCCTCGGTTTTACCCACTGTCTCCCTGCATGCCTTTGAAGCCTCACTGAAGCTTTCTGCACCTCATCTACCATATCACACCTCCCTGCTTGCTGGGGGATGTAGGAAGCACACCACAAATTACGTAGGGCAAGTCTACACTACAAAATTAAGTCGATGTAGCTTACATCAGTGGACAGCCACCACAATAATTGAATTGGTTTTAGACATCCACACTATGTGCCATGTGTTGGCATGGAGTGCTGGCTCTGATTTAACCACCAGGGTGGGGCATCATGGGATGGTTTCTGAAAGGCAGCACCAGTCGATGTCAGAAATGCAGTGTCTACACTGACGCAGCATCAACCTAACTGCATTGACCTAAGTGCTATGCTGCTCGTGCAAATTGAGTTAAGTTGGTGTCATGGGTGAGTTACATTGAGGGGACCAACATTTTAGTGTAGATGCTGACAGGGTTACGTCGACATAAGCTGCCTTACATCAACCTAGCTCTGTAGTGTAGACAAGGCTTAGTCATCTCATTTTTAGCTGTTACACGACTCTTTCTTCCCCCCTTTTCTTCCCCTTTGCTTTCACCAGTTGAGGTTTTGGAGAGACAGGAGATGAGAACCCTAGAGGGCTATTCTAGATGGACCTTGGTTCAGAGGGGGAGAACGACATGGAAATGAAGAAAAACAGAAGTTTGAGTCAATCTTTGTTATCGACCCCCGCCCCCCGGATTTGGTTCAAACTGATGGGCAAAGTTTGAGCTTGTTGGTTTGATCCCAACCTGTACCCCGTCCCCTGTTTGTGTGTAGGAGAGAAGAAGGAGGTGAGCAGAGAGGTGGGAGAAAAAGCATGAAGGGGTAGGGAGGGTGAGCGTTTCCCCTAGGAAACAATGAGCTGAAGGCCCAAGAGGTTCCCTAAAAGAGCGGCTGTGGCATGCAGGGTCCTGTAGGAAAAACAAATAGCCTATCTCTGGAGAAATAAAAACCAAATCCAACCCAGAATGCACTGCAGGCAAAGAAGCCTGGTGCATTGGGTCATTCCTTGGCTGGAGCGGTGGGAGGAAAACGATCCGGAGCTGCGTCAATTACTTGATCAGCTCTTCCATGGTGTTGGCTTTAATTAAGTTGTGCAGCAGATAAATCAGAGCTCTTACAAAGCTTATCGGGACAGGAGGGACCCTGAGATGGGCGCTAACGAGGAGGGGAGAGCAGCAGGGGCCAAGGAGAGGAGGGTGGGAGAGAGGGCTGGACCTGAGGAGCCTAGTCTGGTTAGAGGAGGGGACAGATGCATTCGCAAGGTGGGGTTGTGCGATGGGCCGCCAGGCTGCAGAGTTGCGAGGCCCCCGCTCCCGTCAGTCACACATCACAGCTTGTTAAATGCGGTCTGACTGGGTGCTCCATCACGGCCGCGCCAGCGTGGTGTCGGGAAGAGGGATGAGATTATTGGCTGTGTCACCGGGGCTGATAAATCACAGCCTCTGAAACTCAGCTCCTCGGCGGGCTGCCTGGGGGATGCGTGATCAAAGCTCAGCACAGAGGGCACCACCAGCTTGTTCCTTTCACTGCCTTCCAGCCCAGGACCTTCCTGTTGCATCCTTGCCTGCCGTCCGTCCGCCCGTTCCTCTCTCTGCATCTGTCTGCCTGAGCCACTTTATCTAACCTGCTGAGCTGCTGTCTCGCCAGTCACTGTGTAATGTCTGAGCTGGGCAGACTGGTTTTGTGGAGTGCAAGGATCAAATTCCACAGGTCCGGTGCTCCGTGGGTCGGCGTCTGTGCTCCTGGCTGTATGCCTCCCTTGTTCCACAGCGGTCTCCCTCCAGGCTCAGTTGGTGGAGAACGGGGTTTACACAGAGCTCAAAGGCAGGATGTGGCCTCTGAGTAGGCACCAAGGACAACGTTTTCAAATGCGGTTGCCTCAAGACAGGCCGCTGATTCCAGTGAGACACCTAAATAAAAGTGGCCTGGTTTCCAGGGGTACTCAGAAGTGCAAACACTAAAGCAGTGTTTCTCAAACTGGGGTTGCCACTTGTGTAGGGAAAGCCCCTGGCGGGCCGGGCCGGTTTGTTTACCTGTCCCGTCCACAGGTCCGGCCAATTGTGGTTCCCACTGGCCACAGTTCGCTGCTCCAGGCCAATCGGAGCTGCTGGAAGCAGCAGCCAGTAAGTCCCTCGGCCTGTGCTGCTTCCAGCAGCTCCCATTGGCCTGGAGCAGTGAACCGCGGCCAGTGGGAGCCACGATCGTCCCGACCTGTGGACGGGGCAGGTAAACAAACCGGCCCGCTCCACCAGGGGCTTTCCCTATACGAGAGGCGACCCCAGTTTGAGAAACACTGCACTAATGAACTCTTTTTAGTCTCCCCTCCATTGCAGATAGCTCAGTAATGTCTTTACTTTATAGATGGGGAAACTGAGGCATGGATATTATTATGAATTTGTGTTTACATTGGTCCTGACTCTCTAGGAGCCCTGTGGTGCTAGGTGCTGGACATAGTCATGCTAAGAGTCAGCCCTGCTCTAAAGACCTTCCTTCACAGACAGTGAGGAAAGAGAAGCTAATGCACAGAGAGGGGAAATGACTTGACCAAGGTCTTGCAGTAAGCTAGCGGTGGAGCTGTGAGACCCACACCAGAGCTCTGTCCATTGGCCAACACAGTCTCTTGTGTAAACCTGTGCAAAAAATTGGACCTCAGATCTCTTGATCTGGTTCTGAAAAAGCTTTCCTTCCACCCTGAAAATGATAAAGCAAACCCCTCCGCCTCACCTGGTGATTATCCCCTTCTGTGAGGCTGGTGTGACCTTCAGCACCAGATGGATAATACCTTGGGCGTGAAGGAAGCAAGCACCAGAAGAACTGTTTTCAATAAGCCTTCTCCCTCTTGATTTATACAGGGGAGAGAGCAATGCTGATGCACATTACCACTCATAGATTATCTTCATTCCGGCTGCAGTCAGCCAGAGAGGAGAGGTAAACGGAAGCTATCCAGTACCCTATCTGTCACCTTCCCTCCAGCAGCTGCTGCCGCAGAACAGCCTCTTCCAAGGGAGACTTTGCCACTCCATCAAACACCGCAAAAAAGTCATATTCTGAAAACAAGTTCATGTATCTCTCAAGTGCTCATCCTGGCTAGTTCCCTCCTGAAGCCTCCTGGCAGTGTTGGGAGGAGAAAGACTGAGCCTGTATCGGGCTGTCTGTCCTCCTTGCACAAGGCCAGGGCATTAGGGACAGGATGCAGCTGGAGATGAGAAAATAATGATGGTTGTGATGATAGGTTCTGATTACAGCTGGGGTCTGAGCGCCAGGACTCCTGGGTTCTATTCCCAGCTCTGGGAGGGAAATGTGATATAACAGACAGAGCACAGGACTGGGATCCAGGTCTTCTGGGACCAATTTTAATTTCAGCCATGGACATTCTCTTCAACTTTTCCAAACCTCAGTTTCCTGAACTGGGATTAATAAAAAGTGAGGCTTAATCTATTTGTTTGCAAAGTGCTTTGAAATCCTCTGATGGAAGGTGCTTATAGAAGAGCAAAGTATTTTCAGCATTCAAGGCACAAAAATGGACAGTGACTCAGAAGCCTACAGGATATTTGGAGTCTCAGTAGGACTAGATATGTCACTGCAGCAGTTCTTGCTCATGTGCCAGGGTTCACCTGATGGCTAAGCTTGAGGTGAGGAATTGCTTTTTGTCCAGGGAACAATGACGGAACCCTTGGAGGATTTTGTCTCTCTTTGGAGCATCAAGGGGCTTGTCATACACATACAGCTAAGGGTAGCATAAAATCCTTCCTTACCTGTAAAGAGTTAAGAAGCTCAGATAACCTGGTTGGCACCTGACCAGAAAGACCAATGGGGAAAGAAGATACTTTCAAATCTGGAGGGGGGGAGGTTTTGTTTTGTGCTGTGTGGGTGTTCTCTCCGGAGACAAGGGGAGAGACCAAGCAAATAATCCCTCTCCCACTGAAATGATACATCTAATATTACATAAATAGTAATTAATAGCAAGGAAATGTGTTAGAGTATCTTTTGTTTTCCTTATGAATTTTCCTTGAGCTAAGAGGAAGGTTTATTCCTGTGTTGTTTTTTGTTTATTTGTTTTTGTAACTTTTAAGTTTTGCCTAGAGGGGAAATCCTCTGTGTTTTGAATCTTTTGTTACCCTATAAAGTTATCATCCATCCTGATTTTACAAAGGTGATTCTTTTATCTGTAAATAAATTCTTCTTTTAAGAACCTGATTGATTTCTCATTGTTCTTAAGATCCAAGAGTTCACCTGTACCAATTGGTGAGGATGTTATTCTCAAGCCTTCCCCAGGAAAGGGGGTGTAGGGTTTGGGGGAGTATTTTGGGGGAATAGGACTCCAAGTGGTCTTTTCCCTGATTCTTTGTCTAGATCACTTGGTGGTAGCAGCACACTGTTCAAGAACAAGGTGGAACTTGTGCCTTGGAAAAGTTTTTAACCTGAGCTGGTAAAAATAAGCTTAGAGGGTCTTTCATGCAGGTCCCCACATCTGTTCCCCAGAGTTCAAAGTGGGGAAGGAACCCTGACAGGGCTCGAGTCTGTTCCGACTGGAGCCATATGGAAAATTCCCATTGATTTCACTGGGGCAGCACAAAATCCTTGAGTGTCAGGATCAGGTGGGAACACAACAGGACTGAGGGATAGTTTTTCTTCTTCCAGATGTCATCTTGAAGAAATCCACATCTCTCCAACCTTTGCCACCTGCTGCCTGCTAAACCCCACTGCCTTAGAGAGCACGGGGCATGAATTATGAGCCCCTTCTCCTCCCTATGGGGTGGGATCAGGCTCCTAAGTAGAGAAGTATGGCTCTGCTACTGCTTATGGGGGCGTGCGGGATAAGATACGAGCAGAAATGGCATGGGGCGCCGAGGCAGAGAAAAATTAAAACCAACCTTCAAATAATTCAAGAAAACCACTCTCCCTGCGGGTACTCCCCTTTGGAAGTGATAATGCCGACTGGGTCTGTATTTAATTTTAATTTCCTGAGTTTTTAAAGCTCTGCTTTAGATCTCCATATATTTTTATCAGCTGTATCTAAAATGAACCTAATAGCCCAGGCATAATAAGTTTATTTATTGTGTGACCAAAGCAATGTGTGTGCAGAGAGTACAAAGTGCAACTCTGCAGGATCCCAATGCTTTAGCTTTGCAATGTCTTCGTTAGGACGTGGGCCTGAACCAAATCCCAGGATCCAAGTGAGGCTGGACTTTGGGAAAGTTCCAACTTGAAAGTTCAAAATCTCCCTGTAGCTTGGTGCCACAAGCAAGCAAAATATAAATATCTGGAGAGCAGCAATCCACTGAGGACCTGTGGTAGGATATCTTATTCCAAACTGAAGCCATTCCCATCACTATGAAACAGTCACCTGTTATGAACTATTGCATTGGACTGTACAATAATTGGTATCCTGTCCCTCAGCAGCGAGGGCTTCGTTTCAAAAGGAAGCTTTGGTCAAATTGTTAGGGGGATGCGTGAAAGTTAACAATGAATGCAAAGCTTAAAGTTCCAGATCGTGAGTTGGGGGTGGAGTGGGGAGAGAAGGGGGAACAGGTTGGACAAAACAATTCCTTTCACTAGTTTGTCAGTAAAGTGAGCATGACTTAGCATATGAAAAGCATGCAAAAATTGACGCTTTCCTGTATTTTTCAATATGAGCATTGACGGTTTTGCTGAACACGTCGCAAAAAGTGACATTTGTGGACACACAAGGGAAAAATCTAAAATGACAAAGATTCCCAATGCAAATTTCAGCAATGTGCCAGTTCTGAATGCTGTGCAACGCCTGTCAACTCTCCCAGCTGATAAAAAATACAGCATGGCGCAGACTGCGTCATCAGGACCGTGCAGTGCCCAAGTTATTCCAATAGGAGAGATGTCCTTGTGGTTACTTTAGTTTTGTTGCGGAAAGATGCAACGCTCAAGTCTGACATGTTTGGCAACTTGCAAGTGAAAATTCACAGAACAGAGTGTGCGAGTTTCACATAGGCCTTGCGGTAAATGTCGTTAGGCTGCCATGGACAAGTAATTTACACTTTGTTAGGACGACAATTATTGGTGTCAAACTAACAACAACAGTTTTTAAATTGAATTTTAAATCTATCTCAGAGGTCGACATGAGAGTTTGAGTAGCTAAAGAAAGCACACAGCCTTCAGGTGCAGTTCATCACTAGCTATATAGTCCCAGGAGAATACACAGAGGGCTGGTTAAAGCTGGGGTTGGGACTTCGGAAATCTGCGTTTAATTCTTGGCCCGGCCACCCGACTCTCTTTGTGACCGTGGGTGCATCAGTTCACTTCTCTGGCCTCAGTTTCCCTTCCCATGCTTTTTCTGTCCTGTACATTTAGACTGTGTTCTCTTTAGGGCAGGGCCAGTTGGGTGCTGTGTATGGGCTGCACCTAGCGCAATGGGGCCATAATCCAAGTTGGAGCCTTGAGGCACAGCCATCATCCAAATGAATAAACAGTTGCGTGTTGTGGGACCCTGAGCTGAACCTTGTCCAGTTGCCCAAGTGCTGTGACTCATCCCAGGTAATCTCCCGCTCTGAATTGTCTTAATGTCTTCATAAAATGTGTTTTAACATGAAGATAGTTTGGCTAATGCAGCCTTGTGCAATTACATTCCCTAGTTATCATAACCCTGCAGCAGAGACCCTTGTTTTTTCCAGCCCATTTTTCATAACCTCTGTAAATATGGTTTAATAATCAATTGGCATATTATTAACACACAATAATGGGCTCAGTAAATCGAAGTTCAATTTTTACTTGAGACACCCTCAGTAAATATTGACTGTTCCTCAGAATTATAGCAAAGCCCTGAGCTGTCTGTTCCAATGGGAAATAGATCCATTTTTTAATACTCGTTATTGATTTTCAGCAAGCAGACTGCCTTGAGGCATCTGTTTGTTTCCCTCCTTCCCCCTTGGTGAAGTGACGGATTGTCTTGGCTGCTAGATTTCCCCTTTGTTCATCAGTAGTGCTGTTGCTAAAGATGGACAAACTAGTGGAGTTCTGCAAATCTCTCAAATTACCTTGAGGAGTTTTCAGAATCAGTTCCAATTCATGAATCTTTTCCTTCCCCACTACCTTTAATAAGCAGAGATGTCAAGAGTGATTGGGGAGGCAGTCTGATCTAATGAATACAGCACCGGGATGTGTCTCTATCCGTGGTTCTGTTCCCATGTCCATCAGTAGTCTAATGGGTGACCTTGGGCAAGTCACTTCATCTCTCTGGGTCTTCACTGGGAGCTGGGGCAGAGAGTGGTCTTGATTAGAGAAAACAAGGTAGTTTGTAGTTTTCCCACAAGTTGGAAGGTCAAATTAAACCCTTTGGAGGAGCCAAGGCTTCACCTTGTCCTGCTAACTCGTGAAATCTACATATTTCCTTGCCTTGCCTCCACTAGGTTTTTATCGCTAGTTAAGAACACCTCTTTTTTACCTACTCAAGACTAGGTTTCTGTGCTTCAGTTTCTCCCCTTGTAACCCGGAGATGATGCTGATCATCGTACATAAAGCACTCTGAGATCATCTGATTAAAAGTGCTGTACGAAAAAGCATATTTTCCTCTCACAGGGGAAGCCTGCACGGTGTAACAGGGACATAGCTGACACAAGTCGGGTTGCCTTCAGACCTGCCTACAGCTTAGATTTTTGTCTTGAGACTCAAGCTTTGTTTTTTCTCAACCTGCAGTTGCAAAAGTAACATGGCACAGGGGAAATGCTAGAGATGGCTTCTGTTCATGCAGTTTCTGAGCCTGAGACCTAGTGTTATCCCTAATCATGGAAAATGAGCAACTATATCATTTTCTGTGTGTGTGTATGTACTCTCCTTTTCTGCTAACCAGACTTTGCAGACAGAGATGCAGGGAGCAGCAAAGGTGAAACTTCCAGGCTTTTAATTTCCCTCCATTGGGCGCCATTTCTGTGTACGTGCGAACACATATATGCTGGGGGGGGGTTGTTTTTTTTCTTTCTTAGGATTCTCCCCTCTCCCTCACTCCGCTATTCTTTTCTGGGTCTCTTGATTGGCATGTGAAACCATTAACACTCCTATTGAAATTGAACATTCAACCATATGATTTTTGGAGTGGATTCAGAATTAGGCGAACTGAGTTCCCATGCCTTGGATTTTTATTCCTAGTGCCTTGCGTTTATATAGCATGTGCAGGCCTAGGCATGGCTACACTTGCAGTTGTAGAGCGCTGTGAGTTAAACCTGCCTTCAGAGAGCGCAGTAGGGAAAGCACTGCAGTCTGTCCACACTGACAGCTTCAAGCGCACTGGCATGACCACATTAGCAGCTCTTGCAATGGCCACAGAGAGCAGTGCATTGTGGTAGGTATCCTAGCATGCAAGTGGCTGCAATGTGCTTTTCAAATGGGGGTGGGTGGGGTAGAGTATGACAGGGAGTGTGTTGTGTGTATGTGTGGGGGAGAGAGTGGGTTTTTGTGGGGCTGAGAGCATGTCAGCATGCTGTCTTGTAAGTTCAGACAACAGCAGATCCACCCTCGCACCCGCCTCTCTCTCTCACACACAGCATTCCACAGTAATGGCTTGCATGCCGGCTGTCAGAAATGGAGCTTTGAAAGGGCATTTCCACATTCCTACAGGAGTTCAAAACAATGGCAGATGTGGCCACTTGATTGAAGGGGATTATGGGATATTTCCAGAGGCCGATCAGAGCACAGTAACCCAACACCTCGTTCACACTGGCGCCCGGGTGTTGTAGCCAAGGTGCAGCAAACGTTATTCCACTTGCCAAGGTGGAGTACCAGCAGCGCTGTAGCTGCGGAGACAAGAGCACTCTACGTGCCTTGCCGGCTGTAACTCGCAAATGTAGCCAAGCCCTCAGATGGCTCCATGGGTGTGTTGTGGGAACCAGAATAGAACTGAATAGAATACAGCTTTCTCCATTGTCTCCTCTCTAAAGAGAGATTATTCACCTGAGACTGGGGTGGGATGGAGCGCGTGTTTATTAGCATGCTGCAACACTACAGTGGTTAATGGTTAGAGCACAGGCCTGGGAGTCAGGATGCCTAAGACCTGATTTTCCCACTGTTAGATCTGAGTAACTCCTATTGAAGTTGTGTGTTTGTATACACATGTGTATACCGGCACACACACACACACCACCTACATACACCTAAACTTTGTTTGGTTTGTTCCAAGATTAATTCCTCCTGGGATCACAAATTCATGGATTTAAATCATAGAAGAGCCCAGGGGAAGATTCACAAATTTGAAAAGTTTCTGCAAACTGCAAACCTGCAAAAAAACTTCAAACTCTGCTGGCTTTCTCATTCCCTAGTATTAAACTAGTATTAAAAAAAAAAAACATCAACAACAATAGATCCAGCTGAAAAAGCTGGGAGTTACTCATATCCCATGGAAAATAGAATTAAGCCTTGCATTCCATTCCTGGCTCTGCCACAGATGTATTGTCTGATTCCGGGCAAATCGTGGGCCCTTCTCCTCGCCTCAGTTTCCCTACCTGTGAAACAGGGATGATCTTCCCCACCTTGCAGCTGTGTTGGGACTACGTTGATATCAGTGAAGTGCTTTCAGATCCTGGCTCTTTACGAATATGGTCCTGCTGTTGTCTCCAGGCTCAAGAAGGAGGATTCTTTCATCGCCTGGGTGACAGCAGACCGTTAAGAAAGTGCCAGTTTAATTTCTTCACCTAATTGCTGATAACGAGCAAAAATAGGTTTGCTTGGTCATTCGATGAAGGCGCCTGCCAATTCTCATCTTTCTACTGTCCTGCGACCTGGCCGTGTGAGGCCTGATTGGAAATGACATTCACTTCTCCCCCTCTGTCCCTAGGTGACATGCTGCTTGCATCTTCATGTGGGCGAGCCATCCTCCAGCATTTCCAGGGTGACCTGCTTCCAACTCCATGGCTACCTGCTCATTGACTCACTGGGGAAACACTGTCCCCCCTAATTGCATAAAGCTCCTCTCTCCGGTCTGTGCTCTCCTCTCTCTGTCTCACAGAATGAGCTCTTTAATTAGGGCCTGTATTTTGCATGCTAATTTAGCTACATTTCCCAATGAGTTAGGCCAGTTCCTGCCCTCTCTGTTGTTTACGGCTCCAGGCGTGGAGATCTCCAATACCAGGAGCTCCTGAGCAAGGTAATTTAACATGGATCACTTCACTCTAAAGATCTCTGACTTATGCTCTGTGCTTTGTCAATATCAAAAAGGTTTCCCCCCTCTCCCCACTCAGACTGTCTGGTGCTTAATCTCACTTGTCTTAGGGATAAATTGTTTTGAACATCCTTCTTGGGTACCATCTTTGAATGAGGCTGATGCATTTAGGTACAGGGGCGAGGGCAGGTTTCTGGTCAGAACTGATCGTAGCCAAGATGCTATACCCCAGGGCCACCCGGGGGGGGGCAAGTGGGGCAATTTGCCCCGGGCCCCCACAAGAGTTTTTCAGGGCCCCTGAAGTGGGGTCCTTCACTCGCTCCGGGGTCCCTGGAAAACTCTCGTGGGGCCCGGACCCCCGGAGCTTCTTCTGCTCTGGGTCTTCAGTGGCGAGGGGTCCTTCTGCCCTAGGGTGGAAGGACCCCCCGCCGCCGAATTACCACCGAAGCAGGACCTGCCACCAAAGACCCCAGGCCCCCTGAATCCTCGGGGTGGCCCTGCTATGCCTCAGCGACAAAAGGAGAGTTCTCTTCAACTCCTGCTAGCTGGCTACATGTAACCAGCTCCTTTGGCTCTGAGCAGTTGAGCTGGTACAGAGGAGGCGGGTTCTAACATTGGCAGGGAGATGACAATTGAGTTGACTGTGTTGTATTCGCTCACTCTGAAAGCTAAGAATTGATGGCGCTATCAGTTTGATTGGTTGGTTGGTTTGTATGGATTTCCTTGGAGGATTAAGTCTGTCAAACACCCTCTTCTCCTCCTGAATTTTTTAGAAGAAAAATGTCAACAAAAATGAGAGGAAAAAAATCCCCAGGAAAAATAAAATCATTCCCCAACCAGCTGTATTTGCACTAGGGTGACCAGATGTCCCGATTTTATAGGAACAGTCCAGATTTTGGGGTCTTTTTCTTATATAAGCTCCGATTACCCCTCACCCCCTGTCCCAATTTTTCACATTTGCTCTCTGGTCACCCTAATTTGCACAGGGCTCAAAATCCCAGCTCTCTCGAAGGACGCATATAATTATTGGTTTTTAGAGGAGCTCAGTGTTATTCAATGGAAGTGCTTCTTCAGGGATGATGGACTCTTAAGGCTCTGGGACTGTGCGGGTAGATATCATCACATGTCATATATCTGGAAACTCCCCAGCATGGTTGTGATGTGCCGTGAAGACTCTAAACTAATTCCAAGGCTGTGGGTTTTTCCATCTGCCCAGTTAGGGGAGGACTGAGCCATGGCTCATTGAAATGTGAGTCCATTGGCATGACTGACTGTCTATGTATATTTATGTAGAATGCCTCGCGTCCCTAGAAGGTGCTGTTGCTTGTTATTTTGACTGATTACAGGAGAGTGACTGCACCACAATAGCGGCAGCCACTCATTAGCTTTGGCATAGCAAGAAAGAAATCATCAGCTCATTCTGTCCACATCCGCCCCTGGAGGCGAATAGTCAACAGGAATTGATCCTGGCTAATGAGAACCCAGCCCAGTGCTGCTGCCATTAGCACTCTTAGAATTTTAAATAGTTAATTATTACAAAAGCCAGAGAGGAGGTGGCTGTGGATGTGAGTCTGAGCTGTTGGGAGTGTGTGTCTGGTGTGTATGTGATGGTCAATGTATATATGCTGCTCTGAGTTTGTGTGTGTGTGTCAGAGCATCCTGGGGGGCATACGTGAAGGGGTACTCCTGTTTGGAGTACATGGGGCGTGTTGCTGTAAACAGAAGTTTGCAGAGAACACACAAATCGGGGCATAGATAAATATCGAAGAGGACAGGTCACTGATACCGAATGATCTGGATGGCCTGGTAAACTGGTCGCAAGCAAACTCTGTATTTCCATAGCTAAATATCAATGTGTGCATCCAGGAACAAAGAAGCTAGGCTGTGCTTACAGGATGGGGGCCTCAGTCCTGGGAAGCTGTGACTCTGAAAAAGATTGGGAGTCCAGGTGGATGATCAGCTGAACATGAGTTCCCGGTACAAAGCCATGGGTGGGCGGTGCTGTGACTGAATGTCTGCCTGTGTGATGCTGGGGGAAATACAATATTTCCATGTAGTTTAAAAATTGCATCAGGAAGCAGATCCTGCCCCACACCATGGGTGATAGACACTAATGGGCCCCCATACTGGCAGGTTTGGCAAAGGGCATAAAGAATCAGTGAGCTTGGAGGTGCTCTGTGCAGGTCTGACTGAGGCTCAGGGGCAGGGAGCTGGAAGCTTCTTCAAATGCTTAAAGGGGGAATATAAGCTAACTGGCAAAGGAGATAGGGCACAAGGGCACATGCCTTTGGCAGCTTGCTGCTCCCGGAAGCTGCAGTGGGAATATTTTTCACTTTGGAGTTGCTGCCGTTTGGAAACGTTTTGGCCAGCAACTTTTGGCTGTGTCTTTACAGTCACCATCTCTTCTGGATCATTGCATGGCAGCAAAAGGAAAGCGAGTGAAAAGGGGATGCATTGTACACCATGTGGTCAGAGGAAAGTCTATGCAAAATACAAATCTTAATTTAACCACCTCCCCCCCGACACACATACACAATTCTCCCTTCTTGGACCTCACCCCCACACCTCCCAAAATACCAAATCACCAAAAATTGACTCCAATGGACAAGCAAACATGGTAATTGATTGTGGCCTTTTTTCCTCTTGGCCACACGTGTCTAACCTTTAGATTCAAATATCAAGCACTGGCTGGACAGAAAGGTGCAGGCAGGGAAGAGGGAGGTGGTCCTCATTGAGAAGAGAACAAGTAGTGCCTGAGTTTCAACATGCCTCATGTCCTGCAGGACGAATGCCATTGGATGATACTGAGTTCCTGCAAAGACAGCCACCTTCATATTTTTTTTTTACCTGAACGACCCTCCCTAGGACTTTAGGTGTTCTTCCATTGGATTGTAGGATTAGCCCTGATCTGGGACACCTCCCCTTCCTGAGTTCCCACAGTATCAATGAGTGCCACAGGGCTCCACTGCGTATTGTTTTGTATTGTGGTAGCATCTAGGAGCTCCGGCCAAGGACCTGCGCCCCACTGTGCTAGGTGCTGTATGGACACAGAACAAAAAGATGGTCCCTACCCCAAGGGCTTGCAATATATGGATGGATGTGTTTGTTTTTGAGTGCTGTCATGTGGTAAAGGTGCCGACTTCCCATTTTTCCCTTGAGTGCTTGACCCACCCTCTGCTCCCGGCCCCGCCCCCACTCCACCCTTTCCATGAGGCCCTGTCCTTTCCCCATCTCCTGCCACCTCTTTCCTGCCCCCATTCCAACCCCTTCCCCCAAATCCCCACCTCAGCTCTGCTCCCTCCCTGCCAATATTCTAACCTCTTCCCCAAATCCCTGCCCTGGCCCCACCACTTCCCCGCCTCCTCCCCTGAGCGTGCCACGTTCCCACTCTTCCTGCCCCTCCCAGAGCATGCTAACGCTGCCAAACAGCTGTTTGGCAGTGGCCGAGTGGGAAACTCTGGGAGGTAGGAGGAGGAGCGGGAATGTGGCACCCGCGGGGGGTGGGGGTGGAGATGGGGTGCAGGAGGAGGGGAGCTTGACTGCCGGTGGGTGCAGAGCACCCACTAATTTTTCTCGTGGGTGCTTCTGCCCCAGAACATCCACAGGGTTGGCGCCTATGCCATGTGGTGCAGCAAAGCAGTGGGGCACATGGGACAGACGCAGCATAAGATTGGACAGTAGTGAAGGGCTGTCATGTGAAGAGAGTGCTGCTCATTTTTCTAGTAATGGGGCTGTCAGCTGGGGAGAAGGTCACACTGAGTCTAATCATCACATTGATCCCGCTGTTTGATTGTTGTGGGGTGCTTCCTCTGGAAATGTGACCCTTAAACTGCAGCATCTCACGGCATCACCCTAACAGTTCAGACTCCAGAGCTGGACCAGAAATGGGCTTAAGCCTATGGTAAGCAGGCGGAGTGACTCAGCAGCAACAGAGAAACAAACAAATTCAACAGCAGTCACCAAGATCTTTCCCTCAGGGAAGAGCATGGCTAAACAGAGATCAAAATCCCTCATTATCACAAGAATGAAAGAGAATAAAGAGAAAACATCCCAGCTCGGGGTCCTAGAGCTCGGGCACTGGGTTTGTTCCCCAAAACATTGTCTCCTAAGCAGACACACTTATGATCTTTCCTCTGAGCATCTCCGCAAGCCAGGGAAGGAGGCAGCTGAGCTCAAGTTAACCCCTTGGCCATGGGTAATGAAGTAGTGTTCCTTGTCTCTCACACACCCACTCTCCTGTTCAGTTTTGTAATCCCATTTTTCACTTTTTATATACTCCTTAAAGTCCTTACCCCGTCACCTTGACTGCAGAGAACATACAAATATATTGCCGAGACCTTGTGCAATGGAAACATACTGTGACTTGGTGAATAACAGCCAATTACAGATGGACTGGACCTGTGAGGCCAACTAGCCTTTCCCCGGGTGATTCAGCTTGGTTCTCCAGTGTTTTTGTTTTTAATATAGGGTGACCATATGTCTCGTTTTGGCCTAGACAATCCTGTTTTTAAGCCCTGTCCTGACTGTCCCAACTTTTTGGCAAAAAGGGCGGGGTGCTACCACTAGTGGGGTGTGGAGGAACGTGTGGGGGTGGGGGGCAAGCGGCAAAGCCAGCCCTGTGCAGGAGGGAGGGCTCGGGAGCTGGGCGGCAATGGGATGGCCCCATGCTGGGGGGCTTGGACTGGTCCCATGGGGGGAAGGGGTCCTTGAGCTGTCTCCACACGGGCGGGAGGCAGGAAGCGCTCAGGCTGGCTGCATGGGGAAGAGGGGGGGGCCCTCAGCCGGACCCGTGGGTGTCCCGTTTTCCATTTGGGAAAATATTCTCACCCTATTTTAATGCCATGTTTAAAGAATCTTTCTTGAATAAGTCCACTGAGGATTCAAGAAAAGTGCAGAAGAAGATTTGGGGTAGAGGGTCAAAATGTAAAGAGGAAATGAGGATGTCCAGAGCAATGGAGTCAAAGTGATATTCAACAATTAACGGGGGGAGGGTTTGGCAGTTTTGGAACATGGGTTATGTAGGTTTAAGCCCCAACAAGGTTACTATGTAAGATCAGCTCTGGTTTTTAGAACAAACCTATTGAACTTTCAGTGTGAAAACAGGATGAACAATTTGTGCCCCAGAGTGAGATGGAGAAGTGAAAATAGCAGTAAATGGGGCATCCTGGAATGAGCATCAAACTTTCCAAATAAGTCCTTGCTGCAGGATTTTGAATTTTGAAAACCTCCTTTCATTTCTACCAGTTCAAAACCACAGTATTTGGGTCTAGATTTTCAGCACCCCAAAAGCTAAGGAGTTTGGATCCAGCATTTTGGGTCAGTTGATGAGTCAGACATACGGCCTGTTTGCAATATATGGATCCAGAACTGGATTCAGATAGATTATCTTGAAGCCTGGGGCGTTTTGACTTTGGTGGGTTGGATCATGTCTGCAGCTGCTTTCCCGATCCAAGCCCCCTGCAGTCCTGTGGGATTTGGGGACGAGTGACACTTGTGACCATCAGATGGGGACTTTTTGAGCTGCTGGGAATTTCTCTGCCTTTTTTCTTTCACCTTTGGGAATCACAGATCACAGTGACAGCAGAGTCGTGTATGAGTGCAAAGTAAATAATGTTGTGTGTGGGTGTGATGACAGGTTTCTTTTGTCCATAATGTATTCCTCCCCAGAGTGCACTGGGGTTATGCATTTAATTTGTTGTGCAATTCGCAGCTTTAGAAATACTTAAATATCCAGCTATCTTTGCCTAAAAATACATTTGAAAAGAAAACAGTTTTCTGGAAGGAGTGAGGTGGGGGGAAGGAGGCTAGCAAGGAGGCAATTAATTGTCCTCACCGTGAAAGCATAGAGCCTTTATGATAGACAGACCTTTCTTAATATGGCGCTAGATATTTTTGTCTCTCTCTCTCCTCCCACTCTTCGGCAGCATCCTAATTTGAATCCCTGTTGCTCTCTTCTATGTTGAAATAGGATTTCCACTTCTCTCTTGCATGAGGGGCAGGAGAAATTGTTCCTAGAATGCCCATGGCCACTCCCATGGTATTTTCTGACTGTAGTAACATTATTCTGCATTTCCCTGGTGCCTTTCTTTGGAGGTACGGATGTTGGGGCAGATTTATGCCTTGCCCTGCTAACTTTGGGCCTCCAGAGTGAAAACCATCCTAACCTCCCCACTGTTGGGGAGATCCCAGAAGGCATAGAGGCAGGATAGCGAGGTTTAATACCACCTCTCTGCAGCCCCGGTGAAGAGAGGCTGTGCCAAGAGCATGCTGTGCTCTGACTTGTCTCCAGTGGGAGATGGCCCCTTGCGGAACCTATGTCCAGCAGCCCCTGGGTTGAGTTTAGTGTGAAGCTGTTAGTGGTTGCCTAGCTGCCCTCATCCTCTGCGCCGACCAACTCTCAATGACAGCAGAGTATTTGCTCTATTATCTGATGCACTGAAAATGTTACAGATGGGTGAACTGAGGACAAGAGGGTGTCAAGGCAATGCCCAAGACCACAGTGAACCAATGGCAGAGCTGGGAAAAGAACTTGGCAGCCCTGTCACGCAGCCCTCTGTTGTAAGCAGTAGAAAATTGACAGGAGAAAAGAATGGAGGCAGATGAATGCTGTGGGGAGGAAAAGGGCAGCTCTGTGTTTCATTTAAGTGGTGCCAACTCTCACAATATTTGAGCTTTTTTTCCCTTAGACAAGCTCCCAGAGTTGTGTTGTTTCACGAGAATCTCAGTGGTTGTTATTTGAAAAAAAATAATCTAGCCTTAATGGCTGTGGAGGGGAAGGATGGTGGTTAGCACAGACGAGCCTAGGACTTGGATTCAAATCCTTGTTCCGCCACAGACTTTCTGTTTGACCTTGGGTAAGTCATTAGCCTGTGACTCAATCATCCATCAGTGTGCTCAAGGACTCAGAATGCTATGGAATTCCTACAGCCTCTGTGATCTCACTGTGGCCTCCAACTTTGGGCACCTGTATTTTTGGGAGCCATGGGCCTGATTTTCCAAGATTATGAGTCCCATGTGTTCCCGTTGGCTTGAACTAGAGTTCGAGATGCTTAGCTCCTCTCACAATCAGGTCCTTGGCCTCTACCGTTAGGCACCAAAAATTGGAGGCATGCAAAATCACTTGTCACTTCAGAAAATTCTTGCCTTCATGGGTAGCAACAGAGCTACACCGGGCCTTATTTGTGTTAGGGAGTTTTGCATAGAGTCATGCAAAACACTGGACCCCAGAACATATAGCGTCTGTTCTTCTACCTGGCTGGTCAATTTACCAGACTTACTATCTCATAATGCTGAAGTGGTTTCTGAATCACTGCATGCATCTGTTTGGCAGATCTCTGGGGGCAAAGAACTTCTGTTTCAGATCCTATAGTAGTTCTAAGCTAAAAGCCTTCTGAGCCCAGGGCCTGGGCCCATAGAAAGATTGAATTCCCCGTCCCTGCCTTGCATGGAAGAAGACAATCTGTCTGGCAGGACAGGTTCATTAACAAATTAATAGAATAATCAGCAGGGCTTTGTGTGCATTTTGGAGATAAAAAACTGGTAACAGCATTCTTTGATTCTTTAATGGGCTGATAAGAGCTAACTATCTGTACCATGGCTGGGCTAATCGGAGAGATAACAGAGGTTACATCAATTGCTGGGCTCTGGTGAGGGCATTTGCTGAGGGAGCTGCTTTCTGGGGAGGCAGAGGATGGAGGACAATGGTTTTGAATATGGTAAAAGGAAAGGAAGCAAACACAACTCGTCTCTATAGATATTTCTAGCTTCGCCATGCAAAGCCCACCAGGGCTTTGTCTGTGGGCTGCGCCTGGGAGAAGTTTTATGGGGTTGCAGAATCACTGGCATGGGCCTCCTACTCCTGCTCTCAGTCCTGACCTGCCTGCACCTCTTTGTGCCTTTGCACTTCAATCCAGAGCTGCAGCACCTTCCTGCTAGTCTAGTCCTGGGCTCCCCACATCCATCTATACATTGCCCTGGGTTTCCAACCAGCCGGACCTCCTGCTTTTCTCACATTGGGTTCACACTGGCTGAGTCCTGACCTGCGCCCCCCTTCCAAATGCACCAGACCCTTGCACTCAGGTGGAGGAACTAAGACAATGAAAGATTAAAGGACTTGCCCAAGGCCACACAGCAAGTCTATGGCAGAGCCAGAACTGAACCCAGATCTCTGGAGTCTCTGTCCAGTGCCTTTAGCCTTGTCTACATATAAAAGCCTTGGCAGCACAGCTATTCCACAGAACGCTCCTCGTGGAGACAGTTACAGCAGCAAAATAACCTTTTTGCCAGCAGAGCATATTCTGGTTCATTGAGCCAAAGCACTGGGGGTTCACACACACACACACACACACACACACACACACACACACACACACACACACACACACACACACACCACCACACACCACACACACACACACACACACACACACACACACACACACACACACACACACACACACACACACACACACACCCTGGCCATGACCATGAGAGTACCTGCTTCTCGCCGCTAGTCCACACCAGTGAAATGTTGCATCATCCTCACCCGCTGCCGGCCAGAGAGAAAGGCATGGCAGGGATCCATCTCCAGCAAAGCACACGGGGGAAGCTGGGCATGAACCCCTCATAGTTCAGGGCTCCCTAGAACATCTCTCCTGCATATTGTTCTGCCTTGATGATTCCTGTGGACTCAGTGATCACTCCAGCCAGACCCTCAAAGGGATTCCCTCAAAGCCCCACTGGCACAGGTGCCTAACTCGGGTAAATGGAAGGGTTATCGGTGGGCAGCCCAGTGTGAGAATAGCAGCAGGTGCTGCCAGTGGGGAATCCAGTGGAAAGCAGTAATCTGGGTTCAGTTTATGACTCTAGATTCCCTGTTTGGGAAGATCAACCCTCAAAGGCACAGTCTTGAGGACCACAGCTCCTGCACAGGCTGCAGTGCTTTGAAAAAACATTGAGAACAAGCGGAAGAAAAACACCTCGGGGCTCGAGTGCAAAGGGCCTGCATGCGTCTGTGCCTGAAGGGCTATTAACTTGTGCAATATTTTCTTTGCTAAAGAGAGAACGTTGTCAGGCAGCTTTCAAGTGATATGTGAAAGTGACACTGTTAAGACATTCTGGGGAAGCCTGCAGTCAGGCCCGCCTCTCCTCCAAACCTCTTCATCTTCCCTTTGAAAGGAGCCTCCACCACCTTGATCCACCTCCTCCACTAGCAAACGCACTCCCAGTACTAACTGCAAGTTCCTCTGGTGCGAAGAGCGAGGGGAGGAGGCAGCGGGCAGAGTGAGAGTGCCAAGGATACTGGGTTTGGCAGATAATTGCACGAGTCTGACTGAAGGGGAAGACAAGCGAGGAGGAGATGGCGCAGGCAGTGGGAGTTTTCTTAGGCAGCGCAGCTGCAGGCCAGGACTGGGGCAAGCTTAGTGGAGGAGACTACAGATGAGACTTAATGTTCCCGTATTATAAAGAAGGATGGTCGGGTGGTAAAAATACTGCCTCCATACTCGAGATCTGTGGTTCAAAGTCAGACTGTACCACAGGCATACCTCTGGCAAGTCATTTCATCAATGTGTGCTTCAGTTTCCCATCTGGTACTCAGAGATGAGGATAACACTTGCCTATTTAGCCTTCCTCACATTGGTCTTGTCTTCACTAGGGAAAAAAGAACATAACATAAGAATGGCCCTGCCTGGTCAAACCAAAGGTCCGTCTAGCCCAGTATCCCGTCTTCCAACAGTGGCCAATGCCAGCTGTTTCAGAGGAAATGAACAGAACAGGTAATCATCAAGTGATCCATCCCCTGTTGCTCATTCTCAGATTCTGGCAAATAGAGGCTAGGATACCCTTCCTGCCCATCCTGGCTAATAGCCACTGATGGACCTATTGTCCATGAATTCATCTAGTTCTTTTTAGAACTCTGTTGTGGTCTTGGCCTTCACAACATCTTCTGGCAAGGAGTTCCACAGGTTGACTGTGTGCTGTGTGAAGGTGTGTTCTTACCCCCTGTGAACGAGCATGTGATAAAACCCTCACAGAGGTCAGGCAGTTTGTATTTTTCACACACGCGAGCAAGTCGAGGTAAACATTTTGGGGGCGGGGTTCCAGAGAGCACTTTGCTGGAATCTCTTGCAACTAGTTCCATTTGTTTCAATGAGGCTCTTTGCAGAGTAAGATGCTACATGACCTGAGTAATGGTGATGAAAATCTGGCTTTTAATTGCAGACGCTCTCAAGGCCGTTGATCACGATGGTCCCTGCTTGCTTTAGAAGTCTGTGAGTCTGCCTTGTCGGCATGTCTTCCCTGCTGAAAAAGGTGTGGTTTTACAGTGAGATAATTAACACGAGTTAGCTCTCTTGCTGTAAAAAATTAAACAGAACCATCTTTAATGGCACTGAAGACATAACCTTACACTGTGTTTGTACAGCACCGGCACAATCAGGCTCCGATCTTGGTTAGGGCCTCTAGGCACTACTGTAAAAGAAACAATAATAATGGAGTCAGAAATACCTGAGCATTGAAATCTCATCTGATTGGCTGCTGTAGCACTGTGACATCATAATATACATAGAACTTTAATAGCTTTGTCCTCTTATTTTGCACAATGTCATGTGGCAACATCATGGTAGAGCTGGGAACACTTGGTGCAAAGCCCTTGCTCTCTATCCATTTATGGAGGGGGCTTTACTGGGGAAGGCTATAGCATAGTTTAACAGGGGTTTTTCCTCCCAAATTACAGGTAGCCAGCTCCTAACAACTGTGCCTCTTTTGTCTTAGGCTGCACTGAAAGGAGAAAAAAGGGCTGTTACTCAGGTTCAATAAGCCATGAAGACACGCAGTTCAGATTAGCAGCTCAAATGAAAGCCTATCGACCAGCCTGGGGGTTGAAATAGGATGATCAGATGTCCCAACTTTATAGGGACAATCCTACTCCTGATATTCGAGGCTTCATCTTATATAGGCACCTAATACCCCCTGCCCCCATCCTGATTTCTCATACTTATGATCTGGTCACCCTAGATTGAATTCAAGCTGCAAACACAACTAAGAAAGCCAACTCTCTTCTGTCTTTGCTGCTGTTTTAAGCATAGATAGCAATGAACCTCCCCCTCACCCCCCAGCCCCGCATAGACTTACCCTTAGTCTTAGGGGAAAGAGCAATAAACTAAATCAAGTCATGTTTGCGCTAAGGCTTCCAGTGGGGTTCAGCAGCAAGAGCAGGACAGGACAGATGCAACCCTCTGAGCCACTCATGAATCTTTTTTTTCCTCTTTTGCAGTTGTTGGAGGAATTAATTAATTCTTAATAAACTAATTAATATTTTGCACTTCTGTCACATCTTTCATCCAAGAATCTCAAAACTCTTTACGGATATTAATGAAAACTGAAAAAGCCCCTTGCGAGGGCAGGCAAGGGATTATTATTCATTTTGCAAAATAGGTAAACTGAGGCACATAGCGCTTTGCCCAAGGTCAGTGGCTGAGCTGGCAATAGAATCCCAGAGTCCTACTACCTTGCTTCAACTGCTAAATGTTGCCCCCCTCCCTCCCCTCTCCTTTCCTGGTGTTTAGCTGTCAATCCCCAGTGACAGGCAGGACTCCAGCCACCTAGAAGTGAACGGGACCATTAATAAAACATCAAAACCATTAGAATCTAAAGAGCCAAACAGAAATGGGAGATAAAGGAGATCACATGCTCAGGCTCCCTGGAGTCCCCCAAAGAGACGCTTGTGCCCTGGAGGTGTATTAACTTGTGGAAGTGACTTTTAGGAGGCGCTTGTGGAAAAAAAAAAAAAGAAAGAAAGAAAGAAAAAGAAGAGGCCCCGGGATATAGAAGTAGAGTCTGGATTTTTACAAGGGCAAGGTAGTGTGAAGCAGTCACATTACACACAGACAGGCAACATGTGCTCCTCCTCTCCCACAGTGGAAGAGGCTCAAATCTCTGCACAACCTTCATTTGCCAATGAACTCCCCCAACCTACCTCGCGGCATGCCTACACCCCACTGTGCGTTAGAATCAGCTAGTAGGGTTGCCAGGACATTTGGGACAGTGCTGGGGAATCGACTCTTACGTCACTCTCTCGACACTCTGTTAGCTTCTTTTGCAGAAAGATAGAGAGAGAGCTCTGGAGCATGATTTTCCACCACCCTGCACCCTCTGCCATCGTTTACACCCGTGGAAAGTGAACATGAACCTCTACCTGATCCGAATGGTGACGTTTCACACTCACTTTGCATGCGGGTGGATGAATGAGAACAGGAAGCGCTGTGAGTCTGTGCTCACACACAGACAGAGTAACGGAGAAACCAGATGCTGGGACTGTATCTGGGTCAAAGCAATGAGTTCTCACTTACAGGAATGCAGTGGGCCCCATCGTCTAGCAATTATAGCAAAAGACAGATAATCAGCGACCCTGGCTCTGACAGTGTCTCACCTCTCTGTGCCTTAGTTTACTGGTTTATAAAATGGGGATAATAATGCTAACCTGCCTCCTCTTACTATAGAAAACTACTGCAGGTCTATAAAACAATAGCCCAATGTACTCTCCTGCTGCATTGTTTTGGTGCATGAATCTAGCATACAAATAGTACTTTATATATATAAAGTTCTGGGATTAATTAATTAATGTTTGTAAAACACTTTGGACTGCTATTGTGCCCTCCCTCAAAGGATTATGACTGTAGATTCTCATCAACTGAAAGATCTAATGAGTGCCAATTACTGAACTTTGCAAATTGCCAGGTGGTAATAATGCTGATTAATAATGCTTCTCGCTTCTGATGCTGATCTCAGACTGATGGCATAGGGATATTACTCTGTTGCCTTAAACTGAATTTACGCATGATTTACATCAGTGATGAGTGGGCTAAGAATCAGGTTCATGATATCTTTGGCCCAAAGGTCGCCAAATTCTAACCCACCCTGTAAATCCCTTGTGAATTTGTAAACAGGCAAACAATTAAAAAAAGCAAGGAGAACCCATTGCGCAATGCACTTCGTTTGTACCCTTGACAAGTGTAATTTGGTTTTAATTATTTATGATACTTCATAGCCTGCTAGTAAGTGTGCTGTAGTATATTTTGTAAAACTAATGAAGTCTTAGTAATACGAGACCTACCTCGAGCCATCTGCATAGCAGTGGGGAGAGATGGGTATGGATTTTGTGAGGTTCTGCTGAATTATTCATTACAGATTGGATCTGGGTTGCAATGGTGCCGTTTTTCACATGGCAGCAGTAGGAACTGGAACTCAGAACGTTAGTCCAGTTGAAATAGCTATAGATTGATTAGAAAAACAACTCATCCTTTGAACCTAGTGATGGAAAAGACCTTCAAAGACAGAGAGTTTGGGTCTAGGTAAGCATCTGTATATTTGGAAGCTACTTATTCAAGCTTCTTTCTAACCTGTTGGGTCTGCAGAATTGCACAGGGGGGTTTCTCAGATGCTAGAGGCTTTTTTTGGTCAGATATCACAGGGCTGATCTCAAATACAGAGGTTGAATGAGAAAGGGAGAGTGGAGGCTCGGAAAAGAGTATAACAAGGGAGGAAGGGATGGCTCAGTGGTTTGCTCATTGGCCTGCTAAACCCAGTGTTGTGAATTCAATCCTTGAGGGGACCATTTAGGGATCTGGGGCAAACATCTGTTTGGGGATTGGTCCTGCTTTGAGCAGGGGGTTGGACTAGATGATCTCCTGAGTTCCCTTCCAACTCTGATATTCTATGATTCTAATGGGAGGATTCCCATTTATGGGCCAGAGGAGGCCACCCAACCCTATTTGATTATCAGGCCCAGCTGGGAAGGGGTAAGGTGACTCCCGTGAAGGGCTAAGAGTGCTCAGTTGAAGGGGAGCTGTGGCAGAGTTTCAAGGAATAATGTCTCTGGGTCTATGTCTACACTATGCAGCTTTTAGCAACATGGCTGTGTCATTGCAGTGTTCTCCTGCCAACAAGAAAAGTCACCCCCTCAACGAGCGGCGCTAGCTTTGTTGGCAGGAGAGCGCTCCTTATGACAAAGCACTGTTCACAGTGGCCCTTGTTGGCAAAATGTTTGTCTTTCAGGGGCGTGTGTTTTTTTAACACCTCTGAAAGGCAAAAGTTTTGTCATTCAGTTGCCAGTGTAGACATAGCCTGGGCAGCTACAGCCGTGTTGGTCAGGGGAAGAGCTGTGGTTGGGTGTTACTTTGTGAGCATCATGTTTGAGGGTAAAAAACTGCCCCCTGGAGGAAGGGCTTGAGCAGATGTTGGGTGTTGCATTAGCCCTTCTGGGCTGGGGGAGATGGGCCAGTAGCCTACAGAGGGGAAAGTGATCCACACTTTGTCCAAAAAGAGCTCCCATTCAAGATTTGGGTGAGATCTGATCAAAACTGGTTCCTAGGGTAGGTACAACTCTACAGTTACCCGTAATTCCTTGCAAATGACTTCTCATGCCCAGAAGAGAGCATCTTCTCTTGAGATCTGAAAGGCATTCAATCTCTGTGCCTCTTTAAGCTTCCCTTATATGCTGCTCCAGCCACCCTAACCTTGCAGGATGCCCACCAGGAGGCAAGGTCGCGAGAGATCTTGGGGCTAGCTTGGCAGAGGGAAAAGAAAGAGCCCAACCGTGGCATGATGGGAGTTCTGATCAACAGAGCTGAGCGCTGCAAACTCGTCTCATTGCAGACACTCAAATTTCAGCAAAGCCGCTTCTCAAACGGCTGGTGCAGGCCGACAGCTTCCCAGGGACCCTGAGCTGCTGATATTTTAGTAACCATGGATGGATCTGCCGTGTGGGCATGCTCAGAACAGCATGGGGCGTTGCACGGAAACCTAAATTTAAATGTTAAAAAGCTTTTATTCATTACCAGTGGCATTTTTCCCCCCCGTTTGTCACTTGGAGCGGAGCTGTGACTCTTTTAATATCAAACAAATAATAAGCTCCCTCTAAAGTGATTTTTCTGACAAGGAGCTCAATATATTAAACTTTATCTATATTTTAATAGCCAATTTCACACCAAACTGCCTTCTTAATAATGTATTTACCACCTGGGGATATTATTCCAACCCATCTGGAAAGAATTGGAAATTAACTGTCCCTAAACTGAGTCTCTGTGTGCTTTAGATGCAGTGGAGATAACAGCAGTGTCATTCCTAGGGGAAATGGGGGAGTAAGCTCATAATGCAGCGAGCAAAATGTCACCAGCAAAGGCAATAGTTGGTAGGGAAAAGAGTTGGTCTTCCCTAGCAATTTAAAGCCCATCCCAGCCTACGTCATCCATGTTCAGCAGCAAGAGGCATAGTCAATGGGGCCCCCTTCAGATAGTTCTTTCAAGAACCAAGGATTTACATTGCCAGGGATTGATCATGGAGCCAGGACTCGGGCAATCTGGGTTTTATAATCCCAATCTATTTAATTTAAACCTATCTGATCTCATTTTTCCTTGTAATTTATTTACTATTTATCACGTGGTGGTGGTGCCACAAGGCCAATCACTCTGTGCCCTATTGCAATAGGTGCTGTACAAACACAATGCAAATGAAGAGTTTGCAATCTAAAGTAATCTAGCTACCTAGTCTGTCTAATCTCTCTCTCCCTGTACACACCAAAGTGAAAATGGAGTTCAGCAGAGTGGGCAGTTTCTCAAAGAGACAACATTAAAGGTGCAACAGCAAACTATGCCCATTCGAAGGACAGATAAGAATAGTAAGAGGCCAATATGGAGGAGCTCTTTAGTGACCTGGAAGTCAAGAGGGAATCCTAGAAAAAATGGAAAGATGAACAAATTGCTAAGGAGAAGTGTGGGGGAGGGGGAGGGGGAGGGGAGCACAACCAGGTCAGAGGCTAAAGAACAAAATGAGTTACTCTTAACAAGGGACATAACAGGCAATATGAAGAGGTTCTATAAATACCTCAGGAGCATGAGAAAGATGAAGGAAAGTGTAGGCCCTCTACTCAGCAGGAAAACAGAGCCAATAGTGGATGACATCAAGAAGGCGGAGATGTTAAATGCGTATTGTGCTTCAGTCTTCACTGAAAAAATCAGTTGTGACCAGATACTTAACACAATTGATATTAACAACAAAGGGAGAGGAACACAAGACGAAAGAGGGAAAGAACAGATTAAAGAATATTTAGATGTACTGAAGTCGGTAGAGCTGATGAAATTCGTCCTAGCATATTTAAGGAACTAGCTGAAGCAATCTCGGAACCGATAGCAATTATTTTAGAGAACTCCTGGAGGATCGGTGAGGACCCAGAGGACTAGAGAAGGGCAAACATAGCCTCTATCTTTAAAGGTGGGAACAAGAACCTTGGAAATTATAGATGAGTCAGCATAACTTTGATAACTGGACAAATACTGGAACACATTATTGAAGTATAAGTTTGTAAGCATCTAGAGTATAATAGGGTTATGGAGTTGTCAAGAACAAATCATGCCAAACCAACATAATTTCCTTCATCGACAGGGTTACTGGCCTCGGGATAGTGGGGAAGTGGTAGACATGATATATCTTGATTTTTAGCAAGACTGTTGACACTGCCCCACATAACATTTTCACAATTACTATGAAGGAGGGTGAAACCTGGTTGAAAGACTGTACTCAAAAAGTAGTTATCAATGGTTCACTGTCAAATGGGGAACATATCTAATGGGATGCCACAGGAGTCAGTCCTGGATCTGGTACTAGTCAATATGTTCACTAATGACTTGGATAGTGGAGTGAAGAGTCTGCTTATCACATTTTCAGATGACCCCAAGCTGGGAGGGGTTACAAGCACTTTGGAAGTCAGGATTAGAATTCAAAACAACCGTGACAGATTGAAGAATTGGTCTAAAATCAACAAGGTGAAATTCAGTAAAGACGAGTGCAAAGTACTTCACTTAGGAAGGAAAAAAACCAAGCACATAACTAACTACAAAAAAGGGGTATAACTGGCTAGGCAGTGGTAATGCAGAAAAGGCTCTGGGCATTACAGTGGATCAGAAATTGAATGAGTCAACGATGTGTCATCGTTGCAAAGAAGGCTAAGATCATTCTGCTGTGTATGAACAGGAGTGTCGCAAGACATAGGAGGTAATTGTCCCACTCTACTTGTCACTGGGGAGGCCTCAGCTGGAGTATCATGGCCAGTTCTGGGTGTCAGACTTTAGGAAAGATGTGGAGAAATTGGAGAGAGTCCAGAAGAGAGCAACAAAAACGATAGAAGGTTTAGAAAATTTGACCTCTGAGGAAAGGTTAAAAGAACTGGGCATGTTTAGCCTTGAGAAAAGAAGATTGAAGGGGGGACCTGATAAGTCTTCAAATGTGTTAAGGGTGTTATAAAGAGGATGGTGATCAATTGTTCTCTGTGTCTCTTGCAGGTAGGACAAGTAATAATCAGCTCTCTCTGCAGCCAGGGAGATTTAGGTCAGATATTAGGCAAACTATAATGATAATTAAGTTCTGGAACAAGTTTCCAAGGGAGGTTTGGAATCCCCATCATTGTAGCATTTAAGGAACACGTTGAGCAAAGATCTGCCAGGAGTGGTCCAGGTTTGCTTGGTGCTGCCTCAACACAGGAGCTGGACTAGCTGATTCTTGAGGTCCCCTCCAGCCTGACGTTTCTATGATTCGACCTTTTTAACTTAATCTGATTGAATTGAAATCTATTTGGTTTATTTCATTTATTCATGAAATGTATTGAACACAAGTCACTGCAGTATCTAGATTTTGAAGGAACCTCAGACCCCCACATTGCCTGAGACACTGACCCCGTGGCTTGGCCAAATCAGAGGTGAGACAATAATTTAGTCTCTTCCTTCCGTTTGACTAATTGTTCACCAGAGGTTCCTGATTTTTTCAGTTGTATTTGCTCTTCGAAATTGCTTCGCCAGGTCTGTTTGCAAATGATTCTTGGCCTGTGGACCATTGGTCAGCAGTTTGCTGCATGTATTTGGTACTTCACAGTAATCTAGCTGTTCTGGATAGCTCTGTTTCTGTGCCCCATTCCCATGGTTTTGGTCTGTTCTATCTAGCTGTGCTGGCTGACCGCAAACTCTTTAGTGTTTGGGTTTGGAGGTGACTATTCTTGTTCAACATTACTTTTTCATTAAAGTTCCCTGCAGTTTGATTAAAAATTCACCGGGAACGTTCCTTTGAGAGATCTCCTTTGCTAGAACAAGCAAGCAAATTCAACTGTTTTGTCTGCAGGACATCTTGGCAAAAGACCGTAGAGGGAGGTATGCCTCTCATTTCATCTGACAGGGACCTGGGGTAGTGGTGGTGATGGTGCGGGGCCAGGAGGTTGTTTGGCTTTTGTTTTCTTCCTCTGCAGCTTGGGGCATGGGTTTCTTACTAGGATCTTCTGCATCTGTCTTACCAAATCAATTTCCTTCCATTGCAGGGCCCTCGGTCCCTTCTGCTCTCTGCCTGTGGCGTACAATTATTTGATCTCTGGAGGCTGTAATATCTTAGGTTAACCTGGGTATTGGGGTTAATACAGGAGAAACTGTAGGGTGTTTGTGGGCAGGCTTGTGTTTACAGGAGGTCCGACTAGATGATCTGAGCGTTCCTTCTGGCCTTAAACTCTATGACATTGAAAAAATAACCCCAACTATACATACAATATGATGGGGGCTAATTTAGCTACGAGTCAGGAAAAAGATCTTGGCGTCATTGTGGATAGTTCTCTGAAGATGTCCACGCAGTGTGCAGAGGCTGTCAAAAAAGCAAACAAGATGTTAGGAATCATTAAAAAGGGGATAGAGAATAAGACTGAGAATATATTATTGCCCTTATATAAATCCATGGTATGCCCACATCTCGAATACTGTGTACAGATGTGGTCTCCTCACCTCAAAAAAGATATTCTAGCACTAGAAAAGGTTCAGAAAAGGGCAACTAAAATGATTAGGGGTTTGGAGAGGGTCCCATACAAGGAAAGATTAAAGAGGCTAGGCCTCTTCAGCTTGGAAAAGAGGAGACTAAGGGGGGATATGATAGAGGTATATAAAATCATGAGTGATGTGGAGAAAGTGGATAAGGAAAAGTTATTTACTTATTCCCATAATACAAGAACTAGGGGTCACCAAATGAAATTAATAGGTAGCAGGTTTAAAACAAATAAAAGGAAGTTCTTCTTCACACAGCGCACAGTCAACTTGTGGAACTCCTTACCTGAGGAGGTTATGAAGGCTGGGACTATAACAATGTTTAAAAGGGAACTGGATAAATTCATGGTGGCTAAGTCCATAAATGGCTATTAACCAGGATGGGTAAGGAATGGTGTCCCTAGCCTCTGTTCATCAGAGGATGGAGATGGATGGCAAGAGAGAGATCAGTTGTTCATTGCCTTTTAGCTTCACTCCCTCTGGGGTACCTGGCATTGGCCACTGTCGGTGGACAGATGCTGGGCTAGATGGACCTTTGGTCTGACCCGGTACGGCCATTCTTATGTTTTTATGTTCTTATGACTCTGGCTATTGTCCCATGCAAACCCTACTTAGGTCTGTTAGGAGTTGGAAGGAGAGTGATGGGTCGAGGTTGCCCCAGCCCTTACTTGGCCAAACAGGGGAGTGTGTCCAACTCCTACCTTACTCCCCTGCTCAGATGGCATTTAGGGCTGGAACAGAGAAGCACAGCCCCTCTTCTCCCTCCCCACACCTGAGAGCAAGCGGGTGGGGAGCAAGAGGACTCCAGCTCTACCCTACCCATCATAGGCTGGGATACAGGAAAGAGTCATCTGCTCCATAAAAAGAGATATAATACTTACTCCCCTGCCACAGCAAGCAGGCAGCAGGTGAGAAATCACACCTCTCTGAGTCACAGTTCCTTCTCTAGTCTGCTCCCGAGGCAGTGTAGCCGTGCACTCCCTGACCCCCATGTCCTCAGGGCACACTGTAAAGTCACAACCTAGTCCATTGCAATCTCCAGTGGGCCATTCCAGAGCCTGGTAGTGAGGGTAGCATGCCACAGCCTGTGACAGTCTGCCTGGTGTCATTGGGCACCTATAATCAGAGGTCACCTTTGCAAATTTCCCTGCTGACAGCCAAGGCTCTCCAGAGGGAGAAGCTGCACTGGAGAATGGGGGAGGAGAAAGAGATTGTCCCCTCCTTCTGGGAGAGGGGTCTAGGAATCACTCTACCCCGCTAGCCCATCTGCCCACAAGTTACAAAGACAGGAACGTGCTGGGGTCTGTGGCTCTTTCAGAGACTCCTGCATGTTGGGGTGTGTTTGTGTAGAGAAGGCAAGAAGTAATAGCTGTCTCTGCAGGTCACAGGGATCCACAGTCTCCACTTAATCAGCTAACTAGGAGACTAAGTGTGGCAGGCAGGTCCAGGAGGAGCGGTGTAAAAAGGCTGCTTCAAGCCTGAGGTGGGAGGAGGAGAAGAATGCTGACGGTTACCTGGGGACCCTGAGACACCAGAATCCCTAACTTAATCCGACAGATAAAGGGAGCAAGTCGTAGGACATGCAGAACCATAGGAGCTGGCCCCAGTGGACCCCTGTGCTGTGACTGAGATAATAAACTATATAAAAATCTGTCACCGTGCGATAAGTGATGAATTAGAATCAATTATATGTTTAAAATAATAGACATTCCCCTGGCATTCCTCTTCCAGAAGTGTGATGGCTCCTGACAAGGCTCAGCAGCTTTGAGAAGGGGCTGGCTGGCTGGCACCTTTGTCGCCTGAGCCGGCTGGGCCAGGAAGCCTCGCACAGGCAGGGTCGCAGAGCAGGCAATTCAGGGAGGCAACAGAAATCAAAACTGGCAGTGGAACTGGTGTTTTTTAGCTGGCATGTCCTCCCACCAGACACATGCTGTGTGCGTGCCGCTAACGTGCATGCAGCTAGAGCGTGCCCAGCCCCTGGCACATGTGTGGCACAGAGAACTCTAATCGCAGGTGAGTCAAGATGTGTAGCGCACATGTGGAGATGGAGGGAGGGATGAGCTCGGGGGATGGATGGTCTTTTGGTTAAGGCACTGGCCTAGGGCTGAAGAGAGCTGGGTTCACTTCCAGGCTCCCTCTGTGACCATGGGCACATCACTTTATTTCCGCATCTTATTTCCCCTCTGATGCCCACTCCCCCTCTGTAAGTTTAAGAGCCCGAGCTCCAGCCCAAGGCGCAACTGCAAAGCGCCATCTGTGCAGCCATTTTTAGAATGCTGGCCCTAATCTATTGGCTCAGACTGGGTGATACGCTCCCACCAACTCTCAAACACAGTGTAGACGTATCCTTCAAGTAATGGAAGCTAAACCAGTTGGACAGTGCTAGCGTGGTTCTTTGCAACAAATAGTCCCCAGTCACTGATGTAAATTGGCCATAAATCCCTGGGAATCGATGGTGTAAAACAGATGTGGGTGGTGAATCAGGCCCGGGATTTGTTGTAAACTTGGCTTGTTTTTTGGCGACAGACTTATTTGAAAATTGATCCCAGTCTTCGTGCTTTTGCTGGTGTTAATACTGAACAGCTTCACTACCCAACCATTAACTTTAAAGATTTGATATGTGTTTGTGTTACGTGACTGGCCATAGCAGGCATGTGCCACTGTTCCTCTTCCTCGATTGGATGACGGAACCTTCCTGAACTGGTGAATAAGGGATAGGGAATGATGCTCTTTTCCAGTACGGTCTTTCCACTGAATAAGCGTCAGTGCTAACACTGGAGCACATTTGCACAAATACCAGGCAGCCATCTGAATATTCAAGAATAAAGAGTAGCCCCATGATTGAGTCATCGAATTATTTGTGAAGCTGGGTTTTTTCTAAACTGTTCCGTCTAACCAGACACTCATTGTATAGACTCGACACACCTGCCTCACATTTCAGGAGGGTTTTGTCATTCACCACTCCCATCCCTCCTTCTCTCTCTCCATTCATACCTTCTGCTTTAATTCTCTCCCTAGAAAAATCAATTTCCTGCCACACGCCAGTGGGTCCCCTGCTCTAACCTTGTGGAACTCGTCCTTTGTGTGGTCCTGTGTCAAAAGTTTAATTAGGAACTCGCGTCTGGACTTTTTTTATTTTTAATAGCGGGAGCTCCAGCCATAAAACCCCTGGAAGTCTGTGTTAAGCAGGAGTGCTGGGACTGGCGCTAATGGAATGAAGTGAGCGGCTCACCAGTCACAGGGGGACTCTGGGAATTCCTCTTTGAGTCTTATTTACATTCGGACTAACAATAGCTCCCGAGCTAGGCTATAGATAATTTCTAGGGAAGAATTATCTAATTAAAGTACAGGAACAAGGAAAATACTTGAACCACAAGGCAATGTCCTAATGAAAATAATCACTGGATGGGGACAGCTTAGGAAACAGAACTTGATGTTCTCCCCATGGAAGTGGAGAGATGGAGGGGAAATATACTTGAGGAGAATTTCCAATCAATATTTAATCGTGCGGTACAATAAAGTCCTTAGCAGTCTTTAAAAGAGAGGAGGGGCAAGGGAACGGGAGAACATTAAAAATGGATGTAATGAGTAGCCTAAGTGCTGGATTTAACCCTCAGGAGAGGAGATGGCATCTGGCATCTAAATGCCCCATTTAAATATAGAAATGGTAGCTCTTAATATACTACAGCACGGTCTAAACAGGGCATTAAGAACTGACTCAGTGCCGATTTCCACTCCTACCACTGAATTCTTCATGTTTCCCCTCTGTGCCTCAGTTTCCACATCTGTAAAATTGGGATAATGATAACCTCCCCAGCAGGGGAGTTGTCTGGTTTTGGTTAATGTCTGCACAATATCTGAAGTGAAAAGTGGCATACAAGTACTGAGTATTGTATACATAGGCGCCGGCTTCCTCCAGGCTCGGGGAATGCTCAACCTCCCTGCTCCACCCCAGGCCCAGCCCGCACCTGACTCCTTCCCTCCAAGTCACCACCACCACTCTGCAGCGCCTTTTCCCACCCATTTCACCCCCTCCCCCGAGTGTGCCCCATCCCTGCTCATCTACCTCCTCACCAGCACCTCCTGCACTCCACAAAACAACTGATCGCGGTGGGCGGGAGGCACAGAGAGGAGTTGATTGGGAGGTGCTGGGGGAGAGGGGAGAGCCGCTCAGCACCCAGTAATTTTTTTCTGTGTGTGCTCCAGGGCTGGAGCACCCACAGTGTTGGCAACTATGATTGTGAAGGTATCTATGCCTCACACCACAGTCCACTAAGAACTTCCTGGCAATTGCAGGAAAATGTTATTGGTCTTGAGGTAGGACCTAAAGGCCTTCTTGTGGTAAGGGATGTACAAACATAACGCCAAGGGTCCCTGCCCCCTGACCTTACAGTCAAGGATAAGACTATAGGCAACGAGAGGAGACAATAACCAGATGGGGAGTAAAAGTAACGAGTCAGCTGTGATCCAGCATGATGAGAGATAGTCACAGCTTACCAGCTGACTAACCATTGACTACTTTTTGTAGGCATAGAGCAGGAGTAATCGGAACAAAGCATGAGCCCTAAACTTTCAGGTTAAAAATCTGATGTTCTGCTGACAGAGCTATACACCAGATCACTTGAGCTAACCGAGAATATCCATTAATTCTCAAGTAGCATTGGGTCTGTCGCAGAGCTGAACAGTTCCGATCCTGTTCAGCAGAGGCAGTGACACACACACCTTAGGCCACTGTACTAGTGGAGTTGCATTTACTCTTCAACACGTGGTATTTGCACTTTTCAGCACCCCATGTAAAATCTAGTTCGTGGCTGATGTTTTTTGTAGGCTGCATCCACTGCTTACAGACCAGCAGTGCTGCCAGAGCCGCTGATGTCCTGCATGATGCCGTCATATAGATAAGGAACTGGTTGAAAGGCAGCTGTGCTGGTTTCTGATTTGTTTAGAAACACAGGGGGTGGGTGAGAAACACCCTGGTTCAGACTCTCAGCTGGTATAAAACAACGTCATTCCATAGTTTTCAGCAGCTGTGAATAGGGTGACCAGACAGCAAATATGAAAAATCAGGATGGGGCAGGGAAATAGGACCCTATATAAGAAAAAGAGCCAAAAATCGGAACATCTGGACACCCTAGCTGTGAACCCAATGGAAAGGGAAAACTGTGAGGCAAAGCCATGGGGCTAGATCCTCAGCTTGTGTAAATCATTAGAACTCCACTCAGCGGAGCAGTGCAGCTTCACTCCAGCTGAGGATCCAGTTCCCAATAGTTTCCAGTTTCTAAGAGGGTTTTATGAATAACACAACATTAAGACGTGATTCCCCAACACAGCAGTGACACAAATGCGGTCCTGTTGTCATAGCCATTGAACTAGGCACACCATAGGAGTAATCTGCGTGGAATGCCAGGGGCATTCCTATTCAATTCCAAATCGGACTTCCATCCTTGTCAAAGAGCTAATTCCTTTCTCCATCCCCCGAGAAAATACGGTGTAGATACTCTGCGATTAAGCTAATCAGCCACTGGATGTCAATGTTGCTTCAGCCAATTATAGTTGTGAAAATCCATGTAACTTGCAAAGCAAAGAAAAAGCCACTCTACAGAATAGCAGCGTTGGGTGGTTGATTGTTTTTCTCCTCCTAGTGGTTGGCTATTAGGATACCATGGACTGGACGCAGCCCTGGTTGGAAGTAGGTGAAGTCAGGTCACCCAGGCTGGATTTGATCCCGTGTGTCTACTGGACTTGACCCTGATTTGGGGCAGAGAAAGGATGAGCTTCCGTTCCATGAAAAGCTGGACACGTTTGTGCTGAGAGACCATGCCCAGCCTCTTCTGGGTGGCAGCACATTAAGTAGCTCTTTAGTGACTTACCCTTGACTAATGCTCAGTAAGACCGTCTTGTGTACCACAAAGGTTCCAAGGCCTGAGGAAGGATGATTGGAGCACAAGCCCTTAGAAAGGGAGAGCAATGGGGGGATTCCAGAAAGCACTGACTCTGCCAAGAGAGAGAATAGGGGCACGCCAGTGAGATCTGAACTTAAAATTTGCAACTTGGACCCATCCCTAGAACCATTCACAGGAAACCACAGGCAACAGCTGCGTGCTGTCGAGGTCTATAACAGAGATGAACGCCTCTCCCACCTCCCGCCTTCCTTTGAAAAATAGTTTATATGTGATCACCATTTTCTAGTGCAGGTCATGGCTAGGCTCCTGGAAAGCTGCACCTACCCACCTGCATGTCCAGACAGGTGTATTCTAACCCAGCAAGTGGAAATGCATTTGAAACTTGAGACCCTGAATTTCAATGCAAACATATTACTTTATTTTTTAAATAAATCTATATTGTAATGAAACTTAGGACTTCCAAATGAGAGCAGGGATAGAACCCAGCTTCTCTTGCTTCAAGAGCTCAGGCCCCTGCCAGCTGAGCTAAAACCGAGTGTTTGTTTGCAGCATGGGGCCTGACATACACAGTTAAGCAGTCCTGATTCCATCCACTAGAGGCACTGTTATCCACCCACAAACACGACTGTCCAGTTTTCTCAGAAGAAGCTGAGAGGAGGATGCAAATTGGCCTCTTCTCATACACCAAGGTGTGATTCCCTCCAAGTTAGGGCTCATGCATGGGAGGAGCTTGCTGCTCTTGTATGTGTTTCCTCTGTGGTGAAATCAAGGACTTCGTTCCCTGGAGCTACCTTTTGCCAGCACTATAAAGGAAAGAAAATGGAATTACGGATTCCATCTCTTTGGAATTCTCCCCCCTCCCCTCACGTTGCTCTCATTTATGCTCGTTAATATCTCAAATTGAATGATAAGCCTGGCGGAATTCATTATAAGGTAAATAAGATGCTATTAATACCTTAGTGGCAAAAATGTGCAAGGACACAGCTGATCTGAGGTGAAAATTGCCGTATTGAGTGAAATTTAATTAGCAGATTGTGTTCTATTAGTGACTTGTACATTGAGTTCATGAAAATGAATACAAATATGATCCAGACAATCTCTTCAGAGAATGAGAGCCTCTGATAACCTAATCTCTCTCCCCTTCGCTTTGCATCTGAAGAAGAAAAATAATTTATGTCCTATTCCACTACCAGAAAGGGACTTTTCAGGGTTAGGATAGATGAGCATAAAACTGATGAAGGTAGCTATGAAAAAGCCTTCACCCTGCAGGTGGCTGATATGGTAGCGATTCTTCTATATTAGTGCAATAACAGTGAAGATCACAGAGGCCTTCCTCCCTGGTTTTCTCCTGCAGGCATCTGGAGCTCAGAGGTATGTGGGTGCAGTGATAGTTGCTGATATCCTGCAGTAGGGGAGCAGGGGCCCTGGATATGTGAAAGCATCTACCAGAAGGAGAGGAATTTGGAGGAAGTACAAGGGCGAGAGGGCAAGTGATATAATCTTACCAGAAAGACTCATGTGCGACTTGTCTTTAGATGGCAGAAAGCTTCATTCGTGAGAGTCCATCAGTGTACTGTAGCTGCAGAGGAATGGATCAACTCCAAGGATATCAAATCTTTTAAAGGATTATGAGTCTCCACCAAGCAATAACATGTGCAGCATTTCTCACCAGGGCCATCCTAGAGACCAGAATGTACCAGTTCCCCTTTCTGGGGCTTACCCTAAGAAGCTAGGTGTGGAATGGGCACTCCTAGTTCACAGCACCACATATGTGGTATAGGTGAGCCGCCTTCTTCCACATCCTTGGCCTGGGCTGTGCAACTAGCAGTCATCCCTGAGTAAGCTTTTACACCAGACCCAATAGGCCAGTAGGTGTTGGGACTGTTCTGTGTGTTGTGGGGGTGCTGCTGTTGTAACTGAGGTGCAAGGGGAAATTCTGGCTCTGTTGAAGCCAATGGCAAAACTGCGAGTGTGGCCAGGATTTATGTATTAATTCCCTGCTCCCACTGATCGGAGACACGAGGAATCTTTATCTGTAACGTGCATGTCCCAGGTGAGCACTGGGCATGCTTTGTCTGTTGTCTGATATGATCTTGCAAGGTCTGCACCCCACCTGGTTTTTCTCCACATCCTTTCAATGAGATGTCTTTTGGAGACTGGGGGAGAATCTTTCAGTTCTCATGACAGAAGTGGGGGAATCCGGTGATTTGAGAACTTCCTTCTGCCTCTGACATCTGGGCGGCCATGCAAGATTCAGTTCTCTCCGCTTCCTTTTACGAGCAGAAGCAGAACAGTGAACGGAGTGCACAGGGAGTCATTACTCATGCAGATGATACTCACAATTCAGTCGAGCTAATTAGTGAAACGATGGAGGAAATTAGCACTATCTGCAGGTTTATTAATATTAATAAAATCATTCCACAGTTAAAAAAAGAATAATAGAGTAAAAACAGAAACTCAAATGCCGTGCCCAGCTAGAAACTATCAGCATAGCCCAGCCACTGATCAATGAATGGCATGTGCTTCCCTTGAGAGGCAGAATTCTCTCTTTCCCTCCTAAGGTATCTTGAGAAAAGACTGTCATATGTAGAGCACGGAAAGTTTTTTGTTTCCAATTCATATCTCATCCACCCTACTGTCGGGTGAACCTCAGTCATTTCAGCTCTGCAGCTTGCTTAGGCACACAAAAGACAGGATGCTTATCCGATCTGTGCTGAACCTCTGGGGTATGGTAGATGCACATGAACATCTTGTAAGACCTGGCTCCGAAGCATGGTTTCGCCTTGCTTTTGATCGACTGTGTGTGTAATGATAATAATAATTCCTCACTCCCAGTTCAGGGCTCAGTGGTTCCCGGTTCCGCCTGTAGACCTCACCTCAGGTTTCTCATCTCATTTACAGCTCTCATGTCTTACTTTGCTGGTTAAAACACAGGACTGAGAGGCAGGATTTATGGCTTCTATCCATGCATCTCGCGTTGACTTTCTAAGTGGCCGGGGGCAAGTCACTTCACCTCCCTGCTCCATCAGACTCAAGTTTATTGACAGAATTCATTAAAAATCATTTGCAAAGTGCCACAGGGATTCTCAGTAAAAAAAAAAAAAAAAAGCCAAAGAACCAAAAACTGTTGTTGTTGATGTTACCATTTTTTTTCACCCTATTTGAGATTGGCTGGTTCCCAGTTCCTAGGTGTGACATCAGGTTTTCACAGTTCCTGGCTCCCAGGTCAGGGACTGCTGGCTCCTGGTTCTTACTACTTTGTGCCCAATTTAGCTTCATGCATTTCCCATATCAGCACAGAATCAATATGGCGAGCTCCTGCGGAAACGCTGGCTATGGTGAGCCAATGATGGCTGAGTAGGCGACAAAGCCTGGGAATCCTGGTTAAGCATTTAAAAATTAACACACACACACACACACACACTTACTTTTTAAATTGCATCATTTATTGAAAAGTCAATACAATAAAAACAGTTTCCCTTAAGCTGATGAATTCTCCTGGACAGTCAGAATGGAGAACTAGGGACTCAGTACATGGCCCTGTCATCAGAATGTGCATTGGCTGGGAGGCTACAAACTAGGCCCTGGGCCAGATTTTGATCTGATGTAAACTGAGCCTTAATTGGCTTGTGAGTTGCTTGTTGGCTAGTTTTTGGCTTGTGGCTTGTTGCTTCTGTTTTTTTGATCAGCTCCCAGCAAGCAGGGGTAATGAGGAGCAAGCAAGGGCAAGGTAGGGAAAGCGTTGGGGTGCACAGCGGGCCCACCACAGTCTCAGACTGCACACCGTGGGATCTAGTCATCTAGGGTGTTGGGGTTCTTAGGGACTGGCTTGTTTTGAAATGGAATTAACTTGATTTTTGGCTTAATGTGAAAGTTGGGGTTCTTATTTGCCGCGTGAAAGTTGGCAACTGTGCCATTGACTTTACTGGAGCGAGGCTGGAATTACGTGGGCGCAGCTGAGATTTCAATCTGGCCATCTATCCACATAGACTGGGGAATTTACAGTGGTCCCAATCCTGCTGCCATTGAAAGCAATATGAACATTGCCATTCACTTCAGTAGGCACAGGCACAGGATCAGGCCTCATGTTAACCTTGGAAAGCAGTGCTTAAACCTGGCTGTGTAGGAAAGTGCTCATGTGGTTTCCCTGGCTGTTGCTTATTGGATGGCAAAGCAGGCTGGAGTGACAATTGGGGGTAGTCTGCATCTGGCTGGGGAGTAGCTGCTGTGGCAGCCTGCATTTGACTTTGAGTGGTGATTGATGAGGGTCGTGGCCTGCCAGAAGCTGCCTGCCACAAGACTGTAAAGACAGCTTCATTCCAAAGCCATCCTAATTTGACAATAAGTGCTCCACATCTGTAGTCTTCCTAATGCATATCAGTGTCACACAAATCGCCCCAATACCTTATTTTTGCTAGAGCAGGATGCTGCTGCTGCTCCTGGCCCTTCCAGCCCATGACAGTTAGCTGAGATGTCTCCCAGGGCCTAGGTGGGCTTTTTGGTTCCAGGATCATTCCAGAGCCTGGATTAGTGCCAGGGACTGGTGCCATTCTGCTGACTTCATCGCAGCCAAAGCTGTTTGCAGAAGGCTCAACTTTCACCTTGCTTCACATGAGCTGCAATACGGGCAACTAACCTCTCCTTCCCCAGTGATGGTGGCTGCATCTTCCTGGCAGCTCATCGAGCCCCCGAGCATAGGGATGTTATAGAGATCTATGTTCTAAAATAGGCATTATTATTGCTGGTGAAAGTGCTTGTCTTCACTGGGGAGGAAAAGCATGTTCCTAACTCGAGTTAGCAGGTCAAGGTAAACCCCAGGCTCTGCTGTAGCCTTTAACTAACCCAGCTAACTCATGAACATTACAAACCAGCTTGCCTTCTCTAAGATTTTACATTATATTAGCTAGCTTGAGTGAAGAGCTCACCTTTTTTCCCAGTTTCTTACTGCATTGAGAATGAATAGCATCAGCGCAGGCTGCTTCAAAGCTTTCCAGTCTCTCAGCTTCCACTCTGACTCCAGATACCACCCACCAGAAGTTCAGCCACTAGGGTCCATCCAACTCTTGGCTCTGTTGTGGTTGCCATCAAGGATTCCAGTTAGTGCTTGGCCAGTGGTTGTTTCTTTGTTATTATTTACTTGTAGAGCAGGTGGAAAAATTTCATTCAATGAAAGGGGGTGAGTTGGTTTTAAGAAGGCCTTTAAAATATGAAACTTAAAGCAATCACCTACAGGATTAACATTTTCCTTTTTCTTTGTGAAGATTTTTGTGATCTATTCAACCAAAATTGTTATTGAAATCATTTTTCTAAAATCTTGTGATTACCAAATACCAGGTTTTCTTCATGAAAACAGGCTTTTTGTACAGACACACAGAAATCTGAGACCACTTCAGTAAAAGTTTGGGTTAAAAGTATCATAGAAAATGTCACCAAAAATAGAACATGGGGCCATTTCAAACCTTGTGACAACTTCAACTTCAGAAATACTCGTGAAATTATTTTCCTGTTTTTCAACCAGCTCTTTTTTTTTTTTTTTTTTGGATTCCTGTAGCACCTACAGATCTCAGCTGATACAGGGTCTCCATTGTGTACAGAGTACAATGTAGTCCCTGCCCTGAAGAGCTTACTGTATAAATGAAGGGTGGGAAGGGAAAGAGATGCACAGTGAGAGGATGTGACTAGTCTAAAGCATCACGGCAAGTCAGTGGTAGAGCTAGTGTTAAAACCCAGGTTTCTTGGCTGATTGTCTTATGCCCTGTCCACTAGACCATACTGCCGTTTAGCCACCAAACTAGGAACAAGCTTCTTTATAGCTCTCAGTCAGTACCAGCATAAGAGTGTTCAGACTGGTGAGTTAGAGATGCATGTCTCTGTGCCATGACACCAATTCCTTGAGCCGTGCAATCCCCTATTTATTATTATTTTTTAATTTAAAAATAAAACTTCCAGGGCAGTTGAATCCATGCTTCTACTGGTAGGATCCATTATATAGCTCAGTTATCAGAAACTCTCCTTGTTTCCTAAAATAAAGGACTTTGACATAGTGATTTTCTGCTAAAATGTAGCCTGTGATCGGAATAGTGACTATTTAAAAAAAGCCTGTATCTCTCGGTGTCCCTATTCCTCGCGAGTCTTTGGCCTGGTCTGCATTACCAAGTTAGGTTGACATAACTGCAGAGCTCTTGTAATGGCCCTTGTGTATCAAAGGCAGCAGACAGGCACTCCACTTCCGCCCTGACACGGCAGCTTTTCCCCCTTTGCCTCGCAGATATTAAGCAGGACGCATAAGGCAGCTATAACCATTGGAATATTTTTTTTCTCACTCAGATCCAATCTAGTGAGTTAGCACCGCCAATGTCCCTTCAATCAATTGAAAGCACATTCAGCTGTCATCCTGTACCTGCTGTTGAGGTGGCCAGTTTGTCGCTTCTGAGCCAGGAGAGAAAGGGTTCCCCCCAGAATCACGACTGGCATTTCTAGGCAAAATAACTTTTCAGACTGTAACTCTACTCAAAAGCTAGAATATGTTGACAATGCTTAAAGCATGTTACATGGACACAGCACTTAGGACACGATCCAATTTGCATGGAAGTATCTGCTAGTTGGACTGGATATTAGGTACATGTACTTGAATATAAAATATTATTCAGAAATACATCTGTTATTCCAGCTTATTTTATTACTTAGAACAAGTAAGAGCCCCTGCCCTCTCTTTGCATCTTTGTTTCGGAGGGTTAGTTTTAGTGAAGGAGGCTAAAGAGGTTTATCCTGCATTAGAAAGGAACCTGATTCCAAAGCCTTGGATCCAGGAACTTGGAGGAAGTTTCAACCAAAGCAGAACTCAGTGGGTCAGACCATCTCTGCAATAGGCTGTATCAAAAACATAGCTCAGGTTGATGTGGACATTAGCAGAGAGTCATCTCTGTTTGTCAGACATTTTTGTGGAAAGCTAAATGACCATATGAACAAGGGACAGACAAGGTTTCAATAAAACAGAACAGACCCACCAAAACTCAAGTCTAACCCTAAATAAATCTTTCCCATTTTTTTTTCTGTGTTTTGGGCACCTCTGCTCTACCAACTGGCATCAGAGGCAGATGTACTGAAATCATGCAAGAAAGACTCCTTCAACTTCACCATAAACCACAAGTTTTGCATCTGTAGGCTTACCAGACAGCAACTGTGAAAAAATGGGACAGGTGGAGGGAGGTAATAGGCGCCTATATAAGAAAAAGTCCCCAAAAACGGGACAGTCCCTTTAAAAATGGGACATCTGGTCACCCTATGCATCTGCTGCTTGTATTTCTATCACACACGGGTTTGTTTATTAGAGAGAAAGTTGGGAGATGCATTCTGGATGTGTGACTGCTTATATCAGCACAACCATCACCATTTCTGTGTGCCTCACCCATTACAGTTTGAATGCAGACAACTCAAAGTAGACCATCAGGAAGGAAAATGTATGGATTTTCTCTTTCCATCCTCTAGAGACCAGAAATCAAGCCCGTCAGCTTCTCTCAGTTCTCAGGCCTTCCTGCTCAACTAGCTTTTCAAACAGCAAACTTACGCTTGGGCTGAGCACTCCTGGAATTTAAACAGCCCTCGAGTCAGCGAGATGTTTGAAAGGCTTGTGTTTCTTAGCTAGTTTCCTTGTTTCTCTCGAGAGACTCTGCGTGTATATGTGTAGGAGAGGAAATAAGCCCATGGTGAGCCAGAAGTAGGAATCCAGGCTTCCTCTTGGGGGTCTTATTTTTCTCTAGAGTCCTGTTCTTCCTTGATATAACTCTATGAAAGGTTGCACCATGGCTCAGTTGGGCCTTTGTGTCCAAGAACAATGGAAGGTTTTAAAAGAGAATGTATTGTGCAGGATAGCGAAACGGAGTGCAAAATAACTTGCTGCCACTCTCATGTTTCAGGGCACAAACTGAAGGTGTTTAGGAGCTAGGAAGTTTGGGCTGTTTTTTTTTGTTCACATCCTTCACTGCTCCGTTAGCTGAGTATATTGTGTTAGATATTTCCTCCCTCCCTCTAAAGCTACCCGAGGCAGGATACTAGCCTAGATGAACCCATGGTCTGAGATGGTAAATCCCATTTTCTTTCTTTGTAACAGGGACCTAAAAATGTAAGGAGCGGGGATTGATTATGATTAGATTATATAAAGCACCAGTAAATCGTGGGATTTGCTAGACAAACCTGCCTAGTGGAATTGAGAGAACCTGGGTATGTGCTGAATTATTGGTATATGTGCATTAGGTGGCTTGGTTGGAAGCTATTTGGGCTCTTGCTGAGCATTGCATGCTGCTCCTGTGTTCACTGGAAGAGTTAAAATAGAGCTGGGCAGATTTGGGGGGGGGCAAATAATTTATCCACCAAAAAACACAGTTTCACATCAACAAAAATGATCTGTGAATTCAGATCAAATTCAGGGGGAAAAAAAGGAAAATGTTTTTCAAAAAAGTTGAACTGTTTCATTTTGACTTTGTCAAAATGAACCTTTTTGACTCAATTTCTAAACAACTTTTTTTGTTTTGAAGTTTGGCTAAAACAATAGCAGCCGCAACAAAAGGGTAAAACAAACAAACAAAAAACACTGGAAAATGAATTGGCAAACAAAAAAAAAAATTGTTTTGGGTCAGGAAAAGAAATGTTTTATTTGCCCTGAAGGAATACTTTTTCAGGGTTTCGTTTTGCTGAGAAAAAAACTACAACAAAATGTACATTTGGGGTCAACCCAAAACATTTCTATTTATTTAATTTATTTATTTATTGGCTCGGTCACTGAACCAAAAAGTCAGTTATATACTCAGCTCCATTAAAGTGGCTCCACTTGCTAAACAGAGTGATTAGATCTAGGGGGAAGTTTCTCCTCATGTTTTTAAGAATGTGAGTGATATGTGGCTATTAATGACACTGGGTTTTTTAGCCATATTTTGTGGTAGATTAGTGTGTGAAGTAGCAGCTAGCTATGAGCAGCTGCCAAGTATAGGGGGATCTTTTAGTTGCTCAGATAGCAAAAACAAACAAACAAAAAAAAACAACCCACCCACACACCCTACATAAATACTCTGGGTGAACTCCAAGCCCCACATGGCATAACTCCTACTGATGTCAGGATTTCACTCTATGCATTCAGAAGAATTCCTTTGTTGGCATCTCAGAGCTGTTTGTTTTCTGTTTAATTGGCTGGTGGGGTGGTGGTGGAGGGAATTAAGAGAGACTTTCACACAGGGGATGCTTCCGTCCATGCTGGTTTTGGCAACAAAGTCACAACATCCGAAATTTATTCATTTATTTGCATTATTAAAAAAATACACACAAATAAAAATAAACCCAGGAGAGCAGCCAAATCTGTTTTGTGCTGCATCTGTAAAATAGAACCATAAATGCCATGGAGCATGGGAGGGGATGATTTATTAGCCTGTTATTGTGAGTGACTGGGACGCTTTCGATGGAGTTCTTGCTAATTTCTAACAGCTGCATTAAATCACAGATGCTACCAACTATTATAAAATAATCAACCAGCCTTCTGCAAGCCAGCCTGAGCCTGGGGTCATTGGTGGAGCCCTGGGTTGTTTTATTTCACATCTTAACCTCTGGGGTTCCTATTAAGAGGAAATAAATAGAGCTTGTAGGTCACTTTATTTCTATCAGCCTGTAGCTGTTGAGGGGGAGAAAAAGGTTACAAAAGGGAATTGGACGGGACATTCCCAGCTGACACAAGTCATGGTTAGAACTCCTGGATTCTGCCTGTAGTTTTGTGTGATGCCAGAACTCCTGGGTACTCATCATACTTCTTGAATAGGTTGTAAACGTGCTGATTTAGAGCAATGGACTCAGAATCAGGATTGCTGAGCTCTAGTTTTGGCAGGTAGGTAGGGAGAGGATCTAGGTTAAAGCAAGGAAATGTGCGTCAGGACTCCTGCGTTCCCTTCCTGTGTTGACTTTGCTGTACGATTTTAGCCAAGTCAATCCCAAGCCTCAGTTTGTCCCTCTGAGAGGCAGGGATAATAGCTCTCAGCGAGTAGGGCTAGTATTTGTGCTTTGACGTCCTCTGCTGAAAGTCACTCAGGAAATGCTAAGTATTGACAACAAAGACAGACAAACGAAGAGTATTCCATATTCATGTTCAATGATTAAAGCAGCTAGTTTCCTGGCAATGTTGGACAAGCAGCTCTGCACACCCAGTCCAGCAAGAAAAATAGTTTTAAAGGGAAGGGGAGGGAAACAATAAAACACATAAATGGCAAATGTCACCAGTTTGGAATGCTCATATTTTGTGACAGTGCTGCTCTACGCTGTGGCAGCTGCTTAACATGACAAATGCTGGCTTTAATAGAAATGCACGCGAGGAGATGCAGGACCTGGAAGTGAATAATAGAGCTCTCTAACCCGACATCTTGTGTGACATGTTCGCCCAGCGATGAACAGCCCCGGCCACTGTGACAGCATCTGCTTGTGCTTCCCACAAACGCCTCGCCAGGCTCTGGGGAGATCATCTGGAAAACGACCCTGTCCATCAGGCCCAAGGATTTGGGAGCTATGTTTCGGTGGGCTTCCCAAAGCTGTTCCATGTGCAGATGCCTCTCTGGTCAAAGAGCTGTCATTAGCATAGGGTACATTGAACACAGTGTTTGCTTGTGCATGGTTTTGTCTGCACTGGGAATGTTATCTGTCGCTCAGTGGCAAGATGGTCCAGTGGTTAGGGCACTACATGGCACTTGGGAGACTTGAGTGCCATACCCTACTCTGACACTGATTCCCTGTGTGAGCTTGGACAAGTCACTTAACCTGAGATCCTAAAGGCATTTTGGCTTCTAACATCCATCACTTTGAGGATCAGGTCTCAGTTCCCCATCTGTGAATGGAAAAACTATGTTGTGAGGATTTCAGATTATGAGGCACTCATACTAGAGCAACGGGAACCATATTAGAGCCATAGATAACTGGCAATGGGTGCAACTGAACTGGCACTACACACCACAGATCAGACCAATGCTTGTTCTGCACCCTTTTGAAATCATGGCTAAACCCTGCTATGAGGGCCTGTCTCTAGCACATTGGGTTTAATTTTGCGAAAGAGATGAGCACAGATTCAAAGACTTGAATCCAAACAAACCTGAATGGTGAGGATCTCTGGAACCAGATCTGACCTGGGCGCTCAGACCCATCTCCGTAGCAGGCTGAATCTAAAATGTGAATTAGAACAAACCAAGAATGATGGAGAAGTTCAGATTCAAAACCAGACTTGGCTATTTGGGGTCACCTCTACTTGACGAACACCAGTTGGACTAAATGAACGAGCACATAAGGAGGGAACAGATAAACTAGTCTGGGCAAGATGAAACCTGTAGTGACAATTTACTCAGAGTACAAATGAAACTGAACCTTTCTGAGGGTTTGAACTAGTTTTCTTCCCTCCCTCACCCACCACTGTTCGTGTCTTTTCCTCTACTGTCGAAAGCACACCAGATGAAATTTCGCAAGATACAAAAACTCTTCTCTCCTGATCATAAAGAGAATAGACCTGAAATACTACAGAGGAACCACTTCTCCTATATATTTGTCGGCTTATCTCAACAACCACCAAACTCTCTGTGTTTCACCCATCACAGTTTGAATGCGGAAAATTCAAAGCAGACAGGAAGGAGAATTTATGTATTTCTTCTTTCCACCCTCTAGAGGCCTGAAATCAAGCACATCAGCTTCCTTCAGTTCTCAGGCCTTCCTGCACTCTCTCAAACAGCAGGCTTACACTCATGCAGAGCAGTCCTGCAATTCAAACTGTGGTCGAGTCGGAGGGACATTTGGAAGGTTTGTGTGTGTGTGTTGGGTTCCTTGTTTCTCTTGTGAAAAAGTTCCTCCTCTACCTTGGTGGGTCCTGCACTTATTTGGCAGATTTGCTCACCTCAGTGATCTTCCCCACAGTCTGGGTCAACTTCTCCTGTGTCTGATCAGGAGTTGGGAGGTTGGGGGAGAACCCGGCCCACCCTATACTCCAGGTTCCAGCCCAGGGCCCTGTGGATCGCAGCTGTCTATAGTGCCTCCTGTAACAGCTACATGACAGCTACAACTCCCTGGGCTACTTCCTCATGGCTTTCCAATCATCAACCTTCTTTATCGCTCCCACGATCTTCCTCTTGTATCTGATACCACGCTTTCATCCGCAATCCTCCGCGCGCACCCTTCACTTCCGCTCCTTGCCCTCTTGCTCCCACCCTCCACAGCACTTACCTCTCTCTGCTCCCCGCTCCCTGACTGGAGTGAGCTCCTTTTTAAACCCAGGTGCCCTGATTAGCCTGCCTTGATTGGCTGCAGGTGTTCTAATCAGCCTGTCGGCCTTAACTGGTTCCAGCAGGTTCCTGATTACTCTAGTGCAGACCCTGCTCTGGTCACTCAGGGAATAGAAAACTACTCACTCAGTGACCAGTATATTTGCCCTCTACCAGACTCATGTACCCCACTGGCCTGGGTCTATCACACTCTCTAGAGACTGTATGTGTGTGTGTGTGTGCGTGTGCAAAGTGCCATCCCTAGGAGGGTACAGAGCCCTGGGCAGAAGTGACAGATTCATCTCTTCCAGGACTGACCATACCGGCCGATCACACCAGCCCGAAGGGCCCCCCAAAGTGCAGGGCCGGGAGCAGGGGGCCCAGGGTGGAAGTGATGGATTCATTGCTTCTGGGACCGACTGCACCGGCCAATCACACCGGTCTGCAGAGCTCCCCACAGTGCGGGGCCCGGAACGGTCGCCCTGATTTGCCCTAGCCAAGGGATGGCTCTGTGCATGTGAAAGAGAGAGAGAGAGAGAAAATAAGCCTATGTGCACCCAAAAGCAAGAATCCAGGCTTCTTCTTATGTGATTTTAGCCTTCTCTAGAGTCATATTCGTCCCCGGTGAAATAGCATTGAAGCCCCATGGGATTATAGCCAGGTTCGGTTGTTATGTCCAAGAGCAATGGAAAGTTTGAAAAGAAAATGAAATGGGCAGGATTACAGAACAGAGTACAAAATAACACATGTCCACTCTCATGCTTCAGGGTATAAGCTGATTGGTTTCAGGGGCTAGGAACTTTCTTGTTGTTTTCTTTGGTTTGGATTTTGCTCACTTCTGTCGCTGCTCAATTAGCTACGTGTATTATGAAGGATATTTTCCCCCTTCCCTGTAAAGCATTAGCTATTGGCCATGGTGCCAGAAGCAGGATAACAGCCTGGATGGGCCTGAAGTTTGATCCAGGATGGCAAATCCCATTCCTCTTCTTAGTGGCAGGGGCGTGACTAATGCAAGGAGCAGGCATCTGTTAGGATTGGGCGATGTAAAGTATCCGTAAGGAATGGGATTGCCTGAACCAACATGCCTGGTGGGGCTGACAGCCCCTGCAGGGTGGTGTTTATAGGCTGTGCTGCTTGTGCCTGGGTTAGTTTACCTGTGAAAGCCTCAGGGATACAAGTGCTGGCTGCTCAGGTGCACCCCTGTGACTTGATCCAGTGCCCACTTCTGCCAGTAGGAAACTTTTCCTGCACTTCCAGGGGATCTGGCCTTTGAGCAGCACAGACATCCCTGGTCATAGGTTTTGGAGGGAAGGGGAGATGGAAGAAGACCCCACTCCTTCCACCCAGCTTCAGCCAAGGGAAGCAAGAGTGTTTTCCTCCCCTACTCCCTGTTGCCCTCAGCCTGGCTTGGAAAGAGCTGGGGGGACCTCAGTCCGAGAGCCAGAATCGCTGCAAACACCCTGACTTCTATTGTGTCGCTCAGTGAATGTATTGGGGCACTAACTGTCCGCCAGGGAACTGCTGCTGGAGCCTGTTGTGGGGGTGGAAAGGGCTGTCCAACCAGATTTTTGTCCCCTGTCCGTATCTCTCTCTCTTTCCCCACCCCTATGGCCTCATGCTCAGTTGCAGAGTTAAGGAGCCTGGAATCCCAGCAGGAAGGAGACCCAGGACCAGATTAAGGTTATGAGGGGCCTCAGGATAATGGGAGGGAAGGGCCTAAGTATGAATGACATATTGAAAAAAAAAAATTACAACCACCTTGAATTCACAGTGTGGAGGGATTCATTTGTACAAAACAATATCTAATGAGAAAAGATTTCCGATGGCCCCGCTGCCATCGCTCAGCTGTTACTTCAATATGGAATGTGGGGCCTAGAGCGGGGCTTTCAGCCTCTGGGGAGGTTTGTGCTCTCACACCTGGGTTAATGAGCTAATTTGGGGAAAGAAGAGATCCCAGGAGGGTCTGTGAAATATGTTGGCAATTGAAAGGACCATCTCAAAGACAAACATGGCTTGGGCTGAGCCTGAGTTGGGCGGGGACCTGCCTGTAAGAGGGACCGTCCTCCTCTCTCTCCAGCTCCACTCTGGCAGCTGAGTTGCCTTTGCTAACACATCCTAGATTTGAACTTTGGGGTGTCTCATTTAGGGCTGTCTCAGCGGAGGGTCTTGTATTCTGGAATTCACTCCCCCATCTGTCTACCAGGCTCCTAATTTTCTGATCCTGTGGGCATGATCCATCTGCTTGTGGGGTGACTGAGGAGAAATGACTGTGTGAGGCAGACAAATGGGTGGATTTCTCTTCTTTTATCCTCTGGAGTTTTGGGCAGGAGCCGTTTGTCTGTGTGATGCCCAGCACTCCCAGAAGCAATGTATATTTCTGTTATAGCATCTAGTGTTGGCAGCTGACTCATCCAGTGATAATTTGTGCTTCTCTTTGTTCTGCAAATAAGACTCGAGGCTATACAAATGGGTGCATATTTAGAAATATAATAGATAATAATATCATGCCCACATACAGCACTTTTAATCATTGGGGCTCAAATCACTTCACAGACATTAAAGAATTGGATCTCACAACTCCACCAAGTGGTCATAAAAAATTCTGATCTTGTTTTATAGATAGGGGAAACTGAGGCACAGAGCAGTTCAGTAACTTGCCCAAAGTCACAGCAAGAGACAGTGGCAGAGACGGGAATAGAACCCAGAGGTCCAGAGTAGACTCTCATTCTCTAACCACTGTACTGAACTCACTGTTTAAGAAATAATCCTTGTCCCAAAGAGCTCATCATTTACTGTATATTTGTACAGCACTGACCTGGTTGAAGCCTCTCAGGGTATGTCTACACTGCTGTTAAAAACCTGTGGCTGGCCCATTCCCATGGGCAGAGTTTGGAGGGGGCATGGGAGGGCATTGCCTTCCCAAACTGTAAGTCTCAGACAGGCAGCCTGAGTGTACAATGTAATGAGTTCTGCAGAGGAGATTGGAGAAATGCTGCTTCCAAGTTGTGATTGTGAAAAAGGATATATCAGGTTAGATTTCCAGTAGAGACAGGGAACTGTTAGTACCATTATACAAGGCACTGGTGAGATCGCATCAGGGATACTGTGTGCAATTCTGGTCTCCCATGTTGAAGAAAGGAAAAATCAAACTGGAACAGGTACGGAGAAAGGTTACAGGGATGATCTGAGGAATGGAAACCTACCTTATGAGAAGAGACACAAAGAGCTTGGCTTGTTTAGCCTAACCAATAGAAGGCTGAGGGGAAATATGATTGCTCTCTATAAATACGTCAGAGAGATAAACACCAGTGAGGGAGAGAAGTTATTTAAGTTCAGGGCCGTCCTTAGGATTTATGGTGCCCTAGGCGAGATTATTAAACTGGTGCCCCTGTGCCTGATCTGCTCTTAGCAACACAAAGATAAGCATACAGTACTGGAAAACTTGCCACATTCACGTTATTAAAACCAGTTTAACTTAATTAAGCACACTGTAATGCTGATGCGCTAGCACTAGCACTGAAGAGTTCGCACTAATAGAAAAATTCTGATTTGACAGAATGAGCAATTATAAATAATTTTTTAATTTGGTCATATTTATTGGAAATTTATATGAAGAGTATGAAACAAAGATTTGTTTTTATATTAAAAGCAATCTTGTTCTGGCTTTTTTGGCTGCAAAATCAAATGTAATATCATGCGTATGACAAAAACAAAGTCGTGTCGGTGTTCGATTGACCAAGAATAGCAGACCGGTTAAGTGTTCCTGACCATTGTAGAGCCGGAGATAGTTTAATGAAGCCTTTAGTTTTGAGAAACTCCGTTCCTCTGATGCTACTGTTACAGGAATTGTCATAGAATACCGAGTGGCATATGCCACACTCAGAGAATGTAGAAAATTAGAAATTAGAAGTAGAAGTAAGAAGTAGAATGTACACTAGTTAGATAACGTACGTGGCAAAGTCCTGGCCACGTCTACTCAGCCACAATGTAGCTGAGTAACATGAAAACCCAGACCGGCAGTGGGCTAAGTGGGCTGTGTGGCTGGAACCTAGACAAGGATTCCCAGGCCCTGTCAGCCCGCTGCTGGTCTGGGGTTCTGCAACACCAAACTCCTGCTAGCCAGGATCCCGGCTGCCAACCCCCTCAGCCCGCTACACGCTCTGGGATTCTGCTCACCCAGGCTTGGCAAAGGAGAGTGGGGCTGCGCCGCTGGCTTCCTGACTGGCAACGGCCTGGCAAGCCAGAACCCGGAGTAGCAGTAGCTGAATGCTGCCTGACACCCAGACTGGAGCAGACTGAGCCACTCACCCCACTGGCCCTGCTCAGCCCACCACCAGCCCATTCAGCACCCTTGCCGGCTGGTGAATGAAAACCCAGCTGACAGCAAGGTTGAGTGGTTTCAGCCGGCCTGCTCAGCCCACTGCCAGCCTGGCGTTCCTATTGGGCGTCCCAGGCCAGCAAGCAGGTTCTGAGTAGGAGCCGGCGGCCGGTACACCGCTGGCAACTAGGGCAGCACCTGACCCGAGCAGTGATGGGCTGAGCCGCTCAGCTGCCGGTGCATAACCATCAAAAATCAGCTTAACCTGCCACCCTTTTGGCAACGTGTGCTGTAGGTTGCTGACCCCTGCTTTAATACAGTAGTAAGGAGATGAAGGCATATTTACAGTTGTTGGATTATCAGGAGTAACAGGCTATAGGAAAGTCAGTCAACATTTTTTGTTTCTCTGATGAAAACTGGCCCACTCCCTGCCTCAAACCAACCTGTCACTAATAATTGTCACAACTTAATTTTCTGTTTTTGGCTAAGATATTGATTTTTTAAAAAAAAATATTGAAATTGGAATTCAGGATTGTTAGCAAGAATTTTTGGCAAACAAAGTTGTTAAATGACAATCTAAATGGCAACACAGTACTGCTTTCATGCTTGGCTCACCCCCTAGCCTGCTGGTCCAACAGCTGCAGTAGAGAGGAGATAGGTGGAAAACTGCAAGACCCCAAAATCCACCTCTTGGGGTGCAGAGTGGCAACAGCAGCAGCAAACCCTCAGGTCCAATCACACGCCAATGGGCACCACCACCAGCCTTACGGACCATGGTGAAGTTAGCACAGCATCTGATCTCAGGGACGGGGCACCCATGGAGCCACAGCAGCTCATCCTGCCCTGTGCAGCTCCCCCCGGATGAGATGGATCGCTGGCACGCTGCCAGCCCGGGGAGAGGCGCTCCCCAGCTAGGGTGACCAGATCCAGATGTCCTGATTTTATAGGGCCAGTCCCGATATTTGGGGCTTTGTCTTATATAGGCACCAATTACCCCCTAGAGTGACCAGACAGAAAGTGTGAAAAATCAGGACAGGGATGGGGGGGGATAAAGGGAGCCTATATAAGAAAAAGACCCCAAAATTGGGACTGGCCCTATAAAATAGGGATATCTGATCACCCTACCCCTTTAATCCCCTATCCTGATTTTTTCACACATCTGGCTAATCCCAACCCAGCCCTGTGTGACATTCCAATCCTGGCTCGCTGCCGAGGAAGTGAGTTACTTTCACTTTCATTCCTCAGCAGGCAGCCAGCCAGCTCTTCCCCCCCACCTATACCCCCACACCCAACCAGCCCTGCAGGAGGGGGAGGGGGAGAGAGAGAGATGTCATATAGCTCCTGGGGAGGAGGGAGAAAAGGTGGGGTGGCTGTCCGTGGGGAGAGGGGGAGAAGAATGGATGTTATGGGGGACAACAAAGGATACTGGTTCCAGAGCCACAGAGCCTGCCTCACTTCACCTCAGCCGGGGGGAAAGAGTCACACTCACAGGTGAGCTCCTTCCCCAACCCTTACCTCCGCCCCTTCCCAGAGACCCCAGCAGCCAATCCCATTCCTCAGACTGTGCTGCATTTGGCTCTCTCTAGGACCCAGCAGCCCTGCTCCTACATGCTCCACTGCTTCCCGTCTGTCTGGGCTGCCTGCAGAGTGGTGCCCCCGGGCAGAGTGGGGCCCTATGCATCTGCCTATTCTGCCTATGCCTAAGGACAGCCCTGTTTAAGTTAAGCACCAGTGTGAACCGCAGAACAAATACATATAAACTGGCCATCAATGAGTTCAAGCTTAAAATTAGATGAAGGTTTCTTACCATCAGAGGAGTCAAGTTCTGGAGCAGTATCCCAAGGGGAGCAGTGGGGGCGAAAAACCTAACTGGCTTCAAGACCAAGCTTGATAAATGTATGGAGGGCATGGCATGATGGGACTGCCCATGGATGGCATATGGCCCATAGATGACTGCCTGTAGCAAAACTCCCAATGGCTGGAGATGGGACACTACATGGGGAGAGCTCTGAGTTACTACCAATAATTATTTCCCAGATATCTGCCTGGTGGGTCTTGCCACATGCTCAGAATCTAATTGATCATCACATTTGGGATCAAGAAGGAATTTCCCCCCAGGTCAGATTGGCAGAGTCCATGGGTGGGGGGGTTCACCTTCTTCTATGGATTCTCTGTAACTTGAAGTCTTTAAACCATGATTTTAGGAGTTCAGTAACTCAGCCAGAGGTTAGGGGTCTGTTACAGGAGTGAGTGGGTAAGGTTCTGTGGCCTACAGTCTGCACCGAGTTGCTACAAAACATAAGGAACTGAAATAAGAGGTCAGACTAGATGATCATGATGGTCCCTTGTGACTTTAGTAAGAGTATCTGAGTAAGAATACACATTGCAATTTTAAACCTAACCAGTGTCCCACAAGCTGTCAGAACATATTAGTATTAGAGCTCCCAGAACTGCCAACTACGCCACTGTGACGATGTGGTTCTGGCGGGACCCAACTGAGAGTGCCAAATCAGGACCAATTGCTCAAACAGGGCAGTCACAGCCCAAGGCTGGGGTTTTTCCACCTCTAAGGCCAAGACCAACTAGCCAACAAAACTTCAGTGTCACCCTCTGGCTAACCGCAAGTCACACAAGCAATTTCCTTAGACACTTTAGTCTTCCAGTTCCCACCAGTCCACGCGTCCTGGGGATGAATGGTTAAACCAACACCCAGTAAAGAAAAAGTTCTCTCAATTCCAAAGGACCAAGCCCCGACCCAGGTAACATACACATCAGATTTTACCCCAAATCACGCTGTTGCCATCCTTTAAAATCTAAATCTAAAGGTTTATTCATAAAAGGAAAAAGATAAAGATGAGAGCTAGAATTGGTAAATGGAATTAATACTTACATAAATGGCAAGTTCTTGGTTTCAGGCTTGTAGCAGTGATGAAGTAAACTGCAGGTTAAAATCCAGTCTCTGGAGAACATCCCCCGCTGGGATGCAGAGCTTCAGATATGTAGCAAGTCCTCCAGAGGTAAGAAGCAGGATTGAAGACAAAATGAAGCATGAGGCCTCTGCCTTATATAGACTTTTCCAGTGTAGAACACTCCTTTGTTCCTACTGTGGAAAGTTACAGCAAAATGGAGTTTGCTCACATGGCCAGTTTTTGCATACTCCGCTGAGTCACAGGGCGTATCTGCCTTCTCTCGAGATGGGTTAATTGTGTAGGTGATAGTCCTATATGGGCCATCAAGCAGGCTAAGCTGAGCTGACACCAGTTGTCTGGGGTGTCTCCAGAACTGCAGCACCAATTTGAATACAGACAGCATATAGCCAATATTCATAACTAACTATGAAAAATGATACAGACATACAAACTGCAAATTATAACCAGTAACCATAACCTGGGTCTATAGACACCTTATAATGACCCCTTTTACATAGAATTTGTTGCCACTACAGAACCTTGGTTGCAACCCATGTTCTATATGGTCCCAGTTTATATCAATAACGTCACACCCTGTCATGCCACTTCTTCCTCTCCAGTGGGAAAGTGGAACACAAGATAACAGTGTTTTGTCCCACTCCCCTGGGGAGATGGGAACCCGTGGGAATTCTGAACGCTAATATACCGTATGCAAAAGCTTGTCAGCCTGGCTGTGCAGTAACCTATTTGCACTACACGCTGCCTTTAAACAGGAGACTGAGCCATATAGGGATTGATCAGCCTGGCTATCCCCCATGCAGCCTCAGAGTCCAGAGCAGGCATGGAGCAAGCAGGAGGGGCTTTATGCAAACTCAGAGCCTACCTTCTCCAACCTACTCTACCACAGGGGATTCACACCAACAAGCTGAGCTCACTGCAGAAACAGCACTGTCCTGGCCCCCTCCAAAGCCCTGTCGCCAGCAGCCCTAGAGCAATGGCATCTGGTTGAAAATTTCAGGGACGATATATTTCCAGTGAGCAGTTCCTTTATGGAAAGAAACGTTCTTTGGGGCGATATTGAATCAGACAGGTTTTTAATTGGCCATTTGTGTTCTCTTTCAAAGGGTGTTTTGGCGTGTCCTGAATGCATAGCACCCGGGCAAAGCCGAGCCTCTTTCTTTCCCTTTGCGCACACGAACACTCCAGTTTGTGCGTGGGGCCGGAGCCTGCAAGAGCTGGTATGTGCCCAAGTCAGGTTCATCGCCAGGGGTCCCCCTCTGCGCTGAGCAACCGTCAATAAGAAGCCACCTGTGGGCCTATGCTGGGTAACAGGGTTGGGGTGCGGGAGGAGAATAGGCATGTCAGAGAAGACGCTGGCATAGCCATGATCCCTCATCATGCCAAAAGGGCACTTATCCTGGCATCAGTTCTCTGCCTTCTCTCCTCCTGCTAGGATGTGCAACATTTCTACAGCACAGGCTTGGGGGTCCCGGTACCCAGCACCTTTACCTTAGCACCTGTACTGCACTGGATGGTGCCCCAAATGTCCCCTCCTTGTCTCCGCACTCTCTTTCTTTACTCCCTCACTCAACCCCCCTCCTCTCCTTTGTCACTCTGCCTCTCTCCATTTCCCGCCATAGGCTCTGGCCTCTCCCCAGCCTCCTCTCTCAGCTCCCATTGTCTGGCTCCATAAGATTTACACGTCCTCTGCCATTGAGCATGCTCGCCTCCTCCAGACTATTTCTCTCCCTCCTGTGCGTGCCGGATTCCACTTTGCAGTAAATATTAGCTGACCAAACGAACAACTGCAAGTGCCATTCTCACTCCCTAGAGTCTGCTCTTTTTTCCTCCCCTTTCGTTATTATTTTTAATTAGCTCACTGCTATAATTCTTGACTAGTTCTAGAAAATATACAAGGATTTCCAGATGGACTCTTCCCCCTCATGTCACCTCCATACCTTTGCAGCGGTAGGTGACCCCCGAAAGGTTTGGGGGATAATCACTCCAAACAAGGGTTGCTTCTCTGAAGTCTCTGAATCTCCCAGGGCTGTGAACTTCACAGGAGAGGTGGATGGGCTTTAAAAAATAACCCGCTTCTCTGATGGTGTTTTGATACATTTGCTTCTGCTCCTGACTGGAAAGGGGTTGTGCAGCAGTGTGCATCAATGTAATGAGAAAAAAGTCACCCGAACAGAATCGGCATAAAGAATAGCAGCTGGGGAGAGAACCCAGGGAGTCAGGACTTAGGTATAAAGCTTAAGTACTTTGTTGAATCGTGGCTATAGGTTCTACAGGGCTATTGTGATCAAAGGTAGGGCTTTGATGCCTGTTACGGACCCTTTGAAAGAAAAGAAGGGGGGTCTTGGGGTCAAGGCACTAGACTAGTATTTAGATCTGTATTTAGTTCCTGAATCAGTCACAGGCTCCCTGCCTGCCTTGGGGTAAATCACTTGGTCTGTCTGTGCCTCTGTCTGTCTCTAAAATGGAGAAAATATTTCCTTTCTCCACCCTGTTGTGTGTCATGTCTATCTAGATTATAAGATCTTTGGGGCAGGGACTATGTTTTACTAGGTGTATGTATTCCAGAGGTTAGACTGGAAGTAACCTTGGGAGCTGTTTTTTGTTTTGGCCTTCCTCTGCAGCATGGGCTATGGATGAGAAGTGGGAGAAAGTTGTACTGGGACCTCCAAAATGTGCATATGTCTGTAAATAACGCAAAGTGCCTATGTAAGTCACTTAATCAGTTCCCTACCATTGCAGAGGCCTCCAGATTTGATGCACATCGGTTCCTCCTATTGTCTCCCCACGACACGTAATAATCGAGTCTCCTGTGGGCTGTAGTGTTGTCAAATTTTGGTTGTCAGGTTTGGTGTGCAGGTGTTGGTGGTCTGTGACGTAAAGAAGATCAGAAAGGGCGATCTGGTGGTTCCTTCTAGTCTAAACTGTGTACATCACCCATCACACAGGAGCCCAATCTCAAAAATAACTAAATTCGGCACCTGGTGTAAATGTAACTTTTAATGTAATGCTAATGTTGGCCAGTAGGGACTGCTGTAGAACAGTGCAAGATACTTCCTCGCTTTTCCTTCCACCAGAGCTGTGTCTGCAGGGCCAATTGAAGGAATGTTACCCATTTGAAGAGGAGATTACATTTTCTGACTATAACCCCAGTCGTTTTGACTAAAATTTGGACAGTAAAATACATTAAATGCAGACATACAGAAAATAAAAGCTGAGGTTGCAGAGAGATCCTGATTTAGTGCAAATATAAAAAGATAAAACAACTAAGAAATTAGGTAGAGTACGTAAATTGTGCCCAATAGATCTTCCAGAGGCCAAATCTGACAGCCTTAATTTTCAGAAGGGCCGGCCAAGAAAAGAACTGAGGGGAACATTTTTTACTGAGGTGAGCTGTTAATGTGGAATATACCAGGCAGCAGTAAATCCTGTGAAGTGTGAACAGCTTTAGAGAGCTGAGCATGACTTTCACTCTGGAAAGAACTTTTACACAGGGAGCAATGTACTTGGCTGGTATTTTTTGCTGTTCCCTTTGTGGTTCTTAAAGCCTCTTTTTTTTTGTTTTAATCAATGCTTTTTCCTTCTCCCACTCAGCTTCTGTCTCTGATTTGTCTTGCAGGGATGTCACCGTCCAAGCCCACACTTGAAACACAATAGTAATATTTTGTAGTTACATTGCACCTTTCATTCACAGATCTCAAAGCACTCAGAGATGGGCAACTATTGCAACATCTAGGACTTAATGGTCACCATGGCAACAGCAGAGCCAGAACTTAGATACACCCCTCCCCCATCCCACATTTGTAAAGACTCGATCTCTTGGTCTGGGGCTACACATGCATCTCAATTAGTTGTCAATAGTATAGAGCCTCTCACATGAGCTGTTTTTTTCCAGCAGAGGCAGAGATGCACATACATGCTAGCTAGTTGATTACAGTGTTATTAACCCCATTTTGAAGGTGGGGAAAATTGAAGCACAGAGAGGTTAAGTGACTTACCCAAGGTCATGGCTGGAAACAGTGGCAACACAGTCCAATTACTTTGGTGTCTGACACTGGCCAGCACCTAATAGGAAGAAGGCAAGAGGAAGGCAAACAATCCTGCAGTGTTCTCTGTGGCACTGGTTGGTTTCGTGATAGAGGAAAGACAGACTTTCTCCTCTAGACCACCAGTTCAAATCCAGTCCATGCTGGTGACAACTGAAAGTTTTTATTCTCTCTCTGATGACCGAGGGGGGACACATTTGGTGGTCTCTTCAGTTCCCAAGCCTCAGATGTCCACAACAGAACACCTTATTGGTAGTCCTAATGCAGAGGTCAAGAGCCGGATGCACTGCAGTGTCTGAACTAAATAAAAAGAGTTGACAGCAACAGGAAGTAGTTAGGCAAATCGGGATGAGGGAGGGAAAGGGTTGGAATTAATTCACAAACGTGTTGGGTAAAAAATAGCAGCTGAAAATGTGTGAGAGACGAGAAGGTGGAGAGAAAAAGGGGCTAGGGACAGATGGAGAGGAGGAGGGAGAGAAGAGGGGGAAGAGGAGAGAATGGCGCAGAAACTAGTTTAAAGGTCTGATACAGACGCCATCTGCATCTACCAATACAGCATAGGTATAGACACGTGCCAGGTACGTACTATATGCATGTGGGCCAGGTTTTCAAAAGGGGGACTAGTGATTATGAGATATCTTAAAAGGGCCTCAATTTTCACTGAAAACAACAAATCAGGGCTAGTGTAAAGATGCTCACTCCATCAAATGATAACACCCTGCTAAATAGAGCGCTCCATGATTAGGTGGCTGTGTAACTTTTCTCTAAACAAAAAGCTGACCGTTGTAATGAATACTGTGTTGTCTCTGATAGTTACATGGCTAGGACTGATAAAAGAGGAGGAGTAGGAGGGGGCCCAAAAACCATTGTGCACCTGCCCTCCACCAGTCAGGTGCCTCTCAACCAGGGCATGCAAAAGTTGAGACCCTGGAAATCACTAATCAACTTGTCCTGGGGAAATTCAGGTCCCATTAGCCCCCTGGGTTGAATTCCATTGAGGAACATGGAGTTCTTGTTTAATCAAACAACAAACCAAAAGTCCCTCCCTTTCTCCAGGACAGACATGACTTGAAGGTCCACCTTGTGATGCGCTGCACGTGTTTTTTTTCCAGCTAATCCGGTGTGTTCTATTCCTCCATGCTGTTTTGTGATCTCCTTTTCCCCAGCTTTATGGGCTTCTAGATCCTACAGCTGTGAATGACCATGCCAGAGCCATGTTTTAATACTGTTTCCCCTTCACCCATGTGGACGTGTTTTTTTCCTTATCAATCAGGCTAGCAAAACCATGCAATAAAATAAATCCATTGTGTGTTTCCCCTCTTCTCTGAACATCCTAACTGTTAGGGGAATTATTAACAACCAGGTAGCTGTTTGGCTAAGCTAAAACAAAACTGTAGCTCTTATGGAAGAGTCCTGTTGAATTTGATTGGGATTCAACCAATTGTGTTCTACAGGAATTACTATAGACTGAAGAAGGTAATAGAGAATTCTAAGCTTTCTGTAGCTTTAAAAAACGGTTTTTAACCAGTCTATAGAATTCTGTGGCAGGGATATAATTTTTCTGTTAAATTCTATAGATGGTCCAAAAAACTGACTGATCATTTTCTTAAGGGATAGATAGGAAACAGTTTTAAAACATTGTTTGGTCACCCTTCTGCTGCACGACCAATCTGTGTGTTAACTGTATTGCAGAGAGAAAGGATAGTCCTGTGATCCTACCAAAGAAGTGGGTTCAACACCTGGCTTTACCATGGACTCCCTGCGTAATCTTGGCTAGATGTGGCACAATTCTTCCTTATTCCAGCTGAGGATCTGGCCCAATATCGCTCTCCATCTGAGTTCCCCACCTGTGAAAGGGGCGAATGATATTTTCTACTGTGTTCTTAAATTGCAACCTCTTCAGGGTAGAAGCCACCTCTTTGTTTGTGCTCAGTACAATCCTACAACATGGCTCTGGTCTTGCTTAAAGCTTCTCTGTACTACTGGAACACAAAGAGCAACATGTAGGATGAATGGTTCAGATGGGACCTTACGCTGCTGCATGGTTTGCTAGCACTGAAACATGGCTCCTCAGCCCAGAAACCCTTCCCCATGCATGCTGATCAGAGGCAGTGTCCTGGAAAGCTGTTAGCCAGCACTGTGGATAAACATCTTGCTTGTTAGCGGAGTCTCAAGTGAACTGCAGGCAGGGCCTTAGAATCAGGTCTTGTTGGAATCTGGAGCGCTAGCATGCTGAGTAACACAGACAATGCCGAGTTGGCGAGTGCCTTTCAACAGGAATGTAGGGATCCATACTAATAGACTCTGTCAGGGTTTTCTTAAATTCTCCCCGAGCCGAGGGGGGAGGAAGGAAGAGCGTGGCTGGGTCTCTGGCTTGGAGCCGGAAGCGATGCTAGCTGTCTCTGCCTCTCTGACTGCAGCTTCCTATAGCTCTGGAGAGATGGAGCAAAAATCCAGTAGGAGGAGCAAGGGTGGAGAACAAGCTGATCAAACACCTCAGTCCTTCATTCCCAGGAGTCTTGCTGGCTGCTCACCGTGAGCTTCTGGCCCCATTGCCTGACTCACTCCCCAGCCTCCAGTCTTCCCATCCCTCACTAATTACTTACAGGCCTATACTCCTGACCTTTGCAAGCTGCTGATTAGAGCAAGGAGGGAGAAATCTCCAAGGGTGATTGTGGCCAACCTCCGCCACTAATAAAACCTGAGATTGACAATCAGAAGGAAGGAAAGAGGGGGGTGGGGAGAAGGGACTCGTCCTCACAAGCTCAGTTTCTTTCTGAGACTGTGGTATACTGAGAGCCGATCAGAGCTTGTTACCCTCACAAGTGACAATCCGCCGCTGCTGAACCCTGGGTGCCCCCAGGAGATCACACTGAGCTCCAAGTACTTCTCGGTTCTCTGATTTTATTAGAGATTGGTCTGATGCAAAGCCATGGAGCTGGGCACCCACATGGGCTGGGGATGTTTGAAATCCAGGTCTGGAGTTTGCAGATGGCCCCATCTTCATAACAATTGTTATTGTTCGTAGAGGGCCCACCTAAGCTCAGGGCCCAATTGTGCTGGGTGCTGTACATACACATAATAAGAGGCAATCTCTGCAGAGAAGAACTTGCAGCCTAAATAGACTAGCAGACAAAGGGCAGGAGAGAGAGCAGTATTATTCCCATTTTCTGACAGGGAACTGAGGCACACAGAGACTAAGGGCCAGATTTTAAAAGTTATTTAGGAGCCTAACTCCCCCATTCATTTCTGTGGGAGTTAGGCACCTAAATACCTTTCCAAATCTGGCCCAAGATCACACACAAACTCTGTGACAGAGCTGGGAATTGAATTTGACTTTCCTGAGACTCAAGCCAGTGTCTTGATAACAAGCCCCCCTTCCTCTCATTTTCTTTTTATAATGGTGGACCCAAAGCTCCACTTCCCGTCAACCCCAGCCATCAAATTCAGATCCAGATTTTGTGCCCTTAGCACAACCCCACCCACCCACTCTTTTGCAAAGTTCTCTGTCTTCCCTCCCTGTTCTTACTCCTTTCTATTGAGACCAGCATGTTCACTCATTATTAATTACATTGTGGGTCCCAAATGCATTAGAAGTGTGATTCAAAGTATGCCAGAAAAATTACAGTGACTGAGTCACCCACCACCAAAATGCAGCCACCTCTGGGCATAATGTGGCAGCTGGAAATGTGAAGGATGGTAGGAGGCGCGTGGAGGTTAGTGGGGCAGAAAGGCACTGAAAGTTGATTTGCTAGAGTGGGGAAAGGTTATCTTGTCTAAACTCTGCATGTTTGGAAAGGAATAGAGGTTAGGACAACTTTTTATCTCCCTTCAATCACTTGGCTCAACCCCCAACTCTAATATCACATGGATCCACCATTCCACATTTAATCTGCTTGTGCTTCCTGCTCTTCTGTGTCCAAAACAGCCCCTGGAGGGAGTCTGGCTTAGTCGAATAAGCTGCACAGTCTCCTTCATAGTCATTCCACTCCATTGGTTAAATACCCAGTTAGGCAGGTTTTTGTTACATAAATATGTATAACATTCTCTCTCTTTCTGCTCCCCCGTCTCTCACACATATGCCCAGCTATAGATAGCAGGGAGTTATCTGTCTGTCTATCTATCCATCCCCCCTGTCTGTTGCTATCCATCCAGTCATGCGTATTCTTATCTCTGGAGGCTGGCTCAGCCTTTGGAAGGTAGATATGCACTGAGGCAAGATGTCAGTTCAGTCTTCCCCTTGTATGCATTACACCCATTTCAGCGTTATTTCAGAAACATGCACTGTGTGTCAACAGCTTCCTATCTCAAGGGGTAAATACCAATTTACCCACCAGACCGGAAAGCCCCTGCAGCAGCAATCACTCCAGTCAACCCAGTCCTTGCGCTGGTACGTGCTTGATGGACTTGTTTGTGGTTTATTACTTCCTCTCAGCAGCTCCATATGCATTTCCCCTGTATCGATGCCTGGGGTGATATGGCAGGGACAGCAGGCCAGTCTCTCAGTTACCTTGAGCCATCATTGACCCTGCTTAAGTGGACCAGCCAACTTGAACATTTGGGGTAAAGTAAACTTTTTTTTTAAAGAGCTATGCCACCTTTGGATGGAAAACCCAGCTTCTGCCCAGTTTCATCAGGCCCGGCTGCCCTACTTATCCGTATGACGTAGTCAGCATCTCTCAGCCATACCTCTTGCCTTGAGCCAATGTGAGTCCCTGCAGCATTAGACTCTTGGCTAGTGCTGTGTCTTTAGGGTAGTGACATTTCAATGCAAGATGGAATTGATCTGGCTGGCCTGATTATTCCAAAAGACCTGAGCAACGCCAGAGATCCCCTCTTACACGTACACACACTGCTAGGATCCTTTCCATTTCAAAGCTCTTCAAACCTTAGTGCCTGCCCCTCCCCACCCCTCAGACTTGAGGGGACCTTTAAGGGACTCTAAAAGCTCCCAAGTCTCTAGCCATAGTCAGGAAATTGTAACCATCACATTTAGAACTTGACTCACCTGTCACACCCCCAGTCTATGGAAAGCAGATGAAGGCATAGTAAAGCAGCTAGAACTCCCTTCACTGGCCTTATCACCCCGCATACAGTACACACCCCATCGCATGGGGTAGGTAACACATCCTCAGATGCTCCATCTGATCACTGACCCAGTGGGTTCCATCAGAGGGAGAAATCTAACTGGTGTTAACAGAGAGCTTGCCACTGGCGAGTCTGCGCGGCAGGGGTTAATTTTGCAATTAAAACATCACCGGATCAGCAGCCTCTTGGCAGGGCATCTGAGTTGCTTCCTGAGTTGCCAGGAAATGCCCAGCCTGACTCAGGCATTGTGGAACAGGTGCCATGCAGGGGCCCTCTGTGCCCCGTGTGCATGCTGGGTGATCCTTGGCATGGGCCTGTTGATGATAATGGCAGAGGGCACTGAACCACAAGGGGTGGATGAAAAGCCCTGAGCATCTCCTTGTGCAATGGCCTTTGGGTCAGTGCCTGGCAGCACACAAAGGGAAGAACTTGCTTGGATGGGGAAGGCATGGCTAGGGGAGCCCTGTGCTTAGATGACAGGTGGGGCCAGGGCGGATGTGCATTCAGGTGCACCATGTGTGGGGTAGTTGAGGCCAGGGCTGGGGGCTGTATGCCCAGAGGTGGGCAGAGAGGAAATGGGGTGTTTGGGGAATGGGCAGGGTATGTGTGAGGGGTGCTGGAGGCCACCTGGGGGCATGGAAAGGGAGGAAGCAGGAGAAACGGGGGGTGTGGGAGAAGCTGGGCAAGTCCTTGGTAGTGGGCTATTTATGTATTTGTCTTGCGGTTGCACCTAGCAGCTTCAGACATGGACCAGGACCCCAGGGTGTTAGGTGCTGTACAAACAGAAAGAAAAGCCGGTCCCTGTGCAACCAAACTGTAAAGCTAGAGACAACAGACGGATCTGGAAAGAGCACAAGGACACCAGGAGACAATATATGACCGGCGGTGGTCCCAGCACACCAGCTGCCTAAGCCGGGGTGACTTATGTAGGAGCTGGGACAGTGAGGGTCTCATAGTTGTGTGGTGCCCTACTGTAAACCCAGCGCTGATGCCCTCAGGGTAGGAGATTTATGCTTCTCCGAGGGGTCCCTGCTGCAGCTGCAGGAATGGTTTAATTACTTACACACACACACACTCTCTCTCTCTCCCCCTCCCTCCGCTGCTATGCCTGGCGCTGCGATGGTTAACGGGGGTGAAAGAGGCTGGTGGTCCCCCGGCTCGGTGATACCGCCTCTGCGGGAGCCCAGAGCAAGCCCAGCTCCCAGCGCTTGCACCGCACCGGGCAGCCCGGCGCTGGCAGGGTTAAAGTGGGAGAGCCCCGCAGCGGCTCCGCGTTGCTCAGTGCGGCGGGGCCGGAGCCCGGGCGCTGGTCAGTGATGGAGTCGCTGCCATGACAACCCCGGGAAGGCAGCGCCCGGGCGGGCGAGCTCCGAGGCGATGCTCCTGGCCGGGAGGGAGCGCGCAGCTGGGCTGCTGAAAGTGGGGGCAGCCGCTGGCTCCTGCGCGCCTCTGCTGCGCGCTTCTTGCCTCCCGCCGGCCGCCGCGTCCTGCCCGCGCTGAGCAGAGCCCAGCCGAGCCGGGGCCAGCCGGGCTCCTGCCCTGCGCCCGCCGGAGAGCCGAGCCGAGCCGAGCCGAGCCCGGGCGGCTGGAGCGCGCCAGGCTGGCTTCGCCTTGCGCTGCGGGAGAGCCGCTGGCAGCGGAGTCCGCTGCTCCGCAGGGAAGTTTTGATCTTGCGACAGAAGCAAATTTTTGTGGCTTTTCTTTATTTTTCCTTCTTCTCCTCCCTTTTCTCCGCCCCCCGCCCCGGGCCGGGGCCAGCCCGGGTTTGACAGCCACCCCCCTCTCTTGCCAGAGAGCCTCACGCGTCCTCCTTGGGTTATAAACTTTTGATGCCAGATCTCCGCAGCGCGTGCCCAGCTGAATCTTAAAGTAGCGTCTGGAGCAGAGAGAGATCTGTGACCTTCATCTCTCGCTCGGCACCTTCCCTCCTCCTCTTCCTCCGCCCCCCACCCTGCCCCCTTCCTCCTCCCTCGCCCGGGGAATACTGGGGACTCCCTCCGGATGCTCGGTTCTCTGAGGCTGGATTGCCAGGGGCGCTGCTAATCTCCGAGGAGCTCCCGCCCCGTTTGCCTCTTTCCCCCTGGTTTCTCCTGGTTGCCTTGTCGGGTGTGTTTCGGGCCTTTTGGAAAGTCCCCGCTGCCCAGGATGGGGGTCGGCGGGTGCTTAGTCGTGCCCTGGAGGTGCCTCGTCGTCCTCTGTCTCAGGCTGGTCTTCCTTGTGCCCGCAGGAGTGCCCGTGCGCAGTGGAGATGCCACCTTCCCCAAAGCTATGGACAACGTGACCGTCAGACAAGGGGAGAGCGCCACCCTCAGGTAGGAGCAGATGCTTTCCCTCTGGGTATCTACAGGGGTGTTGCTCTGTGGGTGCTCCGGCCCCAGGTGCATGCCAGGGGCTTTCGATGCCACATTGCTACAAGGTTTAGCCTTGGCTCTGACTGTTTCTCCTGTAAAAACAGGTTGAGAGGGTTTGTCGTGAATGGGGTGGGGTGAGACCCCCGAGTCAGGGAAGAACCTGCAATGCTGAGTCAGGGCTCCAGAGCTGGGGCCCAGTGAGCTGGGAGTGGAGTGGCGGGGGCAGGGGGTTTGCTGACACGGTAATGGGGGTGTCTCTGCATAGAGTGCCAGGGTGTCTAAAGGAACGAAGAGGTTACATTCTGTTGTTTCTTCAGCACTGGGGCGTGAGTGCCAGATGGGGGGGTTGCAGTGAAACGTGGGTGCTGGGTGGCATGTTGGCGGTGTCACGGTGGAGCTGGCAGGAGAACGCTGGTGCCAGACAGTGAGCTGGCAATTGGGTTTAGGTGGCAGACAGTGAGCTTGCACTGGCTGACACTCCAGTTCTCTTCCTAAAGTTGTGTGTATGTGTGTGGGAGGAGAGGTGGGGTGAGTATCAGGATTCTGCATTGCCTGTGTATCTATGTCAGTTTGCATTTCTAACCGGTTTCCAGGGCTGTGATGCCTCCGGAGATGTCAGTATTTTGCCTTAATCACTTTATATTCTCTGCACACATCTGTTAATATCAAATCAATCTTTTACGCCGGGGGTGCATCTTATGAATTCTGATGGATGTTTTACCTTACACTGTTTGCTGCAAAAGAAATGCAGGCAACTTATATGCAGATTGGTCACTTCTACATGAGGCAGTACAGCAGAGAGTTCCTTTCCCTTTCCTTGGTGAGTTACAGGTGTGCCCAATGTGCTGTGGGCACATGGTTTTGGCACAGCAGAGACAGCCAGTTCAGTAGATGCTGACTGTGCTGCTTGTGGTCAGGTAGACAGGTCCAGTGTTTTTCCAGTCATCTATGTGGCATGAAGTGTCTGTGGTGGGGTGTGGATTTTGCGTACGGATCTTAAACAAACAGGTCCTGAGAACTTTGCATTCTCCTGCCCTGTCTTGAATGCCAAATAGTCTGTGATACCGCTCCACCAAACTAGCCTGCCTGCTTCCTTCCTTACGCCCAGAACAGCAGGGCTGCAGTAAGCAGTTCTTCCTCCCAAACTGACACAAGGGGGAGCAACATGCAGGCCGTGTGTGTCATCATATCCTCCTTTGGCAGCTGACCCACATAGGGGAGAAGAGCCTACTATGCTTACCAGCTGGCATGGCAGCAGAGGTGCTGAAGGGCCTGGGTTCTATCCCTGCTGGTGCCCATGGTCAGGGGGTCACTATCAAAATGATGCTGAGTTTCCGAGAAGAGTGACTGATAAGCCCTGCCCTTTTAATGGGGGCTTTGCCCCATTTACCTACCCGCTTCCTGGTCTGTCATTTCCCTGCTTCATGGGCAGAGGGGCTCCCGGAGGGAGATGGACAAATCGCACCCTGCCATTCAGACAGTGGCTTTGTTAAAACAGGACCCACCACACCGCTGCCCCTTTCCAAAGCTCATTCCCAAAATTAGCTAATGAGCCCACACATACCCTTCTGAGAAGAAAGAGCAAACAGAACAGAAATCCAGAGGCAAAGTGCCACCCACCGCGTCATACATAGGGGATTTGGGGTTAGGACTCAGGACTCCAGTGCTTAACCCTCTGGCTCTGAAATAAACACACTTTCTGCAGGCCAGGCAGAGGGCCCCCCTCCCACCACAGCTCCCCTCTGTGCTCTGTCCTCTTCAGGGTCAGATTCTCCCTGAGGTCTGCCCAGCCCAAGCCGGGGTGGTTTACAACTTGTGATTAAAGGGACGCAGGTTAAAAAGCCAAAGGCACAATTTCCGTTTTGCTCCCAATAATACAGCCTCTGAGATAATTAACCTAAGCTGGTTAAAAATCTCATTGTTCTTTCACCCTGGATGCTGCTTGGTGGTTTTCTGAATTCCTCCCAGCCTGGAAAATGGAAGTAGACTAGTTAGTAAACTTTCAGGTTCTCATGCCTTAGCAAAGTGCTGTGATGTTAGGGCTGCAAATCTAACAGGAAGAGAAGATCATATATTCAAAATATAAAGCCATTTTCTTTTAGGGTTCTTAGTTTTAAACCACTGGGAACATGCCTCTTGGTCTAATAGCTTAAATTTTAGGGATACATTTGATCTGATGCTGTCTCTGATGCACTCTCTGATTTTCACCAGCAGAGGGCCAACTTTGATCTATTTTTTGAGGCTCTGGCCTGGTTGCCTGCTGTGAGGCTGGAGCTTGCTGCAGCTGGCCTTGGGAACGGGAATGGTTGGGAAGAATCCAGCCCCATAGCTATTGGGCTTTTCAGCCTTTATCAGTTTCTCTCTCTCTCTCCTTTCATCTTTTTTTTTTTTGCCTTCTGTCTCTCCATCTCTTCAACCTCCCCCTCTTTATCTCATCTCTTCGTCACCGCATGTCTCTTCTCCGCTTTCTCCACTTTCCCCATTTCCACACTCTGCCCTTTCCATCCTTTCATCCCCAGCCACTCTCCTTGCAGTGAGCCACTACCCTGTCAGCCCCGTGCACTTGCTTTGGTGGTGGCATCGCTGGGAGCTCAGCCACAGGAATTGTGTGCAGCTCTCCTCGTGCCTTTCCATGATAACTGCTTGCCAGGGTCTGCTGGTACCTCCTGCCAGCCCCACTTCCAGCTGGTCTTGCCAGGCTCCCTTTTGAATTTTTTCCCTGCTGTCTGGCTGCCAGTCCCTAGAAGACAATTAGCTGCTCAGTGAGCTAATGAAGATTCAGGACCCCCTAACACGGAGCGCCGCAGTATCTATGCTAGCCCATCGCGCCCACAGCCTCTTCATTAATCAGCTTAGCCCAGTGGACCTCTCAGGGAATGGTTTGTCTAACGGGGGCCCTGGGAGGCTATCAAAGCCAGGGCACCAGCTTCCTGCTGTGCTCCACCATCATGCCACTTCCCTTCCCAGGGGCTCCACTGCGCAGAATGATCAGTACGTGTGTTGAAAAGCACAGCCTTAGCTCTCTCTGGAGCTGGGTTATTGCCATCACACGGAAGAACTCCACTAACCGTAGGAACAATCCTAGACAGCCAGGGCCTTCGTTGCTGAAAGCAGCTGTTGCAGCTCAATCCGACTGTCTGAGACACACATGTGCAATTCATCTTTAAAGTGAACCTTCCGCTTCCCTCAGATAATGTGGCATGGCGTTTGTCCTTACCTGAGATGTGATACCGGCAGCCAGGCAGCGGGCTGCGGCATTTTGCAGGGATATGGTGTATCAGAGATGTAGTGGGAAATGATTTGCATCAGCGCTGAGCAGGCTGCAATATCCTGCGGGAGACGATATATCAAAGATGCAGCTGGTGCTGATTCGCAACAGCCCTGTACAGCAGACCGCAATATCTTGCAGGAGACAGGGTAGCGGGGATGCATGTGATAGTGCTTTGCAGTTTCAGGGAGAGGGTACTTTGGGATGCATCTGACATTGATTTGTGGCTTCACCGTGCAACAGGCTGCAGTATCGCAGAAGATAGTGCAGTGGGATGCATGCAATACAGATTTTAGAATGTCCTTCCCCCATGCGATAGGAAAGCAGTGACACCCTTAAAACAGACTTCCAAGACTCACTGGATTATGCACTGATGACAGCTTGCATTAGGCCTCCGGCATGCAGTCTTTGATCTGATCGTGGCATGACATGCAGCGTCCACACCCAGATTGTGGAGGGAGGTTGCATTGACAGCTATCTGGTTAGGAGACTGACGCTTTAAAAGAGAAGTTAGAGGTTTCTTTTTCCAGTAACAAGAGGAGTTGTAGGACCTTCCAGCACTTTCACAAACCAGGGTCCAGAGATACAAGCTCCTTATTTCTGTAAGCCCTGAAAACGCACTTTTTAGTTTTCACCCAGAAGGTCCCTTTTAAAACGATAATGTAGAAGGGCCTGATGCTGAGAGGTGCAGAGCACCTGCAACTCCCTACTGGCTTTAATGGACTTATGGAAGCTCATCACCACTTTGGATCAGTCCTTTAAATGCACACAGTGCTGAAAAAGCGACCACCTTAATAGAAGAAATGAGATCTACAATGGAGAGCAGGACTTTTGGCTTTTCGGGCGGAGGGGGGGGCGGTAAATGAAGATTCCATGCAGACAAGCAATAGCTTAGTGCTCTCCTGGGTCTGAGCTACTCCTGAATCACTTTCTGCTTTTTTTTCCCTAGAGATCCCTAGCATAATCTATGGCTCCCCCAACTGGCAGCTTCCAGTGTCACTTTAGGTCACTGCCCTAAAACCATTCTCATATTTTAATGGATAACTTGCTATTTTGTTTTAAGAACAAACAATTCCCTTAGTGCATTTACACACTTTGCATCTCAAAGAAACTCCAAGTGGTTTGCAGTCAGTCTATACACTGTGGATAAAATCAAACGAACAGCCAACGTGTTACCAACTGCTGAAATGCAGCCACTTCTGGTGTGAAGCACAGTAGATGTTTAGTAGCCCACAGAAATGATCACTACATAGCAGTTAGAACAGGAAAGGAAAACACACAAATCTGCTTGCAGCTAAAAGTAAGAATTTCATTATCTAGCTGGAATTTGGTCAGGATGCAAGGGTTAATGTTCTCGTTCTTGTGGGAAGTGCTGTGGAATCCAGGGGCACCCAGAGGATTCAGGGGGCCTGGGACAAAGCAATTTCGGGGGCCCCTTCCATAAAAAAAAGTTGCAATACTATAGAATACTATATTCTCATGAGGGCCCCTTCGAGGCCCAGGGCCTGGGGCAAATTGCCCCACTTGCTCCCCCCCGGGCAGCTCTCGTGGAATCTTGAATAACCATATGCTTAGGGCCGCAGTTGTACATCTCATCTGAAACCTCATTTCTAGTCATACAGTGTATCCCAACCCCATGCTGGAGCGAGTGCCACCTACTGACTTACCAACATTTCTACCTGTAGTACCCAGGTACTCCCTGGAGTTATCCCATCCAAATACTGATTGAACTGTACTGGTGTCTGTTGTAAAAGGCCGGTTTGCTGGCAAGATAAGCAATGCAATGTGGTTTACGGTAGATTCCCATTCTTATTTTACTTAAACATTTACCACAATAATGACATTTTATCTAGCTTATTGACTTCAGCAGGCCTTTCCGTCCCTGCTCTGCTTTTGGCAGCCCTTAGTGACAAAGAAGTTCCCTCCGACGTAATGTCATGCATTCTGACCACACCTAGACCACACAGAAACTTAGGTCCTGCCGTGGTGCTACCTCAGAAGTCTCATCTAACTGAGCTGGGTCAAGTCTCATCACATCAAGACATAAAGCAACAGCAGAATTTTTAAGGCTTTATAGGTTAATCTGTAGCTAAGAAATAATAGCCCATTTATAAAGGCAAAGAAAGTGTGCATGGGAATTAGTGCAGGCCAGATTAATGAGGCCCTGCTCTGTCACTGCCCCCTTTACTCCCCCCAAAAGTTTCCCAAAGCAGCTAAATATATACCTGCCATTTCCAAGGTAGAGCTCCCTGCATGTAGGAGCTGTAATTGGCGAGGCAGTGAAATTACAGCCATGGATTCTGGCATTTGGATCCTCCTCGTTGGCATAATAATTTCCCCCTAGGTAGCTGGTATTTAACTTGTCTTATCTGATCCTGATAGGTATAATTACAGTGCCCACTAATTTAACTGTAGTATCAGAGCCATTGTCTGGGTGTTGGAGAAAGGGCATGGGGGTGAAGGAGAGTTCCCCTCTGTGCCAACCTGTTGCATTGAGACAAGTGCTATTACAGAACTGCAGCTGCTAGGGTACTGCCCGAACCCAGCCCCCTGGACTCATGCACGGTGGAGTGTTTGAAATTCTTATTCACGCTTTGCAGCTAGGTGCCATCTCTAATGTTAGGGGAGGCAGCACGAGAAGTAGCAATGAGAGGAATGTCTAATGTTTCTATAGCTCCTGACGGATGCTACAGGGTTTTACACACTGTGGGCAAAATCCCAAAGTTCTCACTGCAGGCCAGGCTGTGCCATCCTTACTCACATCCTAACCCAGAATCAGACGCTCTGGTTTTACATTCAGGCAAACTTCCCACTGAAGTCAATGGCTCTAATTCACTCAGGATCTGATCCAACATCTATCGCAGTCAATGGCAAGAACTTTAGGTCCCAATTTAGGCACCTAAGTACCTTTGAGGATCTGGGCCCCAATGAATTCAGCATAGGCTTTAGATCAGGCCTTTGGAATATATTCCTCAACAAAACTTAGCCACTGATTCTGCCAACACCCCTCTCTGGGCCTGATGCTGGACCATGAAGACAAGGGGTGCTTTCCCACTGGCTGCCCTGGGTACCAGATCAGACCCGCTCTCTTTGTCTGAACGTTGTCCAGGGGGCAGGGTAGAATATAGCAGACAGGAGGAGGAAGTGCATGAGTGGAGACCTGGAGACAGTGAAATTGCAACCAGAAAACTGGAACAACCATCCTTGCTTTAAAATCTGCTTTGCATAATGCAGCAGATCTCTTCTGTCTTCACAGAAAAGAAAGAGCGAGAGTTGCTTGCTGTTCTATGAGGAATACGATTTAAGTTCTAGCAAGGTTCCTGTATTTCTTTCTAGTGAAAAGCCAGCATCCACACACAGCTCCAAACACTTGACACTTGAGCTTTATTCATCTGAAATTCTTGGAAGCAGCAATATTCAGTTACAGAGGTTCAGAATAAATTTTTTGTAATCCCTTTGCTGTGGAATACACTAAATCTTCTGCAGGCACAATAAACTCCCCTGGACTGAAGATGGTAAGAGCTGCCCTTTGTCCGGACATACGCACAGTTCCTAGAGCTCTAATCTTTGTTTCTGGAAAGGGCTTAGGAGTTAACTCCACAAAATGAAATCAAGACCCAACAGGACCCTTGCTGTTCCAATTTCCATCTTCTGAAGCCTTTCTTGGTTCCACTACCTTTTTTCACAGTTTGTCTCTTGAGTCTCGATATTTTTTCCATTTCCTGAATTGATTTGGTTTTCCCTCAACCCTAAAGTAAGGATACCTCATACAGCAGCCACGTGTATTATTTTAAATGATAATCTAGATACTACAGTCAAGCAGACAATTCATAAGGAATAACTAATTCAGTGAATTTCACCTCTTTCCCCCACACCCCTTTTGCCAGTTATCTGTGGGTGGAGTGCTGTTTTTCTCCAGTTTTATTCATGAAAAACAATTCACCAAATAATTTCTGCTAATAATTCTTTGTCTGTTGTGAGCAGTTTGTTGTGGGATATTTGACATTCAAGCTGATTTGATAGGACGTGTACATCTCATGTTTTCTGTTCCCTGGTGGGATGAGCTATAACTCTCAATGGTTAGATCTTCAGTGCCAATACACACAAATACTAATTGTATATTTGTTTTCCATTCATATTCTCCTGTAGACTGTAAACTCCTTGAGGCAAGGACCATCTTTGGGTTCTGCGTTCATACAGCACCTAGTTTAACGAGGCTCTGGGGCAGGAGTAATGCTGATATAATAATATTTGCTTAAAAGTGGCTGATTGCATGAACATTCCCCCCAGCCAATTTGTTGGTTGGAATATGTGAGGAAAGCAAACACAAAAGGGTATTGAGTCCCATGAAAATAAATTCGATTAAGTAGTTGGACAAATGGTGGTGGAAATAATTTTTTGTAGTAGCCATTCCACTCTGCGTTTTGCCCGTGGAAGAAGAGTACAGCTGTTAGTCTCGACTGGCTGATGAACTGAGGTTCTCTTTCTAGTCCTCTCCTCATCTGGGCAGTGCTGCATATAGAAGAAAGAAGCGTTTTTAGTTCTGCCCTTTGCAGGATACGGCTCATATCTTGAAGCAGGGATCGGATTAGCAAGGTGCAAAATGGCCATTGCCTAAGCACGTTGTGGATTACCTGCAGCTAAATGTCCATTGCAGAATAGGGTGCTGCTTGCTTTCAGTTTGTGCTGCAAGGAGCCCTGGGTAAGGGTTCGTTTACATGGAGAAATTGACTAGCATAGCCAGTGTTGAATAAAATACTCTGGAATAGCTCACCGAGTTGACACTCTGTTAGTAAAAGTGCCTTTATTCCAGAATCATCAGTGCACTTGTAGAGTAGAGTCATTTATTCTGGAATAAAACCACTTTTATTCTAGGACAGCGGGTCAATGCGGGGAGCTGTTCTGGAATACTTCCTCAAGCCTTATTGCTTATTCCTCAACAATCCTTATGCCTCAGTCTGGTCAATTTCCCCACTTAGACAAAGCCCTAAGACTCTTTAAATTGCCCTATGAAGGACAGAGACTCCAGCTGAGCAGGAGAAGGATCTTTCATAGTTTCTCCTTTCCTATGGGGAAATCCAGGTTTCTCTTTTCCTGCTGTTTATGCAGCAAGGATCTGAAAGGGTATTGCATTTGGTGGAGGGGCTTCCTTTGTGTCCCAGTGAGGGAGTGGATGGAGCTGAGGAAAGGGAAAAAGGCACCAAGCAAGAAAGAGAAGGGGAGAATTGGAAGGAGAGAGAGGCAGGAAAGTAGAAGGAAGAGTGAAAGAGAAAGAAAGGAGAAGAGAGTAGAAAGCAGGAGGGCTTGAAGCTTGAATGGCAGTGCACAACGGGAAGCTTGTAAAGTTCAGTGCTCCAAGAAGGCGAGAGTTGTTAAATCAGACCCAAGTAATCAACACAACTAGCCTGAGGACAGGAGAGAAAGGTGGTGGCTAGAGATAGCTAAGATTAATGGGGTTTCGGTTTAAGCCAGCCTGCTGTTACCCATCCCCCAGGATACGTCACAGCGGGGCAGTGCCTTCCCGCCTGTCATTATTTGTTTATATATTTAGTGTGTATGTACATTTAACAAAAAAATCTAACAAATTTCCACACCATATAAATCCAATTACCCATGTTTTGCCTTGAGGGAGCGAGAGAGATTAATGTTGGTATTTTGGCAGGAGTGTAAAAAGAAATAGGTGCTAATAACCATAGGCTTGTAAAAAGGAGCCAACAGCCTAGTCCAGGCCTGGGAACTTGGCCATAATTCTCATGGGCCTTTGCCACTTGCCATGTGCATGTGCCAGGACCCTGTCCTCCCCGCAGAGGGGCAGGGAAGAACCAGGTGCTTTGCGGACCCTTGAGCAGTTTATCCTGAAAGGGAAGGCTTCAGGGTGGGAATAAGAGAAGAGTTGGATAATAAATGCGTTAAGCTCCTGCAGCGTCTTCCATTCAGGGATCTTGAAGCGCTTCACACACATTAAGTGAGGAAGCCCCATGACGGCCCTGTGAGTCTGATATAGTTGTCTCCATTTTCCAGATGGGGAAACAGAGTCACAAAAGCAGCTGAGGACCTTTTTTGCAGACGTGCCAAGGGTCCTCAACTCCAGCTGAAGTCAGCAGGAGCTCCACGTGTGCCTTTCTGTTGCAAATTTGGCTTGATTTGACTTGGCTCAAGGTCACTCAAGAAGTCCATGGCAAACTCAGGAGCAGAATCCAGCAGTTCAAAGTGCCAGTCTCCTGGTCTAACTACCTGTTACGCTACGGAGGCTCTATCTGTGCAGAGGAACTCACATCTCTGGCATTGGTCTATTCTGCAACTCATCTCCAACTCAGCCTTGTATTTGTATCATTTCTCCATGCCAAGTTCTTTTCCTGTCCCTTCGCAGGTTCCTTGTCCTCCCCACCCGAGTACAAACCCGGCCATGTAAGGTACATCTTCACTGCAGAATTAACTCGCACCTGGGCCTGAGCAGCCACCTGGCAAAGCCCTACCCCAGTTACTGCATCCTCACTGGTGCCGTGCTCTGCCATGTGTGTCGCTTAGGACTTCAGGGGCCACCATCAGTGGTTCTTTGTGCCACAATAAGCTATGCTGCTCTGTGAGTCTTTCCCATGAATTGTGGGAGAACTTGTCCATTCTTCTGGGCACTCAGAAGGGAATTGTGGGAAGGCTTTGAAGGACTATCAGAGTTTCAGAGGTTTAGCCTGCAGCCTTACTGCAAAGTGGGTGGGTTACCAGCCCACGTGAAAGCCTCACTCAGGCTTTAGCTTGTAGCTCCAAACGGCCCAGCCAGCTCAGGTTAAAAGCACCATCAAATGTGTGTGAGTTGGATGGGTGGAGGGGAGAGGGGTTTGAGGCAACACCCTAGTAAGACCCCAGGCTAACTCTGCTGCGAAGACAGACCCATATGGTCTGTGCAATCAAGATGGTGTCAACTGTATAAAGCTTCAGAGATAAGAAACACAAATCTTGGCTTTGCTATTTCAGTGACCCCCACTCGACCTCCCACTCCTCAGGACCCCTAAAGCCCAGCTTCAGCATCTTAAATGTGTTTCTATCCTTTGCCCTTCCTAAATCACTACTTTGCCCCAGCTTGTGGAATCCTGCTCTGCTTCCCTGTAATCACCCTACTTCATTTATTAATAATGCGTCCTCTCAGCAATATCTCCTTTTTCTGCCATGCTTTGCAGCGGATTCCTCGTGCCGCGTTTATTACCGCAGCGCGTTTTATAACCCTCTTGATCAGATGACATAAAAAAAAAAAGGAAGCACATAGCCCACAGTCAACTCATCATTCCATAAATAGGGAGAGAGCCTTTAGCAGAGAGGAGAAAGCGAGCTCCCATGCCTACCCCTTAAACGGAGAGGCTGCTTTACGATGCATTTAATTCAATCTGGGCCATTAAAGCCTGGATTTAAAGTCTTTTGTGCTATCACGAGAGTTGCCCTGATGCAGTGACAGATCTCCAAGGGAAGAGGGTTGCATCCACACTGCAGCGAGTCTTAGATCCTGGGTCTACAGACTCAGGTTTATGCCAGCGGGCTAGAAATAGCTGTGTAGACATTCGGGCTGGGGCTGGAGCTTGTCTCTAAAACTCGGTGAGGGTGGGAGGTTTTCAGAGCCCAAGCTCCAGCCAGAGCCTGAATGTCTGCACTGCTATTTTTAGTCCCATAGCATGAGCCCTGGTTAGTTGAGCCAGGCTCTGAGACTTCCTGCTCCAGGTCTTTATTTTTTTTGCAGTGTAGACATACCCTGAACCATTTCGAGGGAGACTTGAAGTTACTGTGGGAAACAGCCAGGCCTGGGGCTCACTGCAGCAGTGGCTTCATTTGGAAGCAGTTAGTATGCATGTCGCATAACATCTCTCTTTCCCTCGCCCTGCCCTCCCTCGCCTTGCTCCTTGTTCACATATATTCCATTAAGTGAAATTGATTAGTTTTTTTTTTTTTGCTTTGTTTTAATTACTATGTTTAACTGTGTAATTATTACACCGGCTGGTCCTGGCACTGTCTGAAACAGCCTTGCTTCCTTCATATCTGTGGGAGGAATATTCAGATTTCACTGAAGTTAGGGTGCCAGGAGAGCAGCGTATCTTTTGTAGATGTGTAAGGTAACTGGAATGGTTATCGCTCTGGAGGAAGGAGCTGTTTAGTCAGAGAATCAAAGATTTTAAGGCCAGCAGGATTGCTATGATCATCTAGTCTAATCTCCTGCATAACACAGGCCATAGAGCGTCATCTGGTAATTCCGGCATCAAGCCCGTAACTTCTAGTTGGAGAATCCACCACATCCCTGGATAAATTGTCCCAATGGTTAATTATCTGCAGCGTTAAATATTTGCATCTTATTTCTTGTTTGCGTTTGTCCAGTTTCAGCTTCTACTATCAGAAATCCTCTCCCTGTGTAAGTACTTATCGACAGCAATTAAATCACATCTTACTCTTTAAATTAAACAGATGGCACTCCTGAAGCCTCCCCCTGTATGGCTTGTTTTCCAGACCTTGAACCATTCTTGTGGTTCTTCTCTAGAACCCTCTCCAGTTTTTCAGCATGCTTTTCAAAGGGTGGTCACCAGAACCGGACATGATATTGCAGTAAAAGTGTCACCAATGCCATGTACTCGAGAGCGTAGGAGAGTGTCTGAAGTGGAAACGGGGCATGCTATCTTAAAAGTGGTTTTGTTTTGGTAGAGTCCTAGGTCTCATTTCCAGAGGGAATAGCCTTGACTCCAGCTATCAGTGGCCAGCACAACTGCATCGCTGCTGACCCCTAGTGTAGACGAGAGTGATTTGTACTAATTGAGCCAACCCAAATTCCAAGCAAGACCAACTGTTGTAAATTGTGGCTTTCCTCGTGGGTGTGCCATGGTGCACCTATGCCAAGGTCTGGCCACTGATTGCTGAAGTTGGGGCTAATGACCAGTGGAGCCAATGCCCTAGAAAGATTCTGCACATTGTTTTTTATCAAGAATTTTTGGCAAAGTAAATTAGATAGACAATCTAAGGAATCCATGCCAGGGTTCACAGAAGACTCAGTGGTGGGAGGGTTACTTCAGGAGTGTTCTGCAGATTCAAGCCTGAATGGATGTACTCAATAAAGTCACTAATAATTTGCCCTAACAGTGAATTTTAGAGGATTAACTACATGTTTTGAGCAACCTGGAAACCAATAGCATTCAGTTAATAGACGCACCTCTCCCCATCCCCCAAATGGTGCCTGATTTGCCAGATGGAGACAATTCTGGTCATTTTTCCAAGCCAGACAGCCCTGGCCCATGGGAAGTGGTGAAGGAATCTGTCGAATGAAATCAAGCCGTTGTCTGTTCCCAAGAGGAACGGGAGCAGACAATGGCTTGATTGTTCAAATCGCAATGAAAACCATGCTGGATAGAGCACGAGAGTTGGGAATATAGTGGAGGGGAATGGGTATTGCTAGCTGGGAGTGGGGGAGGGGAACGGATGAGGCACTGAGGAGTCATCCGTCTTTTTCATCTCCAATTTCAATGCTTCTGCTTTCAGGCAGTCCTGCCACTAGTGCTGCAATGCAGCCCAAGCAAGAGAGACTTAACAAGCCCTAAGAGCTGCTCGGAAAGTTATCCAGACACCAAGTGACAGGCTCTCAATTGATATCCTCTGGAGGCTTTAAACACACTTCTGCTAGGTTTCTAGAACTGATTTTGTCTTGTACCTGAAGAATCCTTGATCTGTTGCGATGCCTCCCTGACTTATCTCACCACTCTTCGGTGCTTGCTTCAGTGTGCAGGTAAACACCCACAGGTGCAGGAACTATGGGTGCTGAGGGTGTTCCCACACCCCCTGGCTTGAAGTGGCTTCCATCATAGACAGGGTTTACAGTTTGGTTCAGTGGCTTTCAGCACCCCCACTACACAAATTGTTCCGGCACCCCTGTAAATGTCTCGCATGACTGGAAACCTTTGGCCTGCTCACGCTCTCCCTCTCTCACTCCTTCCCATCCACCTGCTCTTGGTATTTATTCCATACTCCCCATCCTAAGATCTGAGTGTCTGCCGAGTGTTACGTCAACTGTTTAGCATTCTAAGGCGATTCCTGGTCAGATGTCCCAGTCTTGAGTGGTTTGGCTTAGAGATAGACCTGAACCCAGGCCCCAGATACCAAGGGTGTGCAAAATACAAACTTGGATCTTGGTTTTGGGATTTTGCAAATGAGCCCATCCTACCCCTGCTCCCCCAGATCAGCTCGTCCTACTACATTGCAGGACCACCCGAGGCGGGGAGGGGCAATTTGCCCCGGACCCTTCAGGGGCCCCCATGAGAGTTTTTCTGGGGGCCCTGGAGTGGGATCCTTCACTCGCTCTGGGTGCCCCGGAAACCTCTCACGGGGCCTGGCCCCCGGTGCTTCTTCCACTCCGGGTCTTTGGCGGCAATTCGGCGGTGGGGGGTCCTTCTGCCCCGGGACCCACTGCCGAAGAGCCAGGTCTTCGGCTGCGGGGGCCCCCCGCCACTTAAGACCCCAGGCCCCCTGAATCCTCCAGGCGGCCCTGCTACATTGCCTTGAACCTGAATGTACCACTTGATCTCATCTCTAGTGCAGGTACAGTTCAGATAACTCAGGTTTCCCTGTGCATTTCTGGCCCTATGACCTTCCGAGGTTCACCCGCTGGCAGCCATTCTCCAGCCTTAGCTCCCAATAGAAACGCTCTTTGTGGATTAGTAACATAAGTAGGCCCTCTTTAGGCCTGTGGTAACTCTGTATTGCTTAGGGCTTCACCCATCCAAGGGTCCTGCTGTGTGCCCAGCCTGCCAGCCATCCTGCATCCTGTATCTTTAGCATCCCATCTCTCTTCCTTGTCTATGGATCAGTCCCACAGGCACAGCCCGCATGGGATTCCAAGGTGAAAGATTCCAGGGATCTGTGTTGTGGATATGCACAAGAGTCAAATGCACAGATGATTTGAGGGAGTCACACTTGTCACCAGGACCCCATGAAGCCGGAACTAGAGGTTCACTGACACGCTGTGCCATCTCCCACATAAAGTATCCGTCCCCGTGTGTGCTTTAGACATGGTCAGGTTTGTGGCTTGACGTAGCTTTGTCACATCTGTTCTTCTGGCTCAAATATCTGCTAGGTCCACACTCTGGAATATCACCCAGGTCCATAAAATGTTTCCTGGTGGCAAAGGTCTGATGCTGACAGTTTTGTGGAATTTACTAGAGTGTTCACTTTTCTGTAGGGCATTTGAATCACCCTATAGAATTTAATAGAGACTCCCACGCTGGCTGTAGAATTCTATAGGATGGTCTTAACAGCCTGTCGAAAGGATCTCATTCTCTATTAAAGTCTAAAATATTTTTAGAGTAATTTCTCTCAAAGCCTGTTTATTAGCGTCACCTCCTTGCATTCTGTAGGAGAGTCTTGTAAAGGGCAGGTCTGTTACAGGGTTATGGGAGCAGGTTTGTGACCAGCAAGAGCAACAATTATATTCCATTTCATTGCTGTTGGGGTTCTGGAACCTATCACAGAGCCAGCCACCATCCTGCAGAGCTTGCTAACACCTTCTCCAGACTGTCCCACAGACTAATTAAGCACCTGTGGAGCCAAAGGAGGTTGAGGGGAGTGCCTCGGATACACTCAATTAAGCCACACCAGGTGCATAAGTATAACTGGTTTTATTGCCAAGATATAATAAACTTCCCAGCCTTCACGCGTTACTAAATACTTGCTTTCCAGTGCCCAAGCAAGAAAGAATCAATGCTTATGCCCCTTCTGCTGCGCACAGTCCCAGACCCTCCAGCCTTGTCCTTGAGGGCTCATAGTGGATGCTGCTCCAGCATAGGGAATTCCTGGGCACCCACAAGGCCAGGGTCCGCAGGTGAGATTATTCGTCTAAAGCAATTCACATAGCCGTTTTTATCACCATCTCTTTCTCAGGGGGCACATATTGACCCACAAGCAAGCTCTGGCAGGAAACACTATTGCTTCCTGTTCCCGCACTTCACTGTCTGAGGCCTCGCTTATCTCTTTACTTGTTTATTCAGTCGAGTGGCTGCAAGCGAGCCCGTCTGGTCAAAACCAGCTCACTACTAGCTCCCCCCTAAACTATGCTGTAATAACAGCCCAAGGTAACTTGCGGTCAGCCCCAACAGCACCACCACAGATGTCAAAGGAGAGCGAGGGACTGCCCAGACTCCACAAACATCACTTGCAGATGCCCAGAGATGTAGTCTGAGCATTTTGTCTTGATTTTTTTTTCTTTTATCGCCTTGGTAAATCAATTACTGGGGCAGCCTGTCTGCAGAAATCTCCTCCCTTTAAAAAGAAAAAAAAAGTTGTTCCACCTTCTAAGTGGTACATTAACTTCCCTGGCTGTCAGTGATTGATGTACTGGGACAGCATTCTGTCTCTCCGCCCTCACCCGCTTTCTACTCCTCCCCTGGTGTCCTCTCCAGGAGCAGCATCCCAGAAATTAGGATTCTACTGCAGTTGTCTCGGTCTTGGAGTAGGCAGGGGGGAAGAATCTTCTTGTCATTTGCAGCACCCACCCACTGTTGTTCCAATCCCTGCCCTCTTTGCCCCAAGTTCTGCCAATTCCCCCCATCCTCACCTGCAGCACCCCCAGCTGTTCTATGTTCTCCCCAGCACAGCTCTGCCAATAACCTCAGTCCTGGCTTGCACCTTTGCCAGCTCTCTTAGTGCTGACCCCGAGCTTAGTTCTTCAGATACAGCTTGGTGCTGACCCAAGGCACATCCTCTCACTCCAGGCCTATACCTGTTGTGCTGCTCTGCCAATGCATCTCAATCCTGCCCTGCCCTTGCAAAGTCGCCTGCTATAGCAATCCTTGTGATGGCACTTTTGCACTTAACAGGGTGCTTCCCAGCACACTGTTCCCATTCAGAAACCATTTTCCCTTCAGTCTCAGACTCAAGCATGCTGCTGCTGCTGCTTTTTGCAAACAGTGGGGCCTGGGCCTGTGAGGTGCTGAGCACTCCCAACTCTCATTGACTTGAGCTGGGTGCCCAGCACCTCCCTGCCAGGCCCCTGTGCCACACAGAAACAGGCCCTGTATGATGCGATATTGAAGAGGAGGAGGAGGAAACCCAGCAGCATGCAGCAGACCTGAGCTGTGAGCAGGCATCGCGCTTCCTGCCTCTCCGGTGAAGGGCTGACGGGACCCAGTTTGGTTCTGTAACATCTTGTGACACTTATTGATTCCCTTTGTTTATTATTTAGTGGTAAATCACTTCAGACTGGAGCTTGTGCGTGTCTTTTCTGATCAGCTGGCTTGTTACAGGTAAGATGCCCTGTGGGGCCATCAGAATCCCAGCAGAGGCTTCTGGGGATGATTAAACAGCTTGAAACCTGTGGCAGGAGATGTGAGGGAATGACAGCATTTAGAAAGTTGTGATATCAAGGAGCCCTTTTCTGTCATTTGAAATGTACCTCAGGTGTACGAACTGTGGCGAAAGTCAAGCACTTTCACTCAAGGGGGTTAGCGGTATTGAGTATGGAACTTGAACATGGATCTGACGCCCCCCTCAGGTTTTTGGAGAACTTCTGATCTGAAGAAGAGTTTTATGTCTTGGAGCCATCACTGGAAGGCACATGATCTAAACCAGAACACAGGACCTAGATTTCCTTGATGTTTAGGAAAGTTCAGTGCTGTCTTCTCAGATCAGTCCTGTCTCTAGTGCCTACAGGAGACATTAGGTCTGGCTCAATCAAAATTTGCAACGGCATTGAAAATGCAACAAAGTGGTAGATTACCGGTGATTTCTGGGTGAAACCATAAATCGGGCCAGGGCTACTCTAAAGGTTTGCAAATGTTAGCAGGTCTTTGAGGAACATGATCTGAATCTGATATTCAGCCTGAAATAAGACACATTTTTTTCAAGATTCTGGGTTTCGTTGTACATAACTGTCTTTTAAATCCATGGCAGCTGCTGTGTCTGAACTCACTGGTAGCCTTGGATTACTGCCGTGGGTCTCAGTGTTAATTTAAAGACCTGGCAGTTCTGCTTAGTACATCTTGTTGTGTGGGAGGGTCTACACAGATCAAGAGAGATCTCTGTAGAGGCACAGGGCTGGGAGTCAGGAGACATAGTTTCTCTCCCCAGCTTTGCCACTGACTCCATGTGAAGGTGTGCAAGTCACTTCTGCTCTCTCTCCCTCAGTTTTCACCTCTGTAAAAGGGCAAGAATGCTACACTTGCACAGTGCTTTGAGCTCTTTGGCTGAAAAGTGATACAGAAGTGTATGCATCTGATTTGATGTTTCATTATTTTTAGACACGTAGGGCAGGATTCTCAAAGAAGGCTGAAGGAATCCCACTGAAATGCAGTGAGGAGGTGAGTGCCGAACTCCTGCTGGCTCATTTGAAACTCCCAGCCTTGAAGCCAACATAGTGCTGCCGGCAGGTGCCAGGTTGACTGACCTGGAGACTCATCTAGTTAGTCACAGAATAGATACAGCGCAGGAAGCATTGGTGTGAACCCCTCCCCCAACATGTCTATCTCTTCTGCAAGAACCACTTTCAGAAGGATAGGGGAGAGTTCACTTTCCAGCATGGGCAGGTTGTGAACCATCAGCTGGGGGAGGCCAGCCCACCAGCCCCGCCCCTTCCAACTGAGGCCCCGCCCCTTCTGTACCCACTGCCAGAGCCCAGAACCCCCCACTTGCTGGCTAGTGCCTCACAGCCCCGGAGCAACCCCAACCCCCTCACGCCAGTTCCGGAGTGCTGGGGGGGCAGTTGGCACCGCCCTAATCCCGGAGCGCCAGGAAAGCAGGTGGCATGGCCTGAACCAGGGCCACCCCACAAGGAGACTGGAGCCACGCCAAGCGGGATGCAGTAGGAGGGGCCTGGGGGTGGAGCGTGGGTGGGGTCTTGTCATGCTCAGGGTTTAACTGATCGCCATATTTGGGATCGGGAAGGAATTTTCCTCCAGGGAAGATTGGCAGAAGCCCTGGGGGCGTTTCACCTTCCTCTGCAGCGTGGGGCACGGGTCACTTGCTGGAGGATTCTCTGCAGCTTGAGGTCTTCAAACCACAATTTGAGGACTTCAGTAACTCAGACATAGGTTAGGGGCTTGTTATAGAAGCGGATGGGTGAGATTCTGTGGCCTGCGTTGTGCAGGAGGTCAGACTAGATGATCATAATGGTCCCTTCTGACGTTAAAGTCTATGAGTCTATGAGTTTGAGGAGACGCAGCCTCCTCCAGCCTCTGATACCCGCTGCCCATGCTTTCCAGTCATTTCTTTGCCTTCTGCCATTTGTGCCTGTGGCTTTCTGATGCAGACACCTGGCCAGTAGGAATAGTCCGATTCCCACCAGGCTCATTTCATGCTGGCCCCCAAATAAAGGTTGATGACAATCTGCAAAGACGGGCACCTAAATCCATAGGTAAGCACCTCAATCAAAATGGCCTGATTTTTTTTTAAAGATACCGTGTCCCTCTTGGCTCCTGTTGACAGCACCTCTGAATATCAGACCATTTGTATGTGAGTAGTGACATATCGATTTTAGGAGCCCAACTTTAGGTCCTCACGTTTGCAAAATTTGCCCCTTGCTTATCAGATGGGGCTTTCAGTGCTGGCCTAACTCCGTTCTCATTTCACGGAACTCATTGGGAGCTATGCTATTCCTTCAGTGGGAGCACAGTTTTTTCAGTAGGGTCAGTTTTTTAAGTCAATGGGAGTTAGGCACCTAAATGCCTTTAAAAATCTGGTCTTTAGTCCAATGCTGTTTGCTTCTGAAAATCTCACCCACTACGTTCTATTTAAGAGAAGACCAATTTTACCAAATGATGCACAGGAAAGCTGCATGGTAGTTATTAAAGTTCCACAACTGTGTATATGTGTTACATAGTTGTTAAAGCTTTATATGTCTTAAATAATCCAGTTTTATTTAATTAGCGTACAATACAACTGCTGTCTTCCTGAATCTATAACGATAAACCAAGTTGCAAGTTATTGGATGTTAATTACCAGCTGATGATTAGAAACAGCTATAGACATTTTCTCGTCTCGTCCTAGTTATAATACAGCGTGTCCATTATGCACTGCAGAGGCGTTTACTGTGTCTTAATAATCAATGGGTGTTTAACATGCAATATTTGTCTAATTAACTCTAAATTAAAACATCATTGACAACACTTCAGGATAAGAGATCTGCATCAAGTATGACGGATTAGACACAGAAGGTCCATTATTGTTCGCTGGAGATGTGCGTGTCATCTGCTGTGCCTGCCGTAGATGATGCTTGTCTCCCTTGTAGCATCAGCCTTGTCCAAGGGGAGTGGACTGAATAATGTCTTGGTGCTGGATTGACATTCCTGGGGAGCAATGGGCTCTCTTTGACCACAGAGCACATATAGCATGAGCAGCTCCTCTCTGCTCCCCCTACATGCTCCCCCAGGAGTGTCTACACTGAAGCTCTGCAGCAGCCCAGCTGTGCAGCGGTAGCATTCCACGTGTAGACGAGCCCTGTGAAACTTTTCTTCTAATCAAGGCCTGGCTGGTCATTCAAAAGCAGCAAGTCTAACAAGTCTGATGCAGAAAACTTCCTCTCTCTCTTCCTGCTGGAGTGGGAATGACACTGTCATGCTAAGGGCAGGATTGCTGCTGTTCAGTGTGTGTTGTACCAGAGCCAGCTTGGTGACAAGCAAGGATCCCCCGGCGTGTGGCTATGTGTGACAGCACATCCTGCTACAGCTGAGCTTTCAGGTGTGGCCATAGGGGCAGCCCTTGGCTACATTCCCAGCCCAGTCTAATAGTGACGGCCGGCACAGGTCCCGAGGGCTTGTCTACACTTGAAATGCTACAGCAGTGCACCTGTAGTGCTTCAATGTAGACACTACCTATGCTGACGGGAGAGGTTAATCCAGTAGCAAAGCGGTAGCTAGGTTGATGGAAGAATCCTTCTGTCAAACTAGTGCTGTCTACACAGGGACTTTGGTCAGCTTAACTATGTATGTTGCCCAAGAGTGTCGATTTTTCTCACCCCTGAATGAGGTAGCTGGATCAATCTTATTTTCTAGTGTAGCCCAGCTCTGAGCTCCATTTGGAAGAGCGGGGTGTGACGGCTTGGATCCCCCTTCTGGGATGCCACCTGATGTACTGGGATTTCACTGAGCCTCTGCTGCTCAACCAGCCTGGGTTCCCTCTCCCTGCTTTGCTGGTTTAGGCTCACCAGCCTCTTGCAGCACATACCCTGCTGCAGACACAGACTGAAGTCAGCTCTGTGTGAGAGGACTCTCCCCAGCACTTATATGCACCCCCCTTTTGGGAGATAAGCCGAAAATAATACTGTCTTGCACTGCATAGAAAAATCTGCACAGTGGAAGCTCATAAAAATTTGCTCTCTTCCTCAGTGTGAAGAGTGATGTGCAGGACTTCTCGCCCCCACAGTTAGAAATTACATAAACTGGGACCTGTAGGTGCTACCATAATCTAATAATTAGAAAGAGAAACAAGGAAACGTTTCTTGAAGAGCTAGGTTTTGAGGAGAAGAAAGGAGAAATAGTACCAGCTGAGGGGTATTTGCAGCCCATGTTCGGGCATCATGACATGGATGCAGCAGTCAGATGGCCTCGCCAGGCAGTTTGGGAGGTGAGAGCATGTTGGGATGGTGGCATGCGGCAGAGAAACTCCCATGGGCCCTACGTCTCCGGCATGCTGGGGGAAAGCAGCCTCAGCTGCAGTACGTTAGCACAATGTGGAAGTTGTTTTGCAAGAGCAGTGGGCTGGATTGGATTGCCTCTGGCTCTTCTGAGAATCAGCTTGTCCTTCACACTCAGCATGGATGTAATTAACTGCACTGAGAGGATGGTATGCCAACAGCAAAGCAGAAAACACCAGAAGATGAGTCAGAAACTGTACGGGGTTGTTGGGAGAGGAGGCAAAGAGGGGGAAGCAGCCCACTGTGCCATGCAGCCAACCTCCTGCAGCAGGGACATATGCACTGACATCAGTTCAGCCTCTGCCCCCATGTAATGGGGAAAGGGTTGTGAAATGGCTTTATCCCTTCCAGAGAGAAGGAAGAAGTTGAATGGTGTGGCATGGGGGAGGGCCAGAGCTCAATGATGGATCTGCAGTAGGAACTGAGGTATGTTGCTACACCCCCATGGTTAGAATTAATTTCAGTTTTTAGGTGGTAGGGGGTAGGAGGAGGAGGCTTCTGCCATCCCATGCCTTCTGTTGGATGGGATCCGTCACTGGTTTGCTAATGCATTGATTTGGTTTTGTTGTGGCTAGTGTGACCTGATTTTCAGAGGTGCTGATGTGGCTGCTATGTATTTGTATTACAGTAGCACCTAGGAACTCCACACCAGGATCAGGGCCCCATTGTGCTAGACGCTGCACAGAAAAGCAGCGAAGACTTGTAGGATCATAAAAAAGCAGGGCTAGAAGGGACTTAAAGAAGCCATGAAGTCCAGCCCCCAGTGCTGAGGCAGGGCTAGCATACCTAGACCATCTCTGACCTGTTCTTAAAACACACAGAAGACGACAGCCCCGGCGCTAGAGAACCACCAGTGAGGACAGCGCTTGAGCATGTGCCTAGATCTTATTGATACCAATAGGAGTTAAGCACATCTAAAGTTAAATATATTCTTTTAGTGTTATCCTGAGTATGGATGGACTAAATCAAACGCTTCTCTGAATCATAGCCTAAGTGATCTATTGCCATCCATGTCGAGGAGAGCTGTGGCCGCTCAGCTCCTTTTTAAATCATGCCCTGGATTTTCATCAGCTTCCCTGGGGTTATTGTGTGTGAAATCCAGGGGTCAGATTCTCGTGATCCTTGCATACATCAAAGAGCATGAGTTGTCTCATTGGCTTCAAGGGGTTACTGAAAATGACTAATGGCATCCATACCTAAACAAATACACAGAAGTCACTTTGTGTGCGCATTTGTCACAAGGCTTCATGCTGCAAGATCCTGAGCCCCCAGATCATTCAGAGACACCCACTACAGCTCAGTACCCCACATGATCCAGAGCTAGAGAGAGGGGAAATTACTTTCAATTAGAAAGTGATATTGTTCTTAAAAGGATTTGCCTGTTCTGCAAGGAATGTTTAGTAATTGATAGCAATTTCTTGTAATTAAATACAAATTAATTCATGTTACTTTGAGGAGCAGTTTATTTAAGGCACCATATTTATGGGTGCTCTCTCCGCTTAGAAATATCGTTGCTGCTTTTGTTAAGTAATTAAAGTTTGCTAAATCATTTCCCAGTGTAGGTGTGAATTTTAAGTAATTCTTCTTACAGAGCAAGTGTCACATTGCACCAGAGAGTCAGGAACTATTATTTGCCCTGTTGTAGCTCCTAGAGGCCAGGGTAAGCACTGTACAGATATACTGGATGTCAAAAGAGATGGTCCCTGGCCAAAAGTGTTCTTCCATGATTGTTATTATAGTCTGTAGTCCCCACAGTGTGTTCCTGTAAGTACTTTACCCATGACTAAAGGCAGTGATGAGCTGCCAGAATGTTAATAACCGGTTCCCTACCAGGTCTTCGGTGGCACTTTGGTGGTGGGTCCTTCACTTGTTCCGGGTTTGGTGGCACTTCAGCGGCGGGTCCCTTAGTGTCACAGAAGACCCAGAGCGAGTGAACGACCCGCTTCCGAAGTGCCGATGACAACCCGGTAGGGAATCAGTTATTAAGTGCCGCCCGTGAGTACAAGCCTGAGACCCCCCACCCTAACTGCTCCCTAGGGCCCCACCCTCTACCCAACTCGCCCCACTCCCTGTCCCCTGACTGCCCCCACCCCATCCACCACCACCACCCTGAAAACACCCTGAAACTCCCCTGACGGCCCTTGCCCTCTCCAGCCACTCCCTGCCCCTTATCCAACTCTTCCTCCCAGCCCTGGCCCAGCCCCCATTACCATGCTGCTCAGGGCAGCATGTATGGATGTCACGCGGCTCGCTGGAGCTCGCAGCCCCATCCCCTTACCATGCCGCTCAAAGCAGCAGAAGCTGCAGAGCTGCCCAGGAGTGGTCCAGAGCACTGGCGCCAGGCTCTGTGAGAGGGGGAAAGGCAGGGGAGGGGCCAGGGGAGCCTCCCCAGCTGGGAGCTCAAGGGCCAGGCCTGAGGACAAGATGTGGCCCGTGGGCCAGAGTTTGCCCACCCCTTCAACAACTGGTTCTAAACCGGCTTCTAAATGCAACAACCAGTTTGTGTGAACCGGTGCGAACCAGCTTCAGCTCACCACTGACTAAAGGGCCCAGTTCTCCAGTGCCTGTTGTGCAGTCATTTCCACTAGTGCAATGTGAGTGTGAAATACTCCCCAGTCAGAATCCACATTTCACACTCTGTGCTTGTGTAAATGACTTAATCATGTGTAGGATAATGGTGACCTGCATTGCTAATGCCAGACATTCAAAAGTCATGTGTCAGGCCCCAAACATTCATGCAATTGGCTTAAAAATCACCAGTGTTGTTTTTTATTATTATTATTATTATTATTAATCATCATTGAGGTTCAGTTTATTTGCTTTCAAGTTTCTGAGTCTGTAGGGTGAACTTGGGTTTCATTTTCAGCCTTTAGCTTGAAGATTCTAGGTTCAGTGGCAGCAAATACTTTCTTCTTACCTTGGTCACAGGTTCAAATACAGCATCTGCAGGCTTAAAACAACACTGTGAGGTTGTTTTAGGCTCAGTGTGTAGGTTTTCCTTTTTTATTTGTACATAGAAAGCCCAACTTGGCATGAATACAAATGTTTTCCTGACGTTGTTGTTTTCATGCATACATTCCCTGCATCCTGTGCAACCTGAGCAGTGTGGCATTGTGCTAGTAGATGCAGAAATTATTGGATGAAATTCTTTGGTCTGCATTATGCAGGAGGTCAGACTAGATGATCATAATGTTCCCTTTGAGATTTAAATTCTATGCATCCAGAAATGGCTCGCATAGCTCCATTGTCTATGCTGAATGAAATGCAAAAAGTAAACAGCACAAATGGTCAGAAGTAAATTAGAGTTCTAAAATCCTTTCATTGTTAATACAGTACTAGTGAGAGCACTCCTTTCCCCTGCTAGATAACATTTAAATTGCTCACTAGTGTGTCATAAACCCTGTACTGGTAACAGCTAGCGGTGATTCTCCTTTACTGAAAGTGGTAACGGCCTGTGCTTTTGAAGCAGGTGGATCCATGTTCCATCCTTGCTGTCATTGCAAAGCTGTGAGTGTCCACACAATGTGCAGTATTGTGACCTTTGTAAAGGCCTGTGTGGCCATAAATTATAGTTACATCGTGTTAGAAATGGGTTTTGAAGTCTTCCCCAGACAGTGCATTGACTAAGTGAGAGCTTAAAGTACTAACCCTCTAGGTGTATGTGTCACCACTGCCCTCTAGCGAATACAAACAGAACTGCTATACTGTGTGTCATAGGCCACATAATGCTCAAGTGGCACAGACCTCTGCTTTTGGAGCAGTGGGATCTCAGTTCTAGTCCTGTCACAGTGAAATTTTTAGTGCCTATGATGCACAGCAGAGTGACAGCTGTAAAGTTGGATGTGCCTGCAGATTTGCTACAATGTGATATTTAAACTGGCCGCAGCATTTTGAAGCAACTGGGTTGCGTTTTATTTTGCTTGTATCAGCTGTAATGGCTGTAAAAAAGGGCTCATATAAAAGCAGCCCTCGAATGAGATGAGGGGGAGGAAGATCCCACAACCATGCTGCCCAAGTCAAAACCTCTCTCGCTTTATTGCTGTCTCCCGGACAGAAACCCATCTCTCTACTGAGTGCAGCTTCCACGCACAGAGCCCGTTAAAAACATCAATTAGCTCTAAAACAATTATTATTTTTTTGAAATGCCATTTTATAAATGCAATAACCCAACACAATAATTCAGGGTTATTTAAAAGAGCATTTAGCATGAAAACAGTCATTACACTTTAAACGCTGCTGACTATACAAGCCTCTTAATGTTAAATGGCAAGTGAGGCAGAAGCGATGCAGTCAGAAATGCCACATCCCTTGAATATGTTATGAGAGGCACTGTGGCTGGGAAGTGCCCTGCCCTGCTAAATGCCATTTCTTTGGCATTTCCCGCGCTCAGGAAGCTCTCACGTTCAGGAGCAGCTGTCACCATTGACAGTGACACCAGGACCACTGGCAAAGCTCTGGACTCTGCTTAGATATGAGCTGGGAGCTGCAGCGCATGAAGGGAGGCAGCAAATTAGGAGAAGCCTGCAGCTCTACCCTTCTTTTTCCCGCGTTCCTGTCGCAGCTCACAAGGTGAGCCGAGATGCCCGGGCAACACCAAGATGGCACGCTTCAAAGGAGCAGCGGTGTGCATGCCCATCAGGAAGCAGGTGCTAGTGATTCAGTAGGGGGCACTCTTTTCTATTGTTGAACAAGCATCCTGTCACAGGACAGAATCATAGAATATCAGGGTTGGAAGGGACCTCAGGAGGTCATCTAGTCCAACCCCTTGCTAAAAGCAGGATCAATCCCCAACTAAATCAATCCAGCCAGGGCTTTGTCAAGCCGGGCCTTAAAAGCCTCCAAGGATGGAGATTCTACCACCTCCTTAGGTAACCCATTCCAGTGCTTCACCAACCTCCTAGTGAAATAGTTCTTCCTAATATCCAACCTAGACCTCTCCTCTGCAACTTGAGACCATTGCTCCTTTTTCTGTCATCTGCCATCCCGGAGAATAGCCAAGCTCCATCCTCTTTGGAACCCCCCTTCAAGTAGTTGAAGGCAGCTATCAAATCCCTTCTCACTCCTCTCTTCTGCAGATTAAATAACCCCAGTTCCCTCAACCTCTCCTCGTAAATCATGTGCTCCAGCCCCCTAATCATTTTCGTTGCCCTCTGCTGGACTATCTCCAATTTGTGCACATACTTTCTGTAGTGGGGGGCCCGAAACTGGATGCAATTCTCCAGATGTGGCCTCACCAGTGCCAAATAGAGGCCGTGACCGTTTTGGGGAGGTGGGCTCCGCCCCATTTGTATCTTGTTATCCAGCCCCAGATGGTCGATTTGTGCTTGGGTTGTCAGTTGGGTCAGAGGACCAGGATAGGAGCTGAGGGGTGGGATTTCCTATAAACCTAAGCCTGTTGCAATAAAGAAGAGAAGGAGAGAGAGATAGAGGGAGGCTTCTACCGGGGACCCAGGATCAGAATGGATTTGGGAAGGCTCTTGCCATACCAACCAGATGGAAAGGCCTGGTTGGAGTCACCTGGCATGAGGGGCAGGAGCAGAAGCCTTAAGAGGCAGAGGCTTGAGGAAGTGCTAGCTAGCGGCAGGACCTAGGCACGTAGAAATGAACTGTTGAGCCTAATGAGGGACTGAAGAAAGTAGAAACCGGATCCCAAGAATGGCTGTAATTTCTGTCACAGGAGATTTCTGGGTGCAGCTCTTGGGAAGCCCAAGAAAGGAAAACGGGGCCAGCGAGCAGTGTCCTGATGTGCTGCTAGGGGTCAGCATGCTGTTTTTGGTGCAGACTTTTGAATGAAATGTAAATCTCAGTCCTGCGTCATTAGTGGTGACAGAAGAGCCTATAGCACATTGTGTGTCATAAATGGATAGGTAAGGTAAGGGTTAAGTTTCTTTTACCTGAAAAGGGTAACCGAACACCTGACCAGAGGACCAATCAGAGAACTGGATTGTTTAAAGTCAGGGGCGGGAATTTGTATACTCGGGGTCTTTGTTGTTTTCTTAGCTATGAGGAAACAAGTCTTCTTCTAATTCTCTCCTAATACTTCTTCTAAACATCTGTAAGTACCCAGGAACCGCAAAGTAATTCAGCTATGATGGTCTTTGGGGTGTATTTACCTGTATGTTAATTTGTTGTGCTGGTTTAATTGGGCTATCTTTTAAATCAGACTGTTTCTTTATATTTTCTTATAAGCAAGAGCCTGTATTGAGTTTCTTAATGCAAGATGATTGTTTTATATTTTCTTTCTTTTTTTCTATAAAGTTTTCTTGTTAAACCTTGTGAAAGTTCTTTTCCTAGGGAGGCAAAGGGAAAAGCCAGGCTGTGGGCTATTTTCCTATTTGGGTCCAGGGAAAGAGCAGACTACGGGGAAAGAGACGAAGAATTCTCTCTGTTCTCTGGTGGTTACAGTTTTTCCCTCGTTCCTGGAGCAAGGGGGGTGGCAGAGCCCAGCTGTGGGTATTTTGCATCTCCATTGTCCTGAGGGAAGCAGAAAAGCTGGTTTCTTGGGTCACACAGGTTAGCCGCGAGGCAAGCCTGATAAGGAGGGGGAAGGGGTTATTTCCCCTGCTTTTAGCATCCAAGGGATTGGGAATCTGGGTGTCCCACCAAGGGAGGGTTGGGGACACCAGAGAGAGGAAAGGTGGGTTCATGCCCCTCAATTCCTGATCTGGTGGCAGCGTGAATATGCAAGCTGGTAGTGAGCTTGGGGGAGTTTCAGGTAAGCCCCCAAACTTTGGACGCAAAAGTCCAGGTTTGGGACAGGACCAGATTGGTGGACACTAAAGTCCAGGTCTGGGACTGGACGGCTAGATTACCACATTGTGCTAAAACATAGGGTTCAGCGCGTTGGCCATATCCCAATGGAGGTAATTTTGTCATTCTCCTCTCAGTCCCTGCTGCAGTTTCAGGTGGGTAGTTTCCTTATACACTTAGTATGAGCCTCTTAAGTATGTGTTGTGCCCATGCCGTGGCCGCTGAGCCTTGAGCCAGCCTCCTGTGGCATTAGAATTCACAGGCACCTTTATCTCTGTCTATCCTGCAGGATGTTTTAATTATCAGGGGGCAGGATCCCCTGTATGGCTCCCACGGAAGTGAGAAGCGAGATGAGACTGTAGTCTGGGGCTAACAACTGGGCTGAGCAGAACTCTGCTCCTGTGTAAGGCTGGACGTTTGCTACAGCAATAGGTTTTGGCCTGATCACCAAGTGTTTTACCCGAGGCCTGGTCTACATTCAAAAGTTAGGTTGACGTAGCTGTGGTGCTCAAGGGCGTGAAAAATCCACCTTGGATGTAGTTAAGCTGAATTAACACCAGGGGTAGGAGCAACTAGTTTGATGGGAGAATTATTCTGTTGACCCAGCTACTACTGTTGGGGGAGGTGAATTACCTGTATCGGTGGGAACCCTTCTGTCACTGCAGGAAGCATCTATGCTACAGCAGCACAGGTGTAGCACAGTGGCTGTGCGATTTGTAGCATCCACAGTAGATACAGCCTGAGCCTCAGCAGATTGTGAGCTGTATCTGCAAGAGTGCTAAATCAAGGGGCTCACCGGTTCACCACCCAGAATAATCAGCACACATCTGTAATTAAACTAAGGGCTGGGAGAAAGCTGAGAGGTGTGGAGGAGCATGTGGTTCAGACAAATTTATCCCTTAGGGCCGTGGTTTTCAAACTTTTTTTCTGGTGACCCAGTTGAAGAAAATTGTTGATGACCGTGACCCAACGGAGCTGGGGATGGGAGTTTGGGGTGTGGGAGGGGCTCAGGGCTGGGGCAGAGGGTGGGGCTGCAGGGGTGAGGGCTGTGTGGTGGGGCCAGGAAGGAAGGAAGGGTTCAGGGTGTGGGGGGGAGCTCTGGGCTGGGGCAGGGGCTTGGGATGCGGAAGGGGGTCAGAGCTCTGGGCTGTGGGTGCAGGCTCTGGGGTGAGGTTGGGGATGAGAGGTTTGGGGTTCAGGAAGGGGTTCTAGTTTGAGGGGACCTGGCATCACGGACCGCGCTGCGCCCTGGAAGTGAACAGCCAGGGACAGCTTTAGCAAGTGCGGGGCCCGATTGCTGGGGGCAGGGCTTGTACTCACCGTGTGGCACCCCTAGTCTTCAGCAACACTTCAGATTGCCGGCTGGGGGGAGGGAGACCTAGGGGCTTGCCATGCTCCGGCGGGAGCTCCATCCGGGAGAGCAGGGCTACGAGGTTTGCTGTGCTCTGGCTGGGGTCGTGGGGCTGTGGGGCTGCCGAGCTCTGGCCGGGAGAGTGGGGCTGTGGGGCTGCCACGCTCCAACAGGAGCTCCAGCCAGGAAAGCGGGGCTGTGGGGCTTGCCGCGCTCTGGCTGGAGCTCTGGCCAGAGGAGTGGGACCCCCACCGAAGACCCCTCCACTCTACATCTTTCTGGCCTGGTACTGTGGGGCTTACCTATGGAACCATGTTTTCTGCCCAATATTGCCTAATATTAGCTATTTTAATATTTCCTATAGTGCCCGTCACACTGCACAGGCAAATTAGATTGCCCAGTTAAATCAAGAGTGGATTTCATGTAGGATTCCACTTTACACCCCTAAGTTCTGGGGAATTCTGCTTGGTGTATCTTGGTTACTTAAACTCCTGAAATAACTGATCTGAGCTGGGGGGCGCTTGGGGGTGGCGGGGAGAGAAGGAGACATCCTTGTCAAGCTACCAAAAAGCCTTTGGCTTAAGCAAAATAGTTGTATTTAAAGATTAATTTAAGATGCTTTAAAAATTGAGCAGTCTCCATACATTTTTAATATCGATTGATATTATTATAAAAGATTCAGCTGCGGCTCTTCTCCTCGGCACCCCTCCCGGTGCGCGGACGGCATGTCGTCTGCCAGGGACATGGCTTTGTCATCTTTCATCCTTGAAGCTGTCTCTTGTGAAATTTATGGAAAGTGCCGCCTCTCCCCGGCGTGCCGAATCGCCGCCAGAGAGTGGGGGACAAGCGACCAGGAAGGAAGCAATGGTGAAAGAGCTGAGAACCTAGGCTAAGTTGAGGAAAGGATTCATAGCTTTCTACTGGTATCTGAAGAGCACAGAGAAGGGGATAGATGTGATGAGGAGTTGTGGGATGAAGTAAGGCATGGGGAAACGTAAGCTGAATATCAAACAGATCTAGCCAACGTCTGTCTCCAGCTGCAGTCATCAGCTCACGCAGCTGGCTTTGGCTTCTTGCAAACTGCTCATATTTCGTCTTCTTCATTTAATTCTGTTTAACTTTGAAATCGATAGGGAGAGAAATATTAGGGACTCAGGACCAGATGCCAGATTCTGACAGGCTTGGTTGATGGGTGTTTCATTTACAATTTAAAATTGGCGGAGCTGCTGTGCGTCCCCAGAGGAGCTGCAGTTTGCTACTGAAGAGGAGTTCTCCAAATTGCATTTATTCCATGGGCGTGGAAGGTTGTGAATTGAAGGAAAACGAGAACTGTAGTCAATTAGACAATTCGATCAAAATATATCTGTCAAGGATTCTTGCTGAGGAATCAATTGGCTTGGAAAATGTATGTCGCTTCTATGTATGTCTTGGTATTACTATTTTAAATGAGCTTTCATGTCTGAGCTGCATGGGCGAGCAAGAGCACCTATGCTGTCCACGCTGTCCATCACTCCTATTAGATATTAATACATCCTCCTCTGCTTTGCATTTGAATGCCTTGTTAATTGCAAAGTGGGATCAGAGCATTTCCTGCGTGGAAGATGCAAGTGGCTAGTGATGAGAAGGGCTGGGGAAGCTATTTTTAGGCTGAAGGTACAAGACAAGCAAATGCGTTTGGGCAGGTAGATATCTTGGGCTGAACTGAGTGGCAGATCTAAATCAACGTCACTAACGCCTGCTTTTGGTCCCCCTCTGTGGGCATGTTACACCGAGCAAGATGTTTGAGTCCTCTATGAACTGATTCAGCAACACATTTTAACACATGCTTAAAGCCCATTAGCATTAATGGGATTTAAGTATGTGCATAAAGTTAAGTACATGGTTAAATTCATTGCTGAATCAGGGTCACAGTGATGAGCATGGTATAAATACATACATACAGAGAGAGAGAGAGAGAGATTATGCAGGAATTAGGTGGATACATCCACTCACTAATGTGTGATTAATACCCGCTTACATATCACCTTGGCTTCTTGAGACTGAGAGATAGAGTCTAAGGATCTGTCTACACTGCAACCACTGGTGTGACTGCAGCATGTATAGATATACTTGAGCTAGCTTTGATCTAGCAAGCTCCAGTACAATAGCAGAGAAGCTGTGACAGCACTGGCTAGCCACTTGAGTACGTACCTAGGGTCCCTGGTGGGCTCATGCAGCCCATGCGGCCACGGGTTCACAGGTATTGCTACTGGAACTTGCTAGATCCAAGCTAGCTCAGGAACTGTCTCCGATTGCAGTGTGGATGCTCCCTAAACTGGTGCAGCTCACATGTTCAAGGGCCTGAAGAGAGTCGTGTATCAGGAGCGACTTGACCGAAGGCAGGAAGAAATTAAAAGAACCCATATGTATACACAAGACAAGGTGCTGAACTGGAACTTGGGACATATGGTTTCAGATCCCAGCTCTCCCGCAGATTCCCCGGGTAAACTTGTGAAGTGACTTAATCTCTCTGGGACTCAGCTCCCTAGCTGTCAAATGGGGATGATGAGAGGCTACCTTCCTCCCACACTTGGTCTTTTTAGGTTGGAAGTTTTGTGTACGTGCAGTGCTCTGATCTTAATTGCGGCTTGTAGGTGCCACTGTAATACAAATAACAATTAAGGTTGCATGCAGCCGGGTTTTTGAGGGAATCTACAAACCAGGAAAGAGGAGGAGCTTTTTAGAGGGACCCAAGATGAGATGAAATTGAGCATCAGAACGTTTGTAATGAGTACACGTGGCATTAATGACAGGTTTCAGAGTAGCAGCCGTGTTAGTTTGTATCCGCGAAAAGAACAGGAGTACTTGTGGCACCTTAGCGACTAACACATTTATTTCAGCATGAGTTTTCATGAGAAGTGAACTTAGCTCACAAAAGCTCATGCTGAAATAAATTTGTTAGTCTTTAACATGGCATTAAAGAATTCCTACCAGTGAGACCTTACACGGTGGGATCCTCTCCCCAGAGGACACCCGTGGAAGCTCCATCATTTCAGCCATTGAAAAGTTGATGCGATAAAGCGCTAAGAAACATAGTGAACAAACAGCTCTGCCGTTAGCCTGGATAACCTAAGAGCTTTGGAGCATCTCTCTCTCCCTCTGCCATCAAACCTTCCCTTTGAACCAGCACTGTCCCACCTGCTCCCCCACGGTGGCCACCTCTTTGAAAATATAGTGCAGGAAAATCAAACATTAAAGTTTTCCTAGGACTGGGGGACTGGAAGTTGCTGCAAACATCAGGGATGGCTGTGCCTTGAGAGGCAATATGAGACGTTTCATTGATCTTTCCCTACCAGCTGGGGTGTATTCCTTTTATTGGGCAGCCTATTCTACCAGCCCCTTTAAAAGGACTTATCACAGCAACGTACTGATTCAACTGTCTCCTGCTTGGTACACTTCGCTGATTTACTCCCTGATGCAACTGGAGCAGATTCATTTGTTACCACAGTTCTCTTGCTCTATTTCTTTTTCCTGCCCGCAGCTGTGTCACTTTATCATGCAAACCTTTTATATCTCACAAGCCGAGCAGGATAGGACTAGACAGTGCTTGGAGGGAGAGAGTAAGTGTGTGGCTACACTGCAATATGGGACCCAAGCCTTGTCCGGGGCAGCTGACTCAGGCTGTGGGACTATAAAGTGGCAATCCACCAAATGTCAGAAAAAAATCAAAACATTTTGTTGTGATATTTTCAAAACTAAATGTTTTTTAATTTTTTTTAAATTCAAATCAGCTTTTCCCTTTGAAATTTCCTTTATTTTTCTTTTAATTAGAAACTTTTAAAATGCTCAAAACTGAAAGGAAACATCTCGTGTTGCATCAAATGCAATGTTTCATCTGACCCAAAGCAAACATTTTTCTTTTTAATTCACTCACAATTTAAAAAAAAATAAATCTTTTTCAGATTGGCCCAAAATGATTTGTTTCTGACTTTTGGGGATTGTCAATGAGTCAAAAAATGTTATTTGCATAGCTGTAGTTCTGAGCAGTTGGTATGAAAGATCCCACGACATTTACCACTGTTACCCCATTGTCCTAGCTAAATTCCAGCATGGACATCCTGCCTCCTCAATTCCCCACTAATTATAGCTGAATATTGCATTCTTCTTTAACCTGTTGTGTAGGTGGCAGTTAACCAGTTGCCCCAGAGGTGGCTGCATTGCAGTGGTGAGTGAACTGATTCCTTTCCATCTGTTAACCTAGCTCAGTGGGACATAGTGATGTTTAGTAGTTAATCAATGTCTATGCAGTGCTCTGAGGTTCTCAGACGAAAAGGAGAAGGGATTCTTACCCTTGTGTATGTGCAGCATGAGACATTCAAACTCAATGGGCAGATACTTATTAATTCTCCTTTCTCAATTTGAAAGCGTGTTGTGGATGATTGTCTGTCATTGTGGTCTTTGAATCTTAACCCTGTCTTTGGATCACTGAGATGGAGTGAATGAGGGGAAAAGATATAGAGATGGGTGGGAGAACAGGGTAGAGTGAGAGAGGAGAGGAAGAGAGAGTGGTGGAAAAGAGACAGGGAAAAGGTAGGAAAATGGGAATGTGAAAGAGGCATAAGAATATAAGAGTGGCTGTAATGGGTCAGAACAAAGGTCCATCTAGCCCAGTATCCTGTCTTCTAATGGTGGCTAATGCCAGGTGCCCCAGAGGGAATGAACAGAACAAATAATCATCAAGTGATCCATCCCCAGTCACTCATTCCCAGCTTCTGGGAAACAGAGGCTAGAGACACCATCCCTGCCCATCTTGGCTAATAGCCATTGATTGACCTGTCCTCCATGAACTTATCTAGTTCTTTTTTGAACCTTGTTATAGTCTTGGCCTTTACAACAACATCTGGGAAAAAGTTCAACAGGTTATGTGTTGTGTGAAGAAATATTTTCATTTGTTTGTTTTAAACCTTCTCCCTATTAATTTCATTTGGTGACCCCTAGTTCTTGTGTTATGAGAAGGAGTAAATAACACTTCCTTTTTTACTTTCCTCACACCCATCATGATTTTATAGACCTCAATCATATTCCCCCTTAGTCATCTATTTTCCAAGCTGAAGAGTCTCAGTCTTATTAATTTCTCCTCATATGGAAGCCGTTTCATACCCCTAATCGTTTTTGTTGCCCTTTTCTGAACCTTTTCCAATTCCAATATATCTTTTTTGAGATGGGGCGACCACACCTGCACGCAGTATTCAAGATGTGGGCGTACCATGGATTTATATAGAGGCCATATGATATTTTCTGTTTTATTATCTATCCCTTTCTTAATGAGTCCCAACATTATGTTAGGTATAGAGGAAGAGAGAGAGACATCACAACTGTAAAAAGCACAAAACAAAAAACCCCAAGCCCCTCCATTTCTTCTTTCCTTCTCTAGCACATTCAGTCACACGGAAAATATCCCATCCACTTGGCCTTTCTCCTCCACTTGTTAACTCCTGTGACCTCCCGGTGCTGAGGAGAGCAGAGCATTTATTCCAACAGAAGGATTATAAAAATAAACAACCAGAGTTTTCAGAAAGGTCATGTCCCTTGCATGCTCAGGCAGCAGCAAAACCTCTCTGCTCTGCTGAATTTGAACTGGCTTTGTTTCCCAAGGTCAGAGGCCACAAGCTGTCACTTTGTAGACAGGCTTCATCTCATGTCTTGCTCTTGCTGAGCAGCCCACATGGATCAGCTTGGGCATGACCTAGGGAAGAAGAGAGGACTGGTCCCTGGAGTATAGCTAAACACCCCCTAATGAAATCACAGTATTGACTTAACATTGCCCCTGAAACTAGACCTGGTCACTGGAGGCTCCCATACAAAGATGATAGGTTCCTTAGAAATACATTAGATAGATCCAAGTGTAGCTAGATTAGGTTAGATCAAGGACCTGGCAAATGGATGTTAGAGCTGCTTGGTCAGGGGGTTGTTCTGTGTTTAGTGGCAACAAACAAGGAAAAAGCCCTGAATTTGTACGGGTTTGTTGTTGGATTTTTTAAAATAATTTTTTGAATACCCATTTGAGTTGGGCATTGAGCTCTTCTGAGATCCTGGACAGAAGGACCACAGCGGGAGCTGCTGGGTTCTGAGCTCTTTAGAAATTCTAATCCCAGATCATGTGGAGAACTTGAAAATCTGGGCCGGTGGGCAACATAAAAATGCCCACAGTCCAAATTGATCCTCTCAAAATATATGTGCCAGCAGGTAGCTGCATGCACAAAACAAGTAGCTTCTATGGAAATGAATGGCCCCATATTCTATGCTGTTGTCAATTCAGAGTAATGCCGTTAACCTCAATGGGTGTTGCTCATATCCTGTAGTAGGAGAGTTTGGTCCCTGAACTCAAAATAATACCACAATAGAATAGCCGTGTTTCACCTGGTTTTACATCCATCGTGTGCTACACTGGAGATTTTTCTGTGTGTCAGAGTTGGCGGAGGTCAGAGACAGACCTGAAGCAGAGCCAAACACCCACAAAATTTAGAAAAGTTTGGTGATGGATCCAAAGTTTGTAGTTCGTACTAGACCAGACCAAATCCATCACAATCCCTTTGATTTCCAAAGCAGCTCAGGGTGGACTCCTTTCTACTGGACTGATCAGGTTTTGCTCAGGTAAGGTTTTGCTTAGGTAAGGGATGCAATTTGTGGATCCAGGTGTTTGTTCAGACAGCATCCTGCCATAATGGAGTGCTTCCTTTCTCCATATTACATTGCTGGAGTTCACTGGCATTTGATCTTCACCATGTTGCATGGACAAAGTGACTGAAGGCGGCACAACAGCAGCTCACTGGCTCTTTGAGAACTCCCCTTCCACTCCAGTTCAGAAGAGCCCTGAACTCCCAAGGAAGCCCTGCCTCTGATGTATCTGTCCAACTTAAGCCTTAGCAGTTTTTATCCTCTCCTTCTGTCTCCCTCTTTCACGCTTGGGTGCAGGACAGAGCTGTCTCCTGTCATCACACGTCCCAGGAAGTTCTTGTGGAACATTCATCCAGAGCAATAAAGAAGGCAGCGATTTGTAAAGAATTTAAGGGCTGGCTCCACTGCATCCCTCCCCCCCACTTTCATCTGCTTGTCGGCTCTGACATGATTTAACGCCCCAGAAATTGTAGAGGGCGGCTCTTTTCCTGTGTGTGAGCACCCGCGTGTTGTTGTAGAATTTGTAAATAATTCATCAAGCAGCTGAAAGGCGCGCGCAGCTTTAATTATTAAAATACATTTTGAGCCTGAAAGGAGACATTAGAAATGTTTGCCTTGGCTCGTTCAGCTGCTTTGCTATGGGGCGGCGGGCAGGAGCAGAAGGAAACAAGTGGCTCTGAATGGACTCTGAATGTGCTTCAAAGACTGTCCGTGATTTATTGGCTGGTGGGGATGGAGTCAAATAAATAAATAAACTCAGATTGGCAGAGGAACAATACAGACAACTTTCATTATTTAAACTGGAGATGCCTTTCCCCAGGGGGAAAAAAATGACCTTTTGTGGCATCTCCAGAGAAATGACATTTTCTATCTCTCTCTCTTTTTTTTTTAAACAACCTCTTATTCACTTGGAGGCAGATGAGTAGACACACGTTTCTTCTTCCTTGTAACTTCCTTTCCCCAAGACAGCAGGGACAAGGTACCCCCACCGTCCCTGCACGTACCTTCTCACACTCGGGGATACGGAGGTGCCCGCATACATGCCTGGTATGCACCTGCACACTCGTCAACCGGAGGTCTGGGCCTGCACACCTGCCCACTACGTAGGGGGGCATGTCCCCCTATGTGTGCCCACTCACACAGCGTGGGTCCTGCCCAACCGTTTGTTCACACATACAAGGGTGCACACATGTCCATATACCTGCCCATCCATGCACACAAACACTCTGGCACACCAATGCATGCCTGTGCTTTCCTCTCCTCTCCACCCCTGCCTTCCAAACCCTGCTTCTGCCCTCCCACATACACAGATGCAGACCTGTGATCCCCATCCATGCCTGTGCCCAGACACCCCTGTATGCCTGTGTTCCCGGAGAGGGCACTGCCCAGGGTGCTGTGCTCAGGGGGCACCGTGGCAGTGCTGACATGAGCACCACGTGGAATCTCCCACCTGACCTGCCAAGAGCCAGCTTGGCTTACAGAAGCAGCCAGGCAAGCAAGCGGCAGCGTCTGGACAGGGCGGACAGATCCAAATGCCAGGTGGGCAGCTGGAGCAGCCAGGTAACTTCTCTGAAGCAGGGGTGCCCCTTCTCTCCCTACTGCCCTGCTCCACTGCTGTCTGCAGCCGCATGGCTCCCACCTGCCATGGAGCTGTCCCTGGTGCCCACATACACTTTGCCTAGGCTTTGCACACACATGTCAACACACACATAACCCCACACATGCACTTGTGATGTTTTGGGGATTTGGCCAGGCCAGTCAGGGGTTTGGTCACTATCTGCCTTGTAATCCTGGGTATCTTGTGGCTGTGCATTCAGCTTTGGTTCAGAACTCTGTCCCCAACAGGTCGCCAGTGCCAGCAGCACACAAGGCTCACCCTGCCTTTGTCCAACCTGGTTACTCCTTGCAGGATCTCCTGAGGGCCCTTTCCAGCCTTGAATTTGCCCCCAAATCATCCTGCTGAAAGGACCGCCAAGGGAATGTGTTAGATTCACTACCTTCCCAGAGACAGTCAAACACTCCAGGCTGTCAGCTTCCAGGAGCCTGCACTCTACTGAACTGACACAGCACTGATGATTTCTAACGAAGGCAAAACAAGTTTATTAATAAAAGTGCAAGGATTAAATGATCCCAAGTAAGAGATAAAGGTAGAGGGAGTTACCAGCCAATAGAAGTGAAAATACATGTGAAAGTATAGGACTTAAATCTAGCACGATACAATCTTTGTTCAAGCTGGTTTCTCTCACCCTTAGGGTACATCTACACTGCACGATTATTTTGAATTAGCTTAAACCGATATTACAAAACAGATCTAATAAAATCGGTTTAGCGCGTCCACAGTGGGATCCCGAAATCGATTGTTTGCGTCCATGGTCCAAAGCTACCATCGATTTCAGGAGCGGTGCACTGTGGGTAGCTGTTCCTCAGCTATGATTTGTCTCCCCATACAGCGATCAGACCTAGTATCTCCCGTACGGTCTATGCTGGAGCTCTTTTTCGATTTCAAACTGCATCGCCAGCCGTGCTGATCAGAGCTCCACGCTGGGCAAGCAGGAAATGTAATTCAAAAGTTCGCGGGGCTTTTCCTGTTTACCTGCCCGCTGCATCCGAGTTCAGATTGCTGTCCAGAGCGGTCAGTGCTGCACTCTGGGATGCCGCCCGGAGGCCAATAACGTCGATTTCCGTCCACATGAACCCTAATCCGAGTTATCACTATCGAATTTAGCGCTACTCCTCTCGTTTGGGAGGAGTTCCGAAATCGATTTAAGGAGCCGTTTAACTCGATATTAATGACGACGTGTGTGAACGGATACAGCGTTAAAACGGTATATCGGCCATTAAACCGATTTAAAGTCGCAGTGTAGACCTGGCCTTAGTCTCCTTTCCAGCCTTTATTGGACGGTGTGGCCAGGAGCCATCCCCGAGATCAAATCACTTGGTTCCTTTGTCTTGTAAGGTGAAGGATAAGGATGGAGTCTGGGGATTCAGTCTCCTGTCTCACTGGAGTGCAGGAGTCAAGTTAATTCCCTGTCTCTGGAGTTCAGAAGAAGGGTAACTCCTGCTGGTTTAGCTCCATGGCTTTGTTTACTGCTAACATGTAAACTGAGATAAACCCACATTCCTTATCTCCTACACCTAGGCTAGGCTGCCTGGTCTTAAACATGTTTTAGTAATATCATACAGGGGGAATTCATAACTTCACTGTTAACACATGCAGATGAATACCCAGAATGGTGTTAGCTTTCATGTGATATCTCACAAGGCATAATCAGTACAGATCTTACTGCAGTAGCATGTAGTGTGTGAATATAGGGGCGTGTAGGGTCACAGAACCAACACAGGTTGCATAGACACATGGACACGCACAAAGGTTCTCACCCAGTGTGTAAACCTCCTGAGCTGCCTGTAGCAGAAGTTTATGAGAGGTGACATGCATTAGAAATAGAACTGGTCAAGTGTGCACCCGGTTTGTATTAGGAGTTTGGTTGTTCTCTCATTTTGGAGGGTGGCTGCCTTAACGGCCAAGTGTTAACCAGTGATGAGCAAGCCGACATCATGCTTTCCATTCTCATGCATGCTGAGATCTGGAAGCATCACTGGTGCTCGGATGTTTCTGGCAGGCTTCAGGTTGCTAAGTGTAGCTAAGTGCCTGGAGCACCTGTAACTATTCCACTCCTTGCACTCTCTCCCTAAAGGGACATTTTCATAAGGGGAGCAAGGAAGCAAGCACAATCAACCACGTTAAATAGTATCCCAGCGTGGTGTGTGGGGGTGCCATGGATACACCAGCCTGCAGGACTGCTGGTTCAGTGTGCTGATTGGCTCCCACTGACCCTAGGGAATCTTTATGCTGTTCATACCCTTCTTTCCCTGGTTATGGTTTGCCAATCCCTACCTGTTCCGTTCTTTGAACCTTTTTCCTGAAGTCAGTCCCGCCAGCCCGATATCTGAGCTCCTGTGAGTTCTCTTCTATTGGTGTCTGGACTCAGGGTATTCTGCGCGGGAGCCGTAAAAGGCTTGCTGCCACAAGCTGCTGAGAACATTAGCCCTGATCTAGCAAAGCACTTCAGCGCCTGCTTAACTGCTTGACTGTTTCAGGATAAGACCGCTCAGCATCTGGTCCGATTGAATCAGTGGAGAACACACTTAGATGCTATGGGAGGGACATGGAGGATGGACCTAGATGGATATATAGAGATATTCCCAACGCTAATCTGCAGTGCCTCTCCATATGCAACTAAAAATCAACATAGATTTTGGTTTTGCTGCATTGCCATCTCGTATCCATTTGTCATCTTCCCTGGGCTATCTATTGGCATTAATTCTGCAGTTCAGCTATTCCCTCTGCGGTATTCACAAGACAGCCTACTCACTGGTCTGTCCGTCCATCCAATCATCTCTCGTTTCTAATGCATCCTCCTAGCACTGTCTCTGCACAATGAATTGGTAGCGCTGTGTAGTTTGCAAACTCTGCTGTTCTTGTCCTAAACCTGGACCTCTGGTGCATTGCACCCTTGTGTTTTTGATAGCCAGAGTGCTTAGTGGAAACAGAATGAGATGTTGTTAATCCCTTGAGTGCTGAAGGAAGCTTGCAGATCACCAAAGCTGCAGGGATTCCATGGGCTCGGATTGGCGGAAAGCATTTTTTTAGGCCATAATAACTGTGTCCTGGGACATCAGTGACATCCACAAGGAGGCCCTCTGCCTCCACTTTGGCTCTGGGCCCGGGTGGGTCACTCTCTGACTCCATTTGAGCTAGACTGCCGGGCTACCAGCTGGATCCCTGGCCCCAACTGCCCCTTGATCTTGGGGCTTAGTCCCTAGAATAGCTCTTCTCCAGACCAGATTATTTTAATGGGGTTATCTGTACAGGAGGGCATGATGTGTGTGCCCACCCACACTCCTCTCTGCTCCAGCCTGGGTCCCAGGCCTGTGGAACATCCTCCTGAGCGTTCAGAATATACAGATGAGGACAAAGGTGGTTGCTGAGCCCCATTGCCAGTGTGAGGGGGGAGATCTCTGCATGGTTTCAGGGGTGGCGGGGAGAGCAGAGGCAGGGAGGAAAATCTAGACCAGTGAGTTCATTTTCCAAGTGATGTGTTTCCTTTTGGTTATTTGTGCAAAGCCTTTGTACTTGGTAAATAGCAAATTACTGAAAAACAGCAACAAGTAGTTATAAGTAATGTACAGAAAGGAAGCCCCAAATGTGTATGCTGGGTAAGTAGCTCTTAGCAAACACAGATTCCAATTGATATCAGTAATTCAAGATCACTTAGTCATTTTATTTATTTAGTTATTGGTTAACGCAGCCCTTGTAGATATTTTGGTTTTGTTCATGCTACAATAGGAACCAGCCCTGTCAAATCTGAGCTGAAATCCTAGCTCTAAATCAGCTTTGACCTACTCTCCAAACCCTGGCTTGAACCACAGGCATGTTAGTTATGGACTTGTGGGACGAAGGCCCAAATCCCTCAAAGCACTAGAGCACATGCTTAACTTTAAGTACGTGAATACTTACATTGTTGACAATGAGACTGTTCACCCACCCTAGAGTTAAGCACTTGCTGAAGGCTACACAGGCAGTGTAAATCAGCATTGGACCAGAGACTGCAATCGACAGTGGTGTGACCAAGCTAGGCATCTGGTATAGAGTCATAGGGGGTCTGGGATTCTGACCAGTGCCAGGTTGCATTTCCATCTGGCTTTTCTCTTCTATTGGGAGGCCAGAGGCTCCTGGGCTTTCCCCACCACTCACTTCCTCATTTTTGAGCACTGGAAAAATGATGCAGTACGTCAGCTGCTGGCTTTGCTGGCTTATGAGCCTTTTCCTTGACTCAAAACCCCAGTGTGGGGGTTGAGAATCACAGGCTTCTTTCTGAGCAGGGTCTGTATCAGGTATCATTGTTGGGATTATCAAATCCTTGCACCATGGCGCGCTGCTCAAAGAGAGAGAGAGAGAGAAAGAGAAGAAAAGGCACCAGCATCCCCTTGGCCTTTCCAAATATCCCACCATCGGTACATTTGTATTAGATATTGATTTCTGTTTAATAGAATAAGCCAGGAGAAATCACACTCTTTGTTGGCATTCAAAGGATAAGCCATAAAAGCCATTAAAAAGTACTGTAAGCGGTGGGATGATTAATGGGACTTTAGATGCTTTCTACTGAGTGTTTCCAGATAATGTCTTTGAAAGATCCCAGTGCTTCTGGCTGTAGTTCAGAGCTATTTATTTGCAAGGTGAAGCTCTGAGTAACAATGCTCCCAGCACAAGCCCTGCCTGACACCGTTAAAGAGACAAACTGGATGCCCCTGAACTTGGATCTCTGAAGAGGGTGTTTTTTTTTCCCTCTGTGGAGCTGCCAGGATACTTGTGAGGTCAAGGCTTGAAAGACAATATGTCTGCCCTCAGAATGCCTCTCTTGGCATGTGCGGCGAGACATTTCCCCGCCAGGTTTCAAGTTTGTAGGATGGAAGCCCTTGTCAGGAGATATCGATTCCATCTTTTTTGAACTAGACATCTTTTCCCCTGGCTCCACAACAGTGACACACTCAGCTTGGACCAGGTGAGCCCCTTCACAGCAGTGGCCTCATGGCTTCTGGCAACGTTAGCTTCTTCGCGACATCACAGCAGCATTCTGTCAGTGTTGGCTTGGGCAACGTTTGTGTGAGCTCCATCAGAGCAGTGCCCTGTTACTGTCTGGGTTGTGACCGCCTCACAGCAATGCCCTGTCAGTCTCAGCTAAGAATCTATCCCCGTGAGCATTCGCCCAAAGCAAGCTGGAGCTCTTAAGCACTATGGACATTCACAGTGTATCCCAACATACACTGTCAGCCTGAAGGCCTTTCTCCCTGGCAGCTGCCCTGCTAAGTATTGTAATCTTCTTGTCCTCAGAGCCTTGCTGGAGCACCAGACGCATCACCAGTGAATCTGGCCAAGCTTAAAACATAAATAATCCCACCCTTGCCTTTCAGCAGCATCTTCGACTCAGGATCACAATGTGCTTTCCTCTGAAACTATAACACAGTACGCTTCGCCGTCCTTCTGTGAGGTATTGTGCTGGAGCCTTAAAGATCCACCTCTTCTCCGAGAAAGGAAAGTTAGATTTCACAGGAACTCAGTGATTTTCAACGGAATTCACCCTTCAGGGCAGATGGAAATGTAAGGCTCCCCATCTCCCCTGCTTCTTCTTTTACTTACACCAAGGTGAGCCAGGAGACGCTGAAGTCAGAGGGATTGCACTGAGGTAAAGATGCAGAGAGGGAGGGAAGTTTCAGGCCATTGTTCCTATTCACTGGTGAGGGTATTGAGGACACAGAGAGGGCCAGGCCCGAATGATTCTCAGTGCCTTGGTTTTTGGGTGCCCAACTTGAGACATGGTGGGCCCAATTTTCAGAGGTGCTGCGAATGCCTCCCACTGGCTTCAGCTCGACACTTCTGAAAATCACATCCAAGGTGGGTCTAGCTGGGCATGCAAATCAGTGCCCACTTTTGGAAAATTGGAGGGTAAGTGGCTTGCCTGAAGTCACGCGGCAAATTGTGGCAGAGACACACAGGATCCAGGAGTCCTGTCTCCCAGGCTTCTCCTCTTTCCTTGTGAGTTGAACACTGCTGTCATTGCTACAAATCCCTTTTGATCTTTCAAAGTCTTGCCAGGACCAACTACAGCAAAAAAAAAACTTAGGGTGGAATGATATTTTTGCACTCTCTGTGCTCCAACATAAATCCGTTGAAGTCTGTGATGTTAACATCGATGTACAACAGCCGAGGACCCATCCCTACCATAGATAATTTAAAAGAATGTCTTCAGAAAGTTTCTTCACCCTCCTCCTCCCCTTGCTTGGTTAACGCCTGACTAGAGACCTCTTATTGGCGATTGCACCTGTCAGTTCTGATCACTGGTGAGGAGGGCTCAGTCGCAGAGGGCAAAGAGGCGATACATAGCAAAAAGCAATTTGAGAGGCAGCATTCCAAACAGAGATCATGGTGCTTCCTGGCTCTCTGTTTGCTAAAACACTTACATCCTTCCGTGGAATGATGCTTTCTGCCTTCTGCCACAGAGGGGTGGGGAATCAGTTGTGTTCTTGAGTTATTCACCCCCATTATTTGCTTTCATTTCCTCCCATCCCTCTCTCCTCGTCATGCTGTAGCATTCAGAAATCTGACTGTGACAGGGCAGGGATTTCTGTCAGGGGAGTGTTAGCTGCAATAGTTTGTCATCAGAATAATAAACAAATGATGATTGGCAAACCACTGTTGAGGGGGAAATGAGGATATAATCCATTGTGGCCATTAAACAAGAAAGAGGGATGTGGGGGGGGGGCTCACCGGAGGAAGCAATATCCAGTCTTTAATGGAGAATAACAAGAAACTTAAACCACCGTTGGTGTGAAAGCAAAGGCCTGGTCCAGCCTGACAGGATATTATTTACTCCTTCAGCTGCTGACTGCAAGTGCCACAGGGATAGTGGGAGAGATAAATTCACCTTAGTTAAGCAAGGGGTTTATTTTATTCTTAGCTGAAAGATAAAGCTCTGTTGTTAAATCCCTTTGTTACTATTTTATCTCATTCTGGCCCTCCTCTCTAACTCTCCTTCACTCCTTCTGCTTCTTTCTTTCTTTCTCATGTGGTTTGCTTCTGTCTCCCTCTTCTCCATCTCTTCCTCTCCCTCTTTTTTTGAACCCTCCTCCTTCACTCTCTGTTTCTTCGTCTCTCTCTTTTTCTCATTCTGATCCTCTCCGGCTTCCCACCTCTCCCTCTCTCTCTCCATCTCTTGTCACTCAGCTCTCCGGCCAGAATTCTAATGAGCAGATAGATCCCTCTGCTGGTGGCTACAGTGCAGAGAAAGGCATTAATTGTGGTGGAGCAATCGGTTTCATTTGCCATTGCTGGAGCTGATGTATTGCTCTTTCCGTCTCAGTTGAAGAAAATTGTTGATGTTTTTGGCTTCTCCAAGATGCTGCTGGCAGTCGGGGTGGGGGACATTGTCTCTGGGGCCAGGAGGTATAGCTAGACTGTGCAAATACACAGCCTGGCTGCAGGGAGGGAGGAAGAGTGGGGGAGAGAACAACCTCAGGAAATTAAAAGGAGACAAAAGCTCTGATTTTTCTCAGGTTGGAAAAGAACAAACTCACCAGCTTTGTTTTAAACAACACTGTAAAGTGCTGTAGCGTGGGTGCCGCACCTGCCCTGCAGGCAGTGCCTTTAGAGAGCCAGGCATTAAGTTATTTCTCCCCTGGGCTTCCCAGTATGCCCCATGCTTTTACACCTCTCCTTTAGATTGCAAGCTCCTCACAGCAGGGGGTTTCCCTATTTTGTCTCTTGCCAGGCACTTAGCTCATGGTTTGCACTTAATAAATACAGACAATAGGAAGGAGGTGTTGCCATCAGAGCTTGGAGCCTGGGACTTGGGAGCTGTGGTAGGAACTGGTGAGCTCTGACCATGCTTGTGTCATGGATTTCACCTAGGTAGGAACTTCGGGCAAGTCCTTCAGTCTCTCTGAGCCTCAGTTTTCCCCATCAGCTAAATGGGGATAGTGTCCATAACTAACTCACAGTACTGTTGAGGGGGTGATTGGATTAGGGCCAGATCCTACAAGGCATTGAGCGTCTTCACCTTCAGCTGCTGTAACTCCCATTGATTTCAGTGGAGGATCTGGGGCTTAGCCCATAGCAGATGCTGTCACACACAATGTGTGTACTCTGGCTGGTGGCATGGCTCATGTCCCAGCTGTGCCGCATGACAGTGAGGAGATGCTCAAGCTGGGATATCTCTGCTCCCCTTCCCTTCCTTTGTGGTTTGCAGATGTTCCTTTTCCTTTCACTTCTGTATGCACAGGGGTTAATTGCCTGGTGCATCTGCCAGCCGCAGGGCTTCCCAGCCAATGCTGCTCTTCCAGGAACAGAAGCTCTTGGTTTTCAACTCTTTGTCATAAATCCAAAAAGAATGGCGAGGAGAAAATAAAACCCGTTCTTCCCAACTTCCGCAACGTCTCTGGCCCCCGACAGCTCAGTGCAGCTTAAAGAGAGAGTGGTTTCTTTTAGGGGGACAGAAAGTGAAACAGACGATTAACAGATGGAGGAAGAGAGAGAGAAATGCACCCCTTGCCCAGCTGTAGCATTGATTTTCCTCTTACCCTTCTCCCTTCAGCTCATGCGTGTGTGCTGCTCACACTGTTTCTCAGGCTAGTGCTCCTCTGGAACAGGGACCCTTTTTTGAGAGCAGTTACTAATTTACCTTCCTCTGTGATGCACATCATACCCTTTGCCTGTAGCGTGAATGAGCCCTGTCTTACGAGCGGTCTCTGCCACCTTTGCTTGTGTTGAACACTTCCTGACCGTGCCAGGCGACCCAGCTGACGGGGCTGCTTACAGAGAAATGCACTGTTCAGCACAAGTGCCTGTGGGATTTAAGCATATGGTTAAGTGCTTTGTTAAATTGGGGCCATCCTTTTTATTCTTGGATTAACTTGCTAAAGAGCCTTTCCTCCTAAACAATCCTTCCATTCCCCACACGAGGCTTCTTGCCTTGCCTGGATTCCTTCCAAGACTTGCTTGGCCTGTCTTGAAGTAGGTGAACGATACTGTACGTGATACTCTTGCTGAGGCGACTTATTTAGGGAGCCTGCTACCACTCTTGATTTTTAATTGTGATGATTCACCAGGGGCATCATTAGTATATTTGTTAGTGAACCCCAGCGCCCTGTTGGTTCTCTTTGCTGCTGCTGCTTTGGTTGATCACTCTCCCTCTGGGTGGTGCATTTCAAAGGACTGGCTGACATCTAAGTAAACTGCCTCCGCTGCTTGCCTTCTGTCTGCTTTTCAGTCACTCCCTTAACAAAATCAATTATATTTGTCTTACACCCTCTTTTTTTTTCCCCCTTACATGATGAACCCATGCTGACAAGTGCTTAGATTCTCATTCTCTTTCCCCCTGCCAAAAAAACAGCAACATCAACAAAACAAACAGAGAAATACATAAGAGTTCCGCCAGTACTCATTTCATCTCTAATGAATGTCCTTAACATCGTTATGTTTCTAACAAGTTTCCTTGGCAAGGACCTAACACTAGCTGGACTCCAGTTGCCTCTATTCATCCTAATTTTCTTTCTTCTTTTCCTTCTCTAAATAATGACTTTAGAAGTGTCTGAAGTAGACTTAGCAAAATGCAACGTTGTTTAAAATCCAAATATATTGAAATGGCTACAGAGTGGGTTTGTTTGCTCGTGGTATTTCATGAGCAGTACAAAAGTGACCCCCCACACACAAAAAAAATGGTGTGACTTTTTTTTCCCGCAAAATCAGACCCATTTCCAAGCAGAAATAGTCTCATTTCTAAGCAAAAATTATTTTGCCTCAAAAGCATGAAGCAATTTGCATTTTTCACTTGGTCTGGATGAAAAATTGCCGCTTTTGTCAAAATGTTGAGTCATGAGGGCAGTCTAAACCTATATCGAACAGCCTAGATGATGCAGTGTGCTCTGTAAGCGTCCTGTGACATGTTCCTCTCTTGGAACTGAACAGAACCAGCTGGGTCCTACAACTGAGAGGCAGCAAATCTCCTGCTTAGCTCCTGTGTTAACAATAGAAGTTATTTTAATCTCTACTGACTGGAGAGTTCTTAGAACATTACACTCAGAATGCCTCCATCTGGCCATGCTGATACCCAAGTTCCTTTGAATGCACTGGGTCCCCGGCCCCCACACACACATACACAGACACTGATTCTGAATTTGTCCCCCACAGATTCTGAATTTGTCATGCCACACACCTAGACACAGTGATTCTGAATTTGCCATATCTCTCTCTCTCACACACATACATTGATTCTGAATTTGCCATGCTCCACACCCACACCCACACATAAACGCACAGTGACTCTTAATTTGTCATCTTACACATCAGCCCACCACCCACACACAATTATTCTGAATTTGCCATGCTTTATATACACACGCAGGCTCACACAGTGGCTCTGAATGTTCCCAAATCCTGCCGCATGCATCCTCTCTTCTTCAGCCTGGTCCGTACTAACCCTTTCTGTCCACTGCAAATACACTTACGCCCTGCGTTTGTTGCTTTGAAAGGTGTATGTTTCACCTCAGGGTGATAACACACACAAGCTCTGCTAAGGTAAAAACACAGTGAAGACCAGGCTTGTTAGTTTTACCAAGAGGTAAACAGTCCTATACCCACTCCAGGTGTTGATCTTAGGGAATTATCTTGAAGTAAAACTAAAATGCCTGGACTTCACTCTGATTTTACCTCAGGATAACTCGTGTGTTAGTTACCTTGAGGTAAAAAAAACCATCTTCTTTTAGAGTGGGGATAAGGCCTTATATGGTATTTCTCGGTAGTCTCATTTTTCTCCCACTTTACTCCGTAAAGAAACTTGGGCAGGGAAAGTGGTTTTGTTTTGTTTTGAAAAGGGAAATTTTTAATTCTCCTCTTACTGCCCTTTCTCCTGCTGGGCAGGAACTGGACAAAACTCTGTTGCTTGTGTGTGATGTTTTTAATAAAAATTGCTGCAGGGAGAATTCCTGCACTTTGTGAGTGAGGTGTATGAGGTGACATTAGAGGATTTTTTTCCCCTCTCTCATTTCTCTTTGAAGCCCTTGTTATTCCTTTCAAAACTATCATATCTGCTGTTACTGAAGGGATGAGTCTCCTACCCCACATCTTTGCTCTGTTTCTTTCTACTCAGGGTTTTTCCACTTAAAGGCAAAGCTTTCTTGGTTTGTGTTTGGCACAAATTTACCATCCGTACACTTTGAAATATATGCCCAGATATGCATCTTTCTGTGCAAAGCCTGATTAACTGGCTTTGCAAGGGGCTGCAAATGGTGGTCTCCTGGGGAAAAAGCTATGGTGCATTCTGTCTGTCCATCCAGCCTTATAGCCTACTATACACAGAAACTGATTTATAGATTGAATGTTGGTTCCATGTCTTTCAATATTTAATTAGATTTTGATCATTATCAAAATGATAATGTGGACAAATTGGAGAGAGTCCACTGGAAGGCAACGAAAATGATTAGGGAGCTGGGTCACATGACTTAACGAGGAGCGGTTGAGGGAACTGGGGTTGTTTAGTCTGCAGAAGAGAAGAGTGAGGCGGAAATTGATAGCTGCTTTCAACTACCTGAAGGGGTGATTCCAAAGAGGAATGGAGCTTGGCTGTTCTCAGTGGTGGCAGATGAGAGAACAAGAAGCAATAGTTTCAAGTTGTAGTGGAGGAGGTCTTGGTTGGATATTAGGAAACACTATTCTCTAGGAGGGTGGTGAAACATTGTAACGGGTTACCTAGGGTGGTGGTAGAATCTCCATCCTTAGAGATTTTTAAGGCCCGGCTTGACAGAGCCCTGGCTGGAATGATTTAGTTGGGGTTGGATCTGCTTTGAGCAAGAGATTGGACTAGATGACCTCCTAAGATGTCTTCCAGCCCTGATATTCTATGATTCTATGATTAAGAGGAAAATCCCATCCCCATATCTGTGAATGGTCTGAAAAACACATGGGACTGCTGTTCCACCCCCCAGCTCTGTGTCAGGTAGTGCCATATTCCTAATGGGTAAAACCCAATTAAACAACTTGGTGGAGTGAAAATTCCATCTGTGTGTGAGTTTCCAGGTATAACCTACACCATTAATAGGCCTGCTGCTGTTCTTATTCATTTGCATTACAGTATTGGATAGAGATACCAGCTGAGCTCAAGATTCCATTGTGCCAGGCGCTGTACAGGCACATAGTGAGTACAAATCTGTGCCTTGAAGAACTTACAATCTAAATAGTCAAGACATTCAAAGTCTGTTCTTTTCCAGCCTTTGAAGGGAATTATCTTCACTGTCCATTCAATTCTGGGCTTCTATGCTCCCAGGCTGTTTCACGTAAAGGCCTTTGTCCTCATTGCTAGAAACAACTGTCTTGAAATCTTGCCCTTCTCTCTTCCCCTGAGCCGCCAAAGAGATTCAGCCTCGGCGTCGACTCAATCCCGTAAATCGTTTTTATGGACATGCAAAATATCGGCAAAAAATACTTCATCCCTTTAAGGAGAAAAATAAACAGTTTCTCTCATTACTATACAGTTTCCAGGAAGAAAAGCACGTTCAGTATTGACAAAGCTTAAAATGAAAATAATAATAAAAAAAAGCCCAACCCAAGATGCTGAACTTTTCACAAAACAACCGTGTTTGATATTTACAAATGGGTAATTTACTCTTTATCGGATTTTGTATGAAGTCATATTTAATGTGGCTGGACTCAAACTGTGAGACTTGTCTCCCACAGGAATGTTCACTAAAGGCTAGGGAAAATGGTAGGTTATGGAGAAAATAAAATAAAATAAGAGACGTGTGTATGAGCATGTATTTGTTGCTTAAGATAGTACTAAATAGTCAATACTGAATTCCCCTAGCTAGATAGATCTGTGCTGGCTGAATCCAAGTGTGGAACTGACTCAGCGAGATGATCACAGGTGGGCCTTGCCATGTGTTGATATAATGGTGCTGATGAGGTAGCAGGTGACACTCTATCCCCTGAATCTGTGAAGAATTATTGCCCCATTATGGTGTTAAGGAGTGGGCAGGGACTCAAAACAGTATTTATCTGGCTTGGTTCAGGTTTGGGTTCAGTTCTATTCTGTGTATTCGGGTTCAGTTCTGGTGTAGCCTCCAACAAAACAAAACAAAACAAAACAAAACAACCCATGGTTTGGTCACCAGTTTGAAATAGTTCAAATCAAATTTCAATCTTAGTGGATTCAAAAAACAGAGATAAACCTTCAAATCAAAACTATTTTGATTTTTGACCATTTATTTATTTTTTAACTTTACAAGAGTTTTCCTAGTGTTCGTGTGTTGTCAAATCAACACGATTTTTTTTTGTGACCAATTTGTGTGAGTGAACTAAAATAACATAATCTAATATTTGTTCTGCCATGTTGGACCTCTGTGATCACAAGATAAATTTGAGGCTTGAAAGCATTCTTTCAGCACTCATTATTATTGCTGGAACTTCCCATACAATTTTTTGCCAGTTGATACAGCTTGGGCATGACATTTTTATGATGCTCCCAATAGTTAAATGTGTTTTCTTTCTTACTGAGACATGGCTCATCTGAAAATGAATCAAGAATTGGCCCAATCCTTTTGGGGGGTTTCCTTTGTCCAGATACCTCTTCCTTTTTGGAGATGTCATGAGATTTCAGATTTGGCTCCCCAGAGGGAGGAGGACAGGGTTTGGGAGAGGTCCTGAGGCTTGCTTAAAGGTGGAAGTGAGTTTGGGGAATGGGCCCTGACCGAAGTGGTGCAGTTGGAGGAAGAAGCTGCCCCACGGGTTGGGGATGGGTGAGGGGAAGCCTGTCTGTCTGGGAGAAGGTTGGGAACCCATTTCGTTTTTCCTTGGGCTTGAAGAGTTATTGTTAACTCCTGGGCCCAGGGAGAATTCCACCTTTTCTCTCCCCAGACAGGAGCCTGAGAAATGGTTCTTCTATCTCTGGGGTCCCTGCTGTCTCATATGGCGTGCAGGCAGCTTCCCCTCTCCCTCCCCACTTGTGTGGGCTAGTCTCCTATTCTCATTCTCATGTCAGTCTCTTCTCATTACCGGAGAAAACCTTTGTAGGTAGCAATTACATGCCTATTAGTTATTTGTTGTCTTCTTTTGTAATGAAAATAAGATCATTGTAACTTTGTAAAAAACGATTGAGCTTAAAAAATGCTGAACCTTTATTTTAACCAGTAACACCCCCCCCCCCCCCCCCTGCAACTCAATTCCAATCAAGGTTGCTAGACAGGACAAAATTATGGTTCAGGTTCGGTTCCGATTCAAGTAAAAATTACCAGTTTGGTTTTGGTTCGATTCACTTAAGGTGCCTGCTATGGGAAGTTGAAAAGCCTGGGATTTTCCATCGCCACCACTATACCTGGGTTTCTCTCTGATATTTAAAAATGGAGATGATACATCATGTGCATTTATTAAAAAAGAAAAGGATGTGAGTTTAACAGACTGAGATGACCATTTTAATATCTCATGCTACTTTCATAACCTGAAATTGATGTTTGTGTTGTCTCTGCTTTTGGACAGGACTGTAAGCATGAAAGGGGCTCTATTTTATTAATTTTATTAATGTTATGGTCAAAGTGCCAGTTAAATTTTAAAAGCTAAAATCTAACAAAATATATTTGCTAAATGGATAACATTATAGCAAACATTCGAATGGAATCTAATAGGATAACCCCTGTGTACTGAGTTCAGGGAGTTTTAGCTTAGTAATTTAATGCTAGGTTCTGTTTTGGTCAGCTGTTAATTTGAACAGTAGTTCTCAAATCAGGACACTTGGTTATTCTTAGCTAATCAACAATGTGTGAATTAACTCAGAATCACATCAGTATACGATCAACGGTTCATTAATCAGGTGCAGATACAACAGATATTCTAGGCCTGTACTGAATGCACCAATACAATCCTTCAAGCAATTGTCATGTACTATAGGTAAGCTCAATAGTAAAATCAAGGAACAATGCAAGTCACCAGGTTTTTTTTATTACATTTACTTGTGACATCAGTCATCAATTCGTTAGCACTATTTAGCACATTTCCAGTGCTAGGAGTAAGGATGCTCTTGTCTTTAAAGCACTTTCAAGTAGAGTGACCAGACAGCAAGTGTGAAACATCTGCACGGGGGGTGGGTGGTAATAGGAGCCTATATAAGAAAAAGACCCAAAAATCAGGACTGTCCCTATAAAATCAGAACATCTGGTCACCCTACTTTCAAGAGTGCGGTTGCTGCTATTTGAATGGTTTGATGGGAAAGGGACAAGTTAGACTATCTAAAGCAATTGCTAAAGTTACGGTTCAGATCTTTCTTAGGTCAATTTGCTTGCACTTATAAAGGAGAACATGCAGATACCATTAGTTAAATCTACAGTATGGTTACTTGAGATCTCACTAAAATGTGTCAACTTAGTAAGATCACCTTCAGGCCTGGTCTACCCCTAAAAATTAGACTGACCAAGCTACATTGATCAGGGCTGTGAAAAATTTCAAACTCTGGGATATTGTTAGGTTGACCTAAGCCTATTGTAGATGCAGCTAGTTTGATGGAAGAATTCTTCCTTTCTACACGGTTGGTCCGGGTGTCAGTCGAACTAGGGATTCTGCAGCTTCTTAAGGGTTCAGTCAATTCTGTGACCCTGGATGAAGGGAGAGGCTGTCCGCGGCATGGGTTTCTGGTAGCTTTAGGGCCCCACATGGTGACCTCAGTTTTAAACACCTTGATGATTCCAGGGCTCCTCGGAGGGGGCCACCCTCTGATTTCTATTGGCTGTTTGCCAACTGAGTGCTCAGATTTCAGCTCTCTCAGTTTCTCTGCTGCTTCCATTGGCATCCAGTAGATGGTGATGGTATATAACAAACTTTTTCAGTCCTTTTCTTATTGGAGGCTTTTTATGTTTGATTCATTTTAAGGGTTGTATTTCAGTGTTAGCCCATGTTATTAGTTGGCATTTTCCCCTCTTTAAGCAATTTCTTTCAGTAATTCAAAGATATAAGCTGATTTGTATCTTTCAACATTCCATCTTCCTTCTGCCATACAATACAATTGCTTCTAGAGTGCAACAATTATTTACAGTAAAAGCCAAGAAAACCCCGTATCTTCGAAATCTACACTTCATACATCACTTTATTGTACATAAGCATTTCATGTTCTTTTGGTTTTTCAAGAGAACAAGAGATGCTGTGAATGTGTAGAAAGATGTAGATCTGACTCAAAGGCAAACAAAAGAGCAGCTTCTAATCTCGGGTGAAAACGTTTGGATTTCTTGGGGGTAACACGTAGTTTGTCCCATGTTACCTTCAGTCGCACAGCAAATCATCTCTAGTTTAACTCACAGCTTCCCCATCTGTCTCTTGATCCGCTCATCGTGTGCAATGGGCCACTTTGCACTGGGAGCTTTTTGGAGTATTTTTTAGCTAGGTTGAGAGGGGAAAAAGAGATTTTATCCATATGCCGATGGAGAAAGGTTCTTGGTTAAGCCATTAACAGTAGTCTCATGTATTCATTTTAGTTTCCATTCTTGAGGAGTGGAACTCATAACCTTAACTGATCTGTGGGTCCTTAGACAAAGTGTCTCACATAATATGAGTCATTGTCTTACTGTTTTTTACTTCCTAACAAGGTCCTATTTTGAGATAAGTGGGTGGAGAGCTTTTCTAATTTTTGTGTGCAAAGCAGAATTAACAGTTGTTAACCATTCAGGGACTATCTGTTCTCTATATCCCTTTTGCACAGCTAGTGTATTTCAGTGTCACTTTCCCTCTAGACATATCTCCCAGCCACTGCACCAAAAGCTTGAAGTTAGCTAGGTATGGTTGGGGAATGCTGTGCTCAAAGATACAGTCTTCTTCAGACGAGATGTAAACAGAGGTCCTCCCCACTTTTAGTCATTAAAGATCCAGCTTTTGGTAAGAATTAGGGATGGTAACCCTGGTATTTGTGCTGTATTCCAGCTCAAGTAGTTGTGTTTTAATTCTCTAATATCCCCCCTGCTTCGGTTTCAGTTGGATACACTGTGCTAGCTTTTCTTCCTTTCCTAAACTGGTGCGTACTGTTGCTGTGCACTGTCAATCAGCTACCACATTTCTCTCCAGAGGTGGTTGCACTTCAGTGGTGTTTGAAGTGATCCTTGCATAGAGCAACTTACAGCAACTTATTAAGGCTGCAAAGTGCTGTGGGATCAATTGAAATGAAAAGTGCACTGTACAGTCCTTTCCCTTCCTCCTTGGTTAAGTCCCCCAGCCTTCCATATTTTACTTGAAAGTAGAGATGGGTCTGAGCCATAAAGTTCTTATCGGGATGCAGATCCGTATCCGTGGTAGGGAGCTGTTCTTATATGCGGTGTTTCTGCGCATTCCATTGTAGAGATGGACCCAAGCTATGAATTTCATATCCAGACCTAGATCCAGACCCCAGTTTTGGGGAGTGCTAGATCCAGTGGTCTGGGCTGGCTCCCTCTATTTTAATGGGAGCTCGAGAACATGCTATGCACTAGGGGTGAACTCTGTCAAAGACTGGGAAATCCTCAGTGGACACAGGAATAAGCATCCAATATGACACTCATTTACCACTGAAAGAGACATGGCGTTGGGGGGGATGATCTTGCCATTAAAGATGCTTTCTCCTGAGAGCTCTTGAGCCCCTTCAGCTCCCAATGATGATCACAATTGCTGAACAACATGCAAGATCAGGCCCTAAAAGGGGATAAAGGGGGTTTAAAAAACAGAAGCATGATATAACATAACCATCAACGTTTTCATGGTCCCCCCCATCACCCCCTTTACAATTTCCAGTAAAACATTTTGGAGGGCAGGAATTTCAATAGCCCCCTGCAGTGCCAGGAACTCAGAGAAAGACAGCAGGGCAGATCCTCAGCTGATTTGCTGTAGCAAAGATGGCAGCAGCAGCAGCAGCAGCAAACAAATAGCACAGAGGTTGAAAAAGTAAATTAGGTTTTAAGAATTCTTTCTGTGGCAAGGCACTTTCAGTAACACAGGCAATATAAAAAGGAGTTCAGCAATTCCTCATACTTACAAAGGGATCAAGATGGGTTTCTTCTCTTCCCACTGGATCGAAGGCTAGTTAGATCACAGAGCCTCCTAGGATATATGGTGGCAATTTATAATAAAGAATGAGTCAGTCTTCAATATTACACCAAGGTATCCAGCTTAAATAATGAATGGAGTAAAATAAATCAAAGTATCTCTGAAGGGAGATATGGACATTCTAATCTAGTAAATTCAGAAGCATCTCAGCAACTGTCAACGGGCAACAACAATGAAGTAATTTCCGATAACCAAATTGAGAGGTTCTCTGGATAGTGCTCCCTATTCCTTAACAAGAGTCATTTGTTTAGAGAGTTCCTGTTAAATGATCAGCTGCTTCGTGTTTAGAAGGCTCTCCCCTAGAGCTTTTCCAGCGTGAAACTTAGCCACAGTCCTGATGATAGCAGAGTTACGTCCTTTAACCACTAGGGTGAAAACTCCAGAAACTCAGTTCGGGCGTAAATCTGAGGAACTTGAGGTTTTGCTTAGGAACAGAGAAACTGGTTCAGATGGGGGCGGGGGAATTCGCAGAAACCTGACAGACTCTCTCGCAGCTCAGACTCAGGTACCCAGACACCTCGGTGAGGAGTGAGATATAAATCCCAAGATATAAACAGATCCCAAAGATTTTTCATTCCCTTCACTTTCTGGCTTCAGTTTTAAATCCAAAGTACCACAGGTGAGGCTGTCTGCCTATTTCCTGGCCTAATCAGGAACAGAAGATATTTAAATTGACTATGTGTCTTGTCTGTTTTCCAGAGTAATGAGCCTAAGCCTTAAATTCAGATCCAGCCGTAGGGTGTCCCCCCACTCTGCAATGCTGGGCTGTCTTGAGATTCCCCACCCCTGTCTTTCCAGGCCTGGTGGAAGATATCACAGAACAGGCACCCCGCTTCAGGTAGTTGAAGGCTGCTATCAAATCCTTCCTCACTCTTCTCTTCTGCAGACTAACTAAGCCTAGTTCCCTCAGCGTCTCCTCATAAGTCATATGCCTCAGCCCCCTAATAATTTTCGTTGCCTTCCTCTGGACTCTCTCCAATTTGTCCACATCCTTTCTGTAGTGGGAGGCCCAAAACTGGACACAGTACTCCAGGTGTGGCCTCACCGGTGCTGAATAAAGGGGAATAATCACTTCCCTTGATCTGCTGGCAATGCTCCTACCAGTACAGCCCAATATAGAGTCATAGAATCATAGACTTTAAGGTCAGAAGGGACCATTATGATCATCTAGTCTGACCTCCTGCACAATGCAGGCCACAGAATCTCACCCACCCACTCCTCTATCAAATCTGTGTCTGAGCCTTTGAAGTCCTCAAATCATGGTTTAAAGACTTCATGCCATTGGCCTTCTTGGCAACAAGGGCACACTGCTGACTCATATCCATATTCTCATCCACTGTAATCCCCAGGTCCTTTTCTGCAGAACTGCTGCTTAGCCAGTTGGTCCCCAGCCTGCAGCGGTGCATGAGATTCTTCTGACCTAAGTGCAGGACTCTGCGTTTGTCCTTGTTGAATCTCATCAGATTTCTGGTGCCCACATTCCACTGAAAGTCATTTGGAGTTGAGGGCCTAATTCTCTTAGTCAGCTTTGAAAATCCAAGCTGTAAACCTCCTGGCTTCATTCACTCTCATCAGACTCAGCCTTGGAACTGGACTCAGAGGATAAGGGGTAGATTTAACTTTTCCTCTCCTCTCAAGAAAGTGCTATATTAGCACATGGACAAGGAGTATGGAATAGGATTTCCTTACTGCTAATGTGACAACTCAGGGATCCCCTTTAAGAGCCGGTTTAGGCTAGGCTGGGTTTGCTTTATGAAGCAGTCAGTAGAAAATACATACAAGATAATTGGAAAAGTAGCCAGTTTTGAGATTAAAGTTGTTCGGTCAACTGAGACATTTATAGCAGCTTCCTCTTTAGCTAATTTGCATAATGCTCCTGACCATTTCAGGAAGAGTATTGGGAATCCCATAATGCAAATAAGCCCCAAGTCTTTATAATCAAATGCCTTCACCTGATCTAAGATGAAAGCAGAAGGAAATTTACCACGTTTTACACAGCTCAGCAATGTCTCCTCTGCAGACGGAATTGCTGACAATATTCCGACCTGTTGGAGCACAACATTGAAACGTATAGAAACAAGACCTGCAGCCACTTTCTGCAATTCAATCTTGTCTTTATTGCAGCAGTGGAGGTGTGCTGCATATTAGCAAGCGTGTGGTTCTTTTTTTTGTTGGTAACTAACCCTGACTAACCTTGGCTGGGTCCCATTACCAGCCTCCAGCTCTCTTAAGAATCGCTGTTTGGGGTTTAGTTCTGCTGGTTATGAAGGTGATGAGCATCCTTTTTTGTCTGGGGAAGGTGTGAAATTAATTTTAACTTAAGCTACAGTATATCTGCTCCTGCAAGGTAGTGAGCACCCACAGCTCTGAAAGAGGTCAATGCAGAATTAGGTTCAGAGTCCAAGGCAGATCTTCATCTGGCATCAATTGGTGTAGCTTCATTGTAAATCATTGACTTCTATGAAGCTATGCTGATTTACAGAAGCAGGGGATCTGTCCTCTGGTCCTTTATTTCTATTTGTATCTACCAGAGAAGAACAATACATTTCACACCTTTCTGGGGTAGTTTCCTCTCCATTCCCGGAATGAATTACACAGAATGTACACTTGAGTGATTTTAAATCTAAATGAAAATGGAAAGAACCTTTCGCCAGCATGTGCAGTCCTACCGGAAAGCACATTGTTTGAGTTCCACACCTCGCCATCTGGCCTCAACTGATTCTTGTAACCAATCTGTGATTTCTAACATGTTCTAGTCAGAGAAATCTACCAGCACTAATTCTACACGGTGAGCGCTGATATGGCATTTAATGTGAGAATGAGATCCATTTCCCATCTTCAGATAGCTCAGGAGTAAGGGTAACCCTGAGGGATGTTCATTACATAGCAGGGATGGAGTCAATGAATGCAGAAATAAAAGGAACTGGGACAAACTTTTTTGAGGTTTGGAAATGAGTGTGGTGGGGAGTGCAGAGGGTTCTTTCTTTTTCTCACATAGCTGCTCATCCTGATTCTTGTTTGCACTGGAAGTCCCACAAGGCAGGACTTGGGATAAGAAGTTGCCACATTTAGGAGCAGATTATGAGGCCCGTACCCACATGGGTGAGTAGTTACTGGCCCCATGGGCTTCAGAGGGCTTGCTTATGTGGGGGCCTGCTGCTAAATGGGCTTACAGGCTGGCCCTTGAGTTCCCTGAGTGGTTTGGGCAGTGATTGGGGCCGACTCTGTTTTTTGGGTGCACTGGTTCCACCACTCCAGCCCCTGCTGTGCACAGCACAACTTTGAGGGGTGTGTACCTGAGGATGTGTTGAATCAGGATAGCAGGTTGTTCTTTCTGAGCAATGCTATGACTAGAAGGATCTCTTGTTTTCTTGCTAAATTACTGGTGTTTTCTGGGTTCTTGTGGCCTGTTGGTACAAGGGGTGTGAGTGAGGGCCCCTGTCGCTCATCCAAACACTCCAGTCTGATGGAAATAGCACAGGACCCACAGAAGTAAGTGCAAGCAGGCCTTTGGGGCTAGAACGACGTGGGCCATCATTCTCCCTTAACTATCCCTTCTCTGAGGGCACTGCCTTTCTCCTTAAAACTAGGGTTGCCAACACTCCCAGTTTGGCCAGGAGTCTTCTGGAATCAGGCTCTATCTCCCAGAGGCTACTGATGCCAAACCGGGAGATTTTAGGTGCTAACAGTCCGGTGATGCAGCAGGTCTACGGCAGGCTCCCTACTTACCCTGGCTCTGTTCTGCTCACGGAAGTGGCCAGCACGTCTCTGTGGCCCCTGGAAGGGAGCAGGGAATCGCTGCATAGTGCCCCTGCCCTGAGCACCAGCTCCACAGCTCCCATTGGCCAGGAACTGCTGCCAATGGGAGCTGCAGGGGCGACGCTTGTGGTGCAGGCAGCACACCAAGCCCCCTGCTCCCTCCCCTCCTGCAGCTGCAGGCTGCTTCTGGGAGCAGCATAGAGCCAGGGCAGGGCCAGGCAGGGAGCCTGCCTTTGCCTCACTATGCCGCCGACTGGGAATCACCCCAGGTAAGCGCCTCCCAGCCAAAGCCTGCACCCGAAACTCCCTTCTGTACTCCAACCCCCTACCCCAACCCCGAGCACCCTCCTGTACCCAAAGTCCATCCCAGAACCCACACCCCTCAATCTCTCCTGCACACCAACCCCCCACAGCTCTGAGCCCCCTCCTGCACCCCAAAGCCCTCCCACAGCTTGCACACCACACCACCTCCTGCACTCCAACTCCCAGCCCCAGGCTCAGCCCAGAGCCCCCTTCCACACTACAAACCCCGTGCCCTCAGCCTGCTGAAAGTGAGTGACCGTGGGGGAGAGCAAGTGACAGATGGGGGGATGGCATGAGTGGAGTGGGGCCTCAGAGAAAGGGTGAAGCTGCGGCGGAGCAAAGGTGTTTGGGTTTATGTGATTACACAGTTGGCAACTCTACTCATAATTTAGGCCTTGCATACACCGAGATTTCAGTGAAAACTCCTAGTTCAGACACACAGGACACTGATACTGCACGATTCAACCCACTAGTACAAATCATGTTGCGCCAGTGGAAATAATGTCCCTTTGGTGCATGCACGGATGCAGCTGTACTGGTGTCTGAAATCCCTGCACAGACGTTGCCTTCGTCTCTCATTACCTTAAGACAATAATAAACCCTAGAGCTGCCTTTCACCATTGCAGTCTAGTATAACTGGCCGGTGAAAGGCTGCTTGGTGCCAGTGACTGGCAGGAAGCCAAGCTCTTAATAAAAGATGATAGGCTCAGCCAGGAACAATGAAGCCCAGCACCACATGCTGATTGGGTTGGCTTATCCTTTGTGGCACTAGAAGAAATGCCACTTACAGTCTAGGTGATAGGGCTCAGAGCAGAATAAGTGGAAGAAGCATCCCTGTGTTCCACCACAAGCAGCCCAGAGCATGAGTAGAACATGGCAATCCTTCTGTTCATTCACAGAACAACACCAGTGATGGTGCCAGCTTCCCCGCATGCTGCCCCATTGATGTGCCTCACGCCTGACATTGAAGAATTACATCTACAGCAGGGGCAAGAAGGTTGTGCAGCCACCATTGGCCCATTGATTTTTCGGCCTCCCTACTGAAACTGCCAATCAAGAGGCTGATCTTGCTGGTCACTTTCATGCTGTGGATGCTGGGATGTAGACTGAGAGCCTCTGAATTATTTTCCACCAGCCTCTGAAAAGTGGAAGAAAATGTTAAATTGTCCTGCACAGCAGGAACCTGCTAAGCAAGCCTCAGCTCTGGCAGTCAGAAGCCAGTATCGGTAAAGCACGTTTGCGCTCTGCCTTTCATTGGAAGGGTCATTCCTGTTCTCCAAACAACAGACAAAGTCCATCTCCCATGGGGTGGCAAGGCCTTGAGGTCAAAGAGTGAATTAGTGGGCATTTGTCTTTCCATGTATGCACACGCATATGTGCTTGTGAGTGTATGTAGCTTAAGTTGTAGCAAGTGGGATGATCCTCTCAGACTTAATGATTGCATGCTGGTTGCTGTAGTTTTTCTTACAAAAGCTGCTGAGAATTGAAATGGGGGAGAAAGGGGCACTTGATTCCAGAGAGGAGAAAGTACCACAGTGATTTACGTGGAAAGGACTAAACAGTTTCATTCTGTTAGTTTTGTAGTTGTTTTTTGTTCACTTATTGCTTGTTGTGTACATTAGACATTCAGGTCTTGTCTATCCTTTGTTTCCTGGGAGACTTTGAAGACAACTGGAGAACATGGTAGGATTACCGTTATCCAATAATCTGATTCATTCAAAGAGAAAGGGGTGTCAGAGTGATTCAAACCCACTGTTTGGAGCAGGGATCAGCAACCTCTCAGAAGTGCTGTGCCGAGTCTTTGCTTATTCACTCTAATTTAAGGTTTTGCGTACCGGTAATACATTTTAACCTTTTTAGAAGGTCTCTTTCTGTAAGTCTATAATATATAACTAAACTATTGTTGTATGGAAAGTAAATAAGGTTTTTAAAATGGTTAAGAAGCTTCATTTAAAATTAAATTAAAATGCAGAGCCCCCCCGGACTGGTGGCCAGGACCTGAGCAGTGTGAGTGCCACTGAAAATCAGCTCACATGCCGCCTTCGGCACACGTGCCATAGGTTGCCAACCCCGGTTTGGAGGCAGGATTTGTTTTTATCATCACCTTTATTTACATCTGAGGCCTGGGGAGAACACATGGGAGAAAAGATGTCTTTGTTGAAGCGATGAGGTCCCTTGCTCTTCAAACAAGGATTCAGAAAGACCCAAATCTACATTTCTGAGGCCTCTAATAACTTCTTCAGACAGACACAATTTGATATTCCTGATATTTGTAAGTTCATTTAAAAAAAAAAAAGGAGAAACAAACAAAATACTTTTTGGTTAGAAATGAGCAGTGAACACCCCAAACTTTACCTTTTAGATTTTCTTTGCACGTTAATATTAATTAAAAAAGGGCACACACCTATTTTTATTGACTCATCCTATATACGTTATTAATAAAGAATTACATCCCTTGTATATGATTATTAAAGAAGAAAAGAGGAGAAAAAGGATCTCATTTGCTATTATGACGATGACAGTACATTATGTGGATGACAATAGATACATTTAAGCCATGTAGCCCTGACCTTGGCACGTGTTTTGTCTCAGCTCTCTGGGAGCACGGAATTGATACACTCAGACTCATCATTAATATGAAGAGATATCAGCATTGTTACTGACGGGGAAATTTTTTCCAACAGTCGAGAGACGGAAATGACTTTTCCCATCCCTTCTCCCCTTGACTCAAATCTGGGGGTTCTCACAAATGGTTTTTTAACGTTAGTTTTCCTAATGACATTGATGGAATTATTGTCTAAGGAATATTGCTGGGTAATAACCTCCTGTTCTGCTTCTGCTAATCCTCACTATCTAATTTGTCTGCCTTTTGATCCATATCTCTCTGGGTAGTCTCATAGTAATAAAGGCAGAGTATGTGTAGGAGCTGGTAGTATCTAGACCTTCTTACTCACCATGGGGCAAGGCGATGTTTCCATACTGCTTATTCCTGCTGCTCCCAGTCAATGAGGAACCAAGGGAAAGCTGGAGGTTTGATTCTGCTGGATGAAAAGCCCCGGAGACCGAAGCTGAGATCCACCAGTGCTGCCTAAGGCATTTGGAGCCCCAATCCCCATTGATGGCAATGGGATTGCATCCAAATCCCTTAGGCAGCTTTGGATAGCTCACTGAGCTCTGGGTCTAAAGGAAAGATGCAGCACAGGCAGTGCAAGAGCAAGCTTCTCACACATGCTGAGTATCTCTCTCAACCCTGACCTGTTGGCACTCCCTCTGGGGCGAGAGAGGAGTTCAGTCTCCATTAACTCTTCCCCCCTGGGGTCTCCGGGTAGGAGGACCAAAAAGGGGGCTAATTGTGACAGTGGGGTGCTGTTATAGGCAGCTGGGAGCTGGCCTGAGATCTACCACAGTCAATTCGCAGAGGACACTGAGCAGCAGCTAGAGAGAGACAAGTTCTGTTTGCACCTGACCTGGCCCAACACTCAGAGAAAGCTTCGGATCCCATTAGCCTCCCAGTGGCCCCCTTTAAAAGTTTCCCCTTATAGTCTGGACTCAGCACAGTTTCTTCTGCCTCCAGTGTTGCTACTGGTGCTGCTGCTTCCTAAACCCTGTTGTTGTTAACATTGCAGAAGGAAAAAGTCCTCCATTCTTTCTTCCTCAAACCAAGTTTGTTTAGCCCTTAAGCTGCTGTGAATATTGAGAGACAGAATGAGCTGAGTTATGCAGTGATGACTCTGCCACATGCCGGCTAATGCAGATATCGTTTGATCAGTGTGATCCCCTGCAACCTCTTGTGAGGATTAATAATGGGGAGTAATTTGTTCGAGTGAAACACCGCACAGTCTCAAAAGAAGTAGTCTCCAGTGCCCCAGTGCTTTAGATGGGACCTCGGGCTGGTCATGCGGGGGCATCACCGGAGAAGAGAAATAGCATCAGGGGGCTCTCTGGGGAAGCTTTCATCCACAAGGCACCTCATGGGGGGTGGGAGGGATGGAGGAAAAGCAAAGCCTTGGGGAAGTGGGAAGAGAAAAGTGTTCTGATGCTGTTGCTTCCACTTCAGGAAGGGCTCTGTCTCTGTACCAATATCTCCCCCATCTCCGGAGCCCTCTACATGCCACTCCATCAGGGGGATGTCTCTATACCATTATCCCCCAACCAAGCACCTTCTGTTCCATTCAGTAATGGGATTCTATCCCCACAGAGTTTTATGTGTCTCATCATTCCTTAAGAGGCCAGCCTCCACACTTGTCCCCCAGACCCCCCTCTGTCCCGCTCCATGAAGGGGTTGTCTTCATGTCTGTAGCCTCCCAGAGCTCCTTCTGTCCCAAACCATCCCATCTCTGTGCCGCTGTCCTCACAGTGCCTCCTTTCCACAGCCTGTCTCCATCTCTATTCCTCCCTGCCTTGAACTGGTGAGGGGCTGGAGTAGGGGAGGAGCTTTATTCCCAGTTCTTAGCTGTCCTTGTTTGCTTCAGACTTCCCAGTGGGGCGTTCTCAGTTGGCTTTTACTTTCTCCTGACTGCATGCAACCCACGCAGTCAACTGGCTGATTCAAGATAGACTGTCTGGCCTGAATCACAGCAGGAGCCACATTCGGCTGACATAGTTTAAAAGGCAAGTCGGCTACAAATGGATAAATGCAGGAAAACGTTTGCCAAGAGAGAGCACGGAGGGACTTATCTCTAAAGACCTTGGTGTGGAAGCTTAGCTGCCTGAAAGCACCGTGTGTGTTTATTTCTCTTTCCTTCCTTTCCTTTTTCTTTTTGTCCCCCTTTTGTGGTCTTTGTTAGTCCCGCTGAGCTGTCAACTCACTGGGAAAAAAAATATGCCAGAGCAAATGTTTCAGGCAAATTGAACCGACTTGTTGGGATCTTCACTCTTCCTTCTCTCTCTTTCCTCAGTCCCTTCCTCCCTTAACATGCTCTCTCTCTCTCTCTCTCTCTCTCTCTCAATTTCAGTGTCAAGAACTTTATGGGCATGACAAGATGTGCCAGTCTTGCTGGAGTTAATACTATATCAAGTGTCTATGTCTAAGAGAGAGTTTCACAGTGGTAATTGAGGTTTATATAGTGTGTCTACTTCTTGATTTGATGGCTCAGGTAGGTGTATATTGGGAGGGTATTTCAGCCATCACTGCTCAAGTTAAGCACAGCTTTTCATCCTCAGTTTTGAATGAGGAATGGATAGGCCCCTCCCCAACTATTTCTTAATGCCTGAGGTAAAAACCCCTCTATATCTCAAAGGACAGAACGGCTCTCGGTTTCAATCTCTCCCCTGTCATGTCAGTTACAGAACTGTTCCTCCATGGATTTCCATTCCTCATTCTCTCACCCCGTTTCTTTTTCCCATGTGTCTGGAGTAGCTGGCTCTGTACTTGGTAAAGCGTCTCCCTGGAGTTTTGCATTTTGCAGATGCCACTGTGAAGATTCTATGCACGGTTCACTATCGCACGAGGTTGTGATCTTTGCTCTGCTCTGCAATTGGCACTCTCTAATCTCCCTGGAGCCTTCTCTAATGTCAAGCATTGGGGTGGTCGGCGTGGCAGGTCTGCAGAAGACAACAATGAGCCTCCAGGGCTGGGCTATGTCGTAGCGATGTGCGTTGGCCAAACATCCATCTCCGGTTGCCAGTCGGACTTAGATCAGGCTCTTGAAGTCAATGGGAATTGTTGCAGTGATTTAAGTGGCAGTTGCAATGAGCCACCAGTGCTTTGTGGCAGGGGTTTGGGGCCCCTGTTGTTTTTACTGCAACGGCACCAGAAGCTGAGTGCTCCGTTATGTATAATGATGAGCAGAGGGAATTGTCCTAGTTTTGCCCTGCAGCCATTGTGAGGAGAGATCCTGTGTACGTGGAAAAGCACAGCTACAGGCTTTCTAATTGTGCTTGATCCCTTTCTCTATAGAGTGATAAAGCTATAATGCAGTTAAGCCCTAATCTTTGCTACCATAAGCAAGAAAGCAAGACTCTTGGGTCCTATTGCAAACTCTGATGAATACAGTCTGTGACCTTGGGCAAGATGCATAGGCCCAATTTTTCAAACGTGTCTGTTAATTTTGGGGGCTGGAGGGTGGCTAATTTTGGAAGGTGCCTGATCTGAGGCTTCTAAGTCACTTCTCCGCTAGGACATTTACCCACTGCTCAGAATGGAGGCTGAAGCAGGGTTGGAAATGCTTTGCAAGGCTCAGTCATGGTGTGACGCATTGGCTGTCCCTGCAGTTCAGCCATTCTCCGCTCCAGGCCAGCCACTCCCATTGTCAGCAGTAGTAACTTCCTCAGTGCAGCCCAGGTGGTAGGGGGGCTGGTTTTTTGATATTGTGCAAGGCCCACGGAGCTTTCTCTTGTTCTGTTGATTCTGCATTTTCCCTGATGCCAAAGTACATGTAGGGTGAGAGGTGGCAGGTTCCTCAATAAAAGCCAGTGGGGCGTGCTGTGGTTGGGGTGGGCTCCAGGCTCTCCCATCCAGTAGCCTCTCACTAGCGTGCAAACTCTCCACTGTGTGGGTATGAGCACAACTGGGTCATCTGCACTGAGCAGGCAGTCCATCTTGGCACCGTTTAGTGGGAGGTTTGGGGACTGCTCCGGCAGAGTAGGCAGCTTATTGATGTCAGCATTGAGAAAGGCTACGTTCCTATCTCACTCCCCTTGCTTGCTTGAAGGCATCTGTTTGCATATTATTTATTTCATCAGAGAGCTGGTGAGCATAGGATTAATTGTACCAGTTGGCATCCCCTACTTTCCTCCTCCTCTCCTTGGTCTCCTTTGCCTTTTTCTCTGCACTGCCCACACTCTCCTCCTCTGCTCCCCCACCCCATCTTTTCTCCATCTCCTTTCTTCACCCCCTCCCCTCCCTCCATTTCCACACCTCTCTTCCCATTCCTTGCCTATCCCTCCACACCCCATCTCATTTTCCCTCCCCAGTTCCAGGGCTTTCCCCATCCTTCCTTCCCCACTGCCTCCTCCCTTCACCCTCCCAGAAACTCTCCTTGCCTGCCATCCAGCTTAGCCCCTCTTAAAATGCCAGGAAGCCAACTCAGAACAGAGACAGTGATGACATGTGGGCTCTTTGCAAACCAAAGGACTAAATGGGACTGAAGAAAGACAGTGTCCAGAGCGAGGAACCTTTTTCTCTGGGAGGCGATGAAAGGCGACAGAATTGGAAATGATTTTATTTCAATTAGATTTTAATTAGCTGCTGTCTCCAAGCCATCAGATCAGTCACCAACTAATTGAAAAGCAACAATATTTGCAATGTGGCATTCCAAAGAAGAGATGCATCTGATCTACAGTGGGCAGGGTTTGGGGAGATAATTCCTGAGGTCAGCAGCTCTACACTGCAATTTGTCATGGGCATGTTTCTTGCAAATACCCCACTGCAGCCTCACACTAATTTTACAGTAAATTAATGCCAAGCCAGCATTCACATGGATTTAATTAGCAGGCAACACAAACTTTTATAAACCTTTTGCAATGGCAATTTAAACTTGATTGCAAAGTTATTAAAGGCAGCCATGGCAGGCTGGTTCTATTAGTCTACAGGGAGCAGGCAATGTGTGTTTTCTATAAAAGCGGGCCACGCTGGGCCAAATTCAGACTGGTGGAACTCCCTTGATTTCAGTGCAGTTGCACTATCTTAGACTGGGTCTGAATTTGACTCTCTAAAAAGGCTTTGTGCCGCTAACATCCCACGTTTGGCTCCAAACAGGATTAGGGTCAGTTACATATTTGATGTGCTCTGCACCCTGCATTTATAGGGGGTGCACTCAATAGTTTTAATAGGTCCTTTCTACCTGTAAATTCTATGGTGTGTGAACTGCAGGCCTGTATTTCCCAGAGTGGCGTTGCTGCTGCCATGTTAATCACCTGCATGTTCCTTCATTGGTCTCCTTTGTCTGGATGGACAGGTATGCTCGGGAGAACCCAAGTCTGAACTGAAATCAGCTAGGTATTGCACCAAACTGCAGCCAACATGTGGGTATATCAATGTAGCTGAAAGATTTTTCAGATAGCTACAAATAGTTAAGAAGACATGCTTGCTCAATTCCTATGGCCATTTCTGATCATGGCCTAGTAGGAGAGTCTCTGAGCCCTGCTTATCACATTGGTCCTTCTTCTCTCATCCTGGCCAATTCATGTGCAATCTTCCACCAGGGATACAGATCCTTGTGTGTCCTGCTCCGTCTTACTTTCATTTCTTTCCTACCCTCTTCCCTGGAATCGGACCCTCCTCCCATACCAGAGTGAAATCAGGAGCCTTGGCACAGAGCTGGTTTGCACCTGTCCTCATTCCTCACTCTCACCATCTGCATTTTCCAACTCTCATTTCTACACTGTCAGAAACATTATTTGAAAGATACAAATATCACCATTTGCAGACTCAGGGCCTGATCCTGCTGGGTGCTGAACATGCCCAACTGTCCTGGATTCCAGCTCTGCCCCTTGCAGAATCAGGCCTTGATGGACCCTGGACTCAGTTCTGCCACCCCTATATATGCCTTACTCAACGAGTATTCCCATTTTCTTCACTGAAACCGGGGATATGGTACTGTTCAAAGTGCGTAAAAGTGGCAGGATTGGGTCTTGTATTAATATCTGGTTAGATTCTCTCCTGCATTCAACATCTTGGGGCGGTTCAGAGGCACCGGGAGAACTGGATTTGGGTTCTCTGGTTTGTGAGACCACCCTTGCTGGTGTTACTTAGAGCAATCTAAGGTACCATACACCACATGGAGACTCAACAGAGCAGAGCTTCACACTGACCCGTCCCTTTCTCTCTCTGCCCCAAACCACCATCTCCCTCCCCCACTCCACATACCTTCTAGGCTAGCGTTGGAGAGGTGGGCTCCATCATCTTTATACCAGCTGAAATTTCCCATGCCCCAAAGGAATTCTCAGCTGACTACCTAAGGCCAGAATTCAGCTCCATTGAGTGAGTGTGCTCTGCCTGGGAAGTGCAAGGAGCCAGATCACAGATGAGAAACTGGTCTGATATGCACTAGGCCGACAGCAAGCACAAAAGAGCTCTCACAGGGAGGGTCCCAAGCCTTCCCGGAGTGGGTGAAGCCAGTTCATATTTTGAACACTTTGGGGTTTTTTTTAAATCATTTTATTAAAAAAAAAATTCTTTGCACAGTGGATTTAATTACTGAGCTGCCTTTCTAGGTAATGGGAATAACAGCCTTTAATTATGATTAGGATTTCCGTATGGAGATTCCAGGACACCTCTTTCATCGGCCATAGATATTTTGCCTACCATGCTTTCCTCATAATGTGATATGATAAGAAAGGCAAGTTATTAACGAAATATAATGGGAAAAGCTCTATCTAACTACTCCAGTCGTTTCTGTGAGGCTAGGAGAGTGACTAACCATTGCTACTTTGTTTTTTTACTATTATCATCCTGCATTGGCCATTCAAATACACTACAGGCGCCTGTGCCATTCACATCTCTGCCTGGCTTCTCTTTCAGCTTTGGATGAGCACTGAGGCCTATTCAGTTGTCAGTTTCAGCCATGTAAATCTGGAGTCACTTCACTGTCTAACATTCATCCCATGTAAATGGTAACGGAACCTGGAGTACTTTAATTGCCAATTACTGGGATGAATGCTCAGATTACTTGTCTTAAATATCTGATGAGGAAAACAGTGATTGTGTCTCAAAGTGAGTTAAGAAATAGCTGCATTGGCGGGTGCAGTGGGGGCAGACTCCTTTGCTGATATGACTGTGACATGACAGCTCAGTCAGATAATTTTAACAATGCTGATTATACCAGGACAGAGAAAGGGGCTCCCAGAACGAGATGGCCATGGCTATTGGCTTAGAGCCCAGATGTCCTTATGCCAACTTTGTGTGCTTAAATTAGGCATCTCAATTAAAAGTTAGGCACCTACGTAAGTGACTTGTTTTTCAGAGGTGTTAGACAACCACAATTCCCAACCAATGGGAGCTCAGTATCTCTGAAAATCAGGCCACTTATTTAGGTGCCTAACTGAATTGTTCACAGAGCCTATGAGAGTTAGGCACTCAAATCTCATTGGAATTCTATGTAAGATGGACACCTAAGTCCCTAGGGAAATGCCAGCCTTGGGAGACTAGACTAGCATTTGACTTCAAGGCCAGGATCTTAACCTAATGATTTTGGGTGCCTCAGCTGTAGATGCTTTAAAAAGGGTCTTGCTACTGAGAAAGTGCTGAGCACTTGCTGTCTGAAAAGCAGGCCCCTTTAAGGTGTCTCAGGTTGAGAACCTATAATCAAGGGTCCTTTCGGAAAATCACAGTCCAGGATGTGAAACAATAACTTCCATGGGTAAGTGAGTTCGAGTGGAGCAGGGTGAGCTGAGGAAGGGACAGAGAGAGGAGTCATGAAAAGGGTGGGCAAGACCAAAGTCTGGGAGATCCAAGAGGTATTCACAGATGGATGTGGTTTGGGAAATGAGAGAAAATGATATTTACAGCTTGTGGTTAAAATAAATCTGAGCAGGAGAGAAGAAGGCAGGGCTGAGTCTGTTGATGTGTCTGATGAAGCAAAGCTGATTCCCCTAGAAATTGACACAGCTGTGTTAATGTGGCTGAAAATAGAAGCTCCTGTCTGCCTGTGATTAAGCGGCGATGGAAGGCCAGCCCATCGTCTGTGGGTTTATAAATATAGATGATTCCCCCTTGACTGGAGATCATTTCTCCCTGGGTTCCCACGCGTGATGAATCTCTGACTCCCACTGTTGGCTAAAGGAGCATTAAGTTGCAATTTGTTGTCTTGTCTCAGGCTCCCCAGCAAGCCAGTCAACAGCGAGGTGCATTAACCCCAAGCCTTTTTAAATTTCTTCTCACATTTTGGTTTTCAAGAGGGGCAGGGAGCAAACCTCCACTATGTAGAATTGCAATGATTTGCCCAATTGCTCTTGCGTCCATGTTAGCCAGACAATTTTATGATACTGGATATGCACATGAGTCACTGAGCAGAATTAAGGTTTCATTAGCCAGCTGTCTGTCTGTAGCTTTAATTATGGAGGCAGGGGCGGGGGGGTGGAGGGAGGGAGAAAATGCTACAGGTGGGTGATGGGAATTCATATGTTCTCATCACAAGTCAGGTCCATTCTAAAATATCCCCATCTAGCCAAACTCCCATCAAGTAGCAGTTACGCTTTCTCCTGCTGTTGGTGCTCATCAGAACATTGGGGTATAAATAGCCGTGCTCAGCTTGCACCCAACAGAGCTGCTTGGTCTTGTTTTGACATCACAATTGTCTCCAGGGTACTGAACTGTGATGACACAGATGCCGGATTGTGACACGGCGGAACGATCGGTCTCTGCTTATGCAGAGATCATCCCTGGAATCAGCAATTTGCAGCCAGCTTGGGAGTCCTGTTGACTGCGGGTGCCTGGCACCCTTCAGGAGTAGGAGCAAAAGGTAAATGGGAATGCGGTGCCCACATATTGTAACAAATTCAGCTGCTGCAGACAACAGGTGCATACATCACTGTGATGCCATGTGAAGGAGTGTGCCATTCCTTAAAGGGAAAGGCTGGAGCCGAAGACCAAAACAGCATGGAGTTTAATCCAGGAGGCCCTTGGTTATTTAAAGAGGAAAAGGCAGCTGGGCAGAAGACAGAGGACAGGAAGCTATGGGCTGCAGTGTCTCTGAATCAGCTGCCTTTTCCTCTTTAAATAGTCTCCTTATTTATTACACCTGGGCGTTTTTGATTGTAGGCTCTAGTCCATCTCCTAAGCTTTTCCCACAATCACCACTGTCCACCAAGTGATAGAACCTTCAACTCCAGAAATATAGGCCTCTACTGTTTGAGGTAGAATTGACCTCCTGTCACTGTGAGTAGCTCTGGATCCCTTATCCAACTTTGGGCCAGCCACAGAAAAACAGCCCTGCTTGTCTGGTGGTTAGAGCACAGAGGTAGGATTCAAACAGCCTGAGTTCTAGTCTGGCTCTGTCAGCTATTGTCTCTGGGCAGGGGTCACCTCACCTCTCTGTATCTTGGTTTTTCCCATCTGTTAAGTCGAGTAACGCTGCCTCTCCCCCTTTGAGTGACAGATGCTATGAAAGATAAAATGTGATTGTGGTCATTCATAAGCAGACGCCCACAAAAAGCTGGTACGTTAAATGTGATGGTCATTAAACAATTACAAAAGGATGGTAGGAGAGAGGTGACTTCAGGTTGAATGCTGGGGGCTGGGAATAACTCTCAAATTTCCTTGTCAGACTGTGTCGCTGAAACCCAAATGCCATCAGTCGTCAGCAATTTGGATACACAGAACGGTTCCTATGAAGCCAAAGTGGGATGTGGGCATTGCTTTATTACAACTGCCATCTTGCCAGTCCACAGGGTTTATTTGTGATGGTGGTGTTCATTGAGGGCTGATAGTGTGATCTCTGGAGATGGACGCTGCCCCAGAGGGCTTGAATCTGAATTAGTCTCATCCACTCTGAATGCCACTGTTATAACAAATCTGGGGCAACCTATTGCAAGTAACAAAACCATTTGGCACTGCTATCGTAGGGATAGAACTCCAGTCCTCCTGCTCCATTAGCACAAGCTTCTCTCCCGCCACCCCGAGCTAAAGGAGAGTCTCCATTGTTGCTAGCAGTACAGGGCCCGTGACACGCAATAGAGCAGCTCTGTTCAGTGTATTTTACTGTACCTATCAGAGAGGGTATTGTTGAAAGGCCTCATGAAAGAAAGGATTTGAATGTGGCCAGGAAGGACTCTTTGTGAATGAGGAGGAGGAGTGACAGAGCGCTGGGCAACAGCAGCTGTACCATGTAATAGCCTGCTGGAAGTAAACCTGACAATCAGAGTGGGGCCTAATTGATAGATTGAGGGTGGGCTAATTAACCCATGAGCCCGGAAAGTGGAAAAGGCACAGGAAAGAAGTGCCAAGGAGGGAAGAGGACAAGAGAGCTAGAGTTCGTGGTCTAAGAGGCTGATGATTATATGCTGTTGTAGATAATGCACTGAACAGTGGTGTGAAGGTGGCCGGGGACCACGGTAAATAAACCACATGTGGTGTTTACAAGCAGAGGGTCTTCACGTGGTCTGCGTGCACAGAGGAAAACAGGAGCAGAGGGCATGCCCTGTTGCTAGGGGGCTTTCCCTTCACTCCTTCCCCTGGTTTTTGTCAAGCAGACAGAAAGCAGACCGGAAGTCCGAAGTGCAGGCAATGTGATATTTATTGGGATTAGTTTCAAGCAGGCGTATCCATAGCTCTGATGCTGCAGAGCCTTTACTCGTGTTCTCGTTTCCTAGTCCCACCTCCTTCTTAGCAGGCCCAAATATACCTGTAGTGCACACCTCTGGTCCCACCCCTTACAACGTATGGTCATGTTCTGTTTTGGAGGGTCAAGTCTGGGGCCTTGGTACCACCTCTCTTGTATCTTATGGGAGGAGTAAAGAGTGAAGTTGTTTGCTAGCCAAGGCCAGGCTTTTCTTCAGCTTTTAATGTGTCTTACGCCTCCCCCCCCTCATCCCCTCTTGTCTCTCCTGACTGGTCATGTGACCTTGGCTTGAGAGAGGAGTCAGGCGGCCTTCTAGTGTATGCTCATATATTACACCCCCACCATACCCTGTAACACTTTAGCCCTATCCCTTATCTTTTCTCATTTTGCTAACAAACTCATCTGGCTGGGCAGAAGCAACACACAGTGTCTTTGTTCTTTATTCACACCTATAAGGATGTGGAAAAAAAAAGAATATCAAAAATTAAACCCAAAATTCTATCTCGGGCTAACAAACAGGCCTATATATTGTCACCTGTTACAGGAGCAGAGACAGAGTTTGCATTGTTGTACCATCGTTGCATTCGTGTCTCTGACAGCAGTGGTTGGGATAGTCACATCCCTTGTAGCAGATACACTAGTTTATCACAATAGCATCCCTGAAGCCGGGCACTCTGGCCTCCCACAGCTGTGTCCCTGTGGGTAGGTGGCCGGTTATATCCCTGGGAGCAAGTGCTGTAGTAATCAAATTGCTTCTCTCCCACTAGAGGAAGTTTGCAGAAAGTTCCCTAAGGATTCTGGGGCACAGCCCTTCCTCCTTGTTTGGTTAACTCCATGAGTTCTTCTCCTGTGGGCTATTGTGGGGTTAAAGCTTATTCCCTGCAGTAATCAGAAAAGGGATAAAATGTGCCGGTTAGGAAACAGAAAACCTAATGGGCAGGTAATTAAAGAACATGCCAGGGGATAGATGGATGAACAGAGAGAAGGTAGGATGCAGAAAGTCTATAGAAACACATCAATACACATGCGAGGAGGGGATAGATGGAAGAGAAGATTAATTTATGAGTGTCCCTGTCTGTTATTCTGAGTCAGAGATTCTGAGCACATCTGGAAAGTCTCCAAAATTGCAATGGTGCCATAAGGTTAATAGAGGACCACTCACTGTTCTGAGATCCTCTGGGCCATGATCTGGATTAGAAACACACCAGGTGAAATTTAAGGTGGAGAAGATTCAGGGCTGAGAGAGAAAAGATTGAAGAGTGGAATTAGGGGACTGCATGGCTGGGACTGGCAAGTGAATCATCCTGGTTGGAACCAGCTTGAGGGCATCAGAGTGCTGTGAATATAGGGTGGCAGCAGCTGAGGAGTGCATGTGTTTTCTGTGGGAAAAGGGCTAATCAATACCACCCCTCCACCCCCCTGCACCAAGTCTCAGAGCCCGGGTCAGCTGGCTTGGGCTGCAAGGCTAAAAATAGCAGTCTGGACATTCAGGCTTAGGCTGGAGCCCAGGATCTGAGCCCCCCATCCCCTCCATCGTGAGGTTTCAGAGGTCAGTCTTCAGCCCGAGCCTGAAAAACTACATTGCAAATTTTATAGCACTGCAGCCTGAGTCCCATGAGCCTGAGTCAGCCGATCCAGGCTGGTTGTGCCATTGGTCTTTTATTGCAATATAGACACACCCATTCTCTTTGTTGCCCAAGCGGGCACATGGGTATGGGTCCCGGTCCTTATTTTCCAGGTGGGTTCCCAGCCCTCAATTACCAAGCTCTGCCACCAGGACACTGGGTCTGGAACTCAGCAGCTCCCTGGATGCAGAGAAAGAGGAGCCTTTACAACAATGCTCCTGATCGAGCCATCACTGACCAATATCAGTTTCACAGACCTTGAATGTGTAGCCAGCGCATACATATATTCCCTGTAAGGCTGCCTAGATACATTGCTGGGCTGCATTTGCAGCATTCCGGGGGAAGAGAATCCATACAGCAATGCATTGGCTTTGCTGTGGGAGCTGCAGCTCAGTGCCAGCACTTTGAATGGCAGCCCCTAGAAGCAGACAGGAAGGCAGGACAGTCTTTGGAGCATTGGCTTGATGCCTAGGCTCTGGCTGGCATTTGGCATGCCCTCTGCTTCACTGAGATGTAGGCTGCTTGCAACAACATGCCACCTCCCCCCCATTTTGTACAAGCCATTTGCAGCCAGCTGTCCTCTCCCACCTAGTGGGTCTGATGCAGTTCAAAGGAGATGTGTGTCCACTTTGCTCACCCTAGCAGCTTCAGCCACTCAAGAACAAGCTAAAGCAGTATTTCCCAGCAAGGGTTAAGCCATGAGACATGTTTGAAAATCTAGTTGTTAATGACAATCGTCAGCAGAAACTGACCTTCCCCAAATACTTTTCCTCCATTTGATTCACATCTTTACCAGTTAGGCTTTCCCGGCTGCTTGGCTGAGCAAAATAGGCATTGATTTCCTTTCTGAATGACATGGGAGACAAAAATGGGTATTGGAGCAAGAGTCTATTTTCCTTAAATGCTGTCTTTATTCCTCATTGTGATCTATTCTTTGGTGTATGGCACAACAAGCACCCCTGCCTCCTCACATTCCCTGGGACATCTCACAAACCCAGGTGTGGAGCTCCAAATTAACTGTATAAACTGCATGTGACCAGAGAGGTCCTTATCTGTGTCATATCTGGGATAGCATAAATTGATCTCAAGAAACCAGCTCCAGATAGGCCTGTTTCAGATAGTACAATGTGGAAAGCTAATATGGTGTAGAGGGTTGAAGCTTCTTGCTTTGGGGTCTGATTGGGTTGATAGGTAAGGCCGGATTGGCTATTTTGGTAGTGAAAGGCATTGTGGGACAAAGTTGCAAATGGCAACACAAAAGAGTAGGTCTAACAAATTATTCCTTTGGATGAGGTATAAAACTAAGGTCCTCACCACTTTGTAGTCATCAAAGATCCCATGACATTTTCCCAAGTAAAAGGATTTGAACCCTGGTGTTCTGTTGGAGATCATTTTGGGCAATTGCCAGGGCTGCTCAGCACATTTTTTAAATTAATTGCAAAACAGAAAGGTTGAAATTTGCAAGAGCACTCAATATTGACTTAACTTTGCTTCTGTTTAAATCAGTGGGAGTTTTACCATTGACTTTAGAGGGAGCTTCTAGGCCAATGCTAAGTGCTTTTGAAAAACTCATCCAAACTCCTTTAAGTGTGTGTAATATAAATCTTATGCTCTGCTCTATAGCAGGTACAACATTCTGAAATTTAACTGAAAAAATTGGGTAAGAGGATTGTAATGTGCATTCCTGTCTCCCCAATATTCTGGCCCATAATGATAATATTCTGTCTAGATATGGGATCCTCCTTTACTTCCTGGCCCAAATTTGTCTGTAGTGTTTCCATGTGCTATTATATAGTCATTACATTCCACCCCAGAAGCAGCTGCATTTTCACGGTGGATTGAGTGAATGATTACGGTATACATAGGAGGCCAAATCTCAAAGTTTCCCTTTCAGTTTTAACTCACTCTCTGCTCAGGCAAAATTCCAAATAAAGTCACTGGAGTTTTGCTCAAATGAAGATTTAGCCAAGAGTCCTGGTACATCTCTGACTTGCACTGGTGTAAATCAGGAGTAACTCCACTGAAGCAGTGCTTCATTTGTAATGAAAGAGGTGCTGGGACTCAAAGCAATTCTTTTACATTCAAAACTGAGGCAGCAAGTCCAGAGGTGCCGGGGCTATGAACTGCCAAGCCTAGAGGTGCCGTGACTTACCCCTGGCAAAACCCAGCATAAATTAAGCCCTGCACTGAAGTTAAAGGAGTTAGATCAGTAGGAGTGAGAGGATAACCAGGACTGAAGTTTGTAGCTTATTTGCTGCAAGAAGAGTGGGTGGCAAACGAGAACTAAGAGTTGTGTGACTCCTGCACAGTTCTAGGTGAAAGTCATCCCTGTGCGAGACCTCAAGAGTGCAAGGCCCAGGAGTGAATTTGCCCATCTAGACAGAACCTCGTAGGCTTTCCGTTTGGTGGTGGAGCAGGGCACCCATGACCAGGCATGAATACACAAGCCATGACATGGCAGGGAGGGAGCACAGGCATCTCGGATTGTTTATTCCCTGTTTTAATAATTGGCTGATTAAGTTCCATTTTTATTTGGTTTCAGCAGCAATCAGATTGAGAGCTGTAATATCCCCTCGCACCTTGTAATTATCGTTAATTTCTTCCTATGCAAGGCAGGCTGAGGTTGGCAGAGGCAGCCGGGGAGTGTGAGGGAATCAGTGGAGGAGAATGCATATGCATGAAGTGGAGCTAGTTCAGGACTCCTCTAAAGGAGGGAGGGAGGGTGCAGGGATAGGCCTTCAACGGAGAGTTTGGGGGTGGGGAAGGGGAGAGGAAAAAAACCCACTTTAAATCTGAGACAAAGGCAAGTGCAGCAAAGTGTCAGCGTCAGCACTACAGCCTTGCAAGCCTAATTACCATAATGATGTGAAATAGTCCAATCAGCAATCTGGGGCTAATCTTTCATGTATTACAGGTTTCTCTTTCATAGAGCTCCACAGCTAAATGCATTTTTAATGAAGATATTCCTAGACTCTCAGATAATTTCCCACTCTTTACAGGGAGGGTATCAGAGATCATTAAATGTGTCATTCTTCTTTATATATATATATCCTGCTGGGAGTGTGAAGTTCTCGCAGTCCTAGCTTGGCAGGTTTGTTCTCCAGACCTCCCTTCTGTTCTTCCCTGGGCCTTTAGGTTCTCTGTGTCCCCTGCTCTGTGGGGAAGTGAGCCACTGATCTCATTGCATCCTGGGCTGAAGAGCTGTCTCAGAGACCCCATGTTTCCCCAGGCTCGCAAGGAGAGGTTTGCACACACGCACACTCACTCACACCCCGAGGGCTGTTTGAGAAGGCCCAAGGAGTCCCATGTCTCAGGCTAAGAGGTAATGGAGAGGTGACCCCCAAGATAAACTGTTTGAGCTGTGTCACAGAGATCCCCTCTGTCAATCACAGAGATTTTTTGGCAGAGGATGAAACGTCTTCAGCTTTGTGTCCCCAACAGACGAAGGTTCCCAGGTGAGTTCTCTCAGATGTCTTTGTCCAGTGCAGCAGGGACAGGCATAAAGACCAGGTGAAAGGAAAGGGGACTTAACAATGGGGGCACAGGGCAGCTAGCAGCACGTGCACGCACAAGAGTGGGAAGCCCTTATGAGAAATGCAAGGCAGAGACAGCAGGAAAACTGGAGACTGGGAGTGAATTGTGCAAGGGGGGGTGACATCTTCTGCCTTATCCAGTCCCAAAGGCATATGACATCCCTGGGCTGATGGCACCTCTGCCTTTGGTCCCTGAGGCTCTTTCCCCTGTCATCTTTCGCAGCTCCCAGTACACTCTGAACATTAGCCACTTTTCAGCATAGCTGGGGCATTTTCACCTCAGTCAGGCCTCTCATATTGATGGGTCGGAAGCAGCCCGACCCTCCAGGGAAGCCGCAGACATGTACAATTGTTCTGGCCACTCCCGCCTTGCTCAGTGCTCTCGGGTGAGGTGAAGCGAATTGAGGTGCGCTCCCCTCCTCATACAACCATTACTGTCAACCGGTCCAGAGCCTCAGAGAGAGGCAACAAACTCCCTGTCACTCTGGAGTGGCCTCAGACTCCTCGTTGGGGGAGAAGAGGGTGGACCAGGATAGGGCTGGTGCCTGTGGAACTGGCAGCAGGTGTAATTATTGGTTCTTCTTTTACGGCTGTTGAGAGACTTTAATTGTATTATTATTACGACTTCTTCTAACTCTCCCTGAAGAGCTCTCAGGGAATCTGACTCTGAATATTACAGGGGAAGCTCAGCCAGATCTGGAGTGGTATGGAGCCTGGGAACTAAGCAGCACCCCCCACAGCTCCCCCGGTGCTCATCTCACCAGGATCTTGAATGAGGCTTTAGCGGGGAGCCGGGATGAAAACAATGTGATTGTTTTTAAAGCAGCAGACAGCTGGCTCCTGTCATGAGGAGGTGGCAGAGGGTGCGTTTCCAATTATCTCTGCAGATTGGGCCAAATCCCCAGGGGTGATGAGGCAGCCGTAATACAAAATGAACCACAGGAATTGCCATAAGAGGATCAGACCAACAGCCCTCCAGTCCAATATCCCGTCTCTGACAGAGGTGAATGCTTCAGAGTAAAGCGCAGGAAACAGCACATTGTTCACTCCAGGCTGTTAGTGGTTGCTTTATGCCTTGAAGCAGGAAGCTGTGTACGGTTGTATCCCAGGTAGCGTAGCTGTGGATCTTCTTAGTGTCTGTCTGATGCCAATGGCTCGCTTGAACTTCAGTGGCAGTTATACAGGGCTCATCCCTTCTTAGGATTTGGCCTGTAGAGATAGAAATGGCCGGCTAAGTGTTGAGCGCTTTAAAGACTCTCTGGAGATGGACCTGAGGTGCTGTCTCCCAGTCGAGATGCTGATGTCCAACCCCACCAGCATCTGGGCATGATGTGAGCTGGGGTACTGGTTTGGCCCAAGGCTGACAGAGGAACCAGTGGTGATGTTTTGATCCATATCCAGATTCCAAACCTCAGGAGTGCGTAGTGTTGATTCAGACTTGTTTCTAGTCTGCTCCTTCTTGGTGTTTGGACACTTTAGATAGCTATGGTTGGTCACTTAGAAGGAAACAAAGTGGGGCAATGAAGACTCTTGTTTAAAGCAAGAGCCAGGCGAGCAGGGGGACTTGGCTGGAGGGGAGAAAGGTATGTGATGGGGGGCAAAGGAGCAGGCAATTGCATGTCCTCAGAAATTATTCCCCGCTGTTTTCCCAAAGCCCACCATGGAGATCCCACCCAGGGAGAGTGAGGAGCATGGCCAGTAAGGAGTTAAAGGGGTAGAGGCATCTGAAGGGGACAGGAGCCTTTTGGGAGAGTGACTTTCTCTCTGCTGGTTGATGATTAGACTGACTGAAGCTTTTCCAGAGTCATGTAGGAAACAGCAGGGTAGAGGCACAAAGGCCAAGGAAAGAAGGAACCTGAGCGGGGTAGGGAAGGGGTGCTTGAGAGGATGGTTTTGGTAACAGAGGCATGACCTGTGGAAAAGATGGATGGAAAGAGAAGAAACTGGAGAGGTGGGTACTGGGCCACATAAAAAAGAAATAAGGCCCAAATCTTCAGTGGACCTTAGCCCGATATGTGTGTGGATTTAATACCCCTGGGCAGCTTCCTGTGCATGCTCACCGCAGCCTTCACCTGGAGGGGCCTCCTCTAGGAGTGAGAGGGAGTTTGGCCTATGTGGGCTCATTCAATGCAGGGCCTCTCTGCTGAGACTGCCTGCACAGGGCGGACTGTTAGCACTGACTGTGGCAGTGGAGTGCGTGTTCTGTAAACATCCAACCACTAGGAAATGGGCTGAGACCCTCCAAAGTCACTTCACAGAGCCCCTCTGTTCCCTCACCACAATGCTTTGCACTCACACAGCTCTTTTCAAGGGTTGCCAACCCTCCCAGTTTTGCCGCGAGGCTCCCGGAATCACACCTTTTCTCCCGGAGGCTGCTGCAGCCAAACCGGGAGATTTTAGTCACTGAAAGTCTGGCAGTGCAATGGAGCTAAGGCAGGCTTCCTGTCCTTCCTGACCCCACACAGCTCCCAGAAGCAGCTGGTTCGTCCCTGTGGCCCCTGGGGGAGAGGCAGGTGGCTCCGCATGCTGCCCCCGTCCCCAGTGCCGACTCCGCAGCTTCCATTGGCCAAGGGGAACTGTAGGGGTGGGCAGTATACGGAGCCCTCTTCCCCCTCCCCTGAGGCCGCAGAGACAAACCAGCTGCTTCTGGGAGTGGTGTGGGGCCAGGGCAGGCAAGGAGCCTCCCACACCCAAACTCCCTCCCGCAGCCCACACCTCTCACCCCCTCCTGAATCCCAGTCCCCTGACCCAGCCCTGAGCTCCTCCAGCACCCAAACTTCCTCCCAGAGCTTGTACTCAACACCCCCTCCTGCACCCCAGCCCCCACCCCAGGCTCAGCCCAGAGCCCCCTCCCACACTCTGAACTCATCAGCTCCAGCCCAGAGCCCACAGCCCAACCCCCTGCCCCAGCCCGGTGAAAGTAAGTGAGAGTAGGGGAGAGCAAGTGACGGAGGGAGCAGGGTGGGGCAAGGGTGTTTGGATTTATGTGATTAGATAGTTGGCAACCCTACTTTTTTTTCCACTGAGGATCTCAAAGCAGTTCACCAAAATGGCTAAGCAGAAGTACCTCTATCTGGCTCAAGGGCACAGTGAGACAGAGGCAGCTAGGAATAGATCCCAGATTTCCTGAGTGCTAGCCCTTTGCTTTAACCATTAGAACACGCTGTCTTCCACTCTGTAATGACCGGGTCTAGCTTCAAACCGGTGACCTAGAAATGGAGCGGGCTTTCACTGCACTCAAGAGTAAAACTCCCTTTCATCGATTATGAGGCCAGATGGGAGCACTGTGATCATCTAGTCTGACCTCCTGCATGACACAGGCCTCAGGGCTGCCCTGGAGTCAAAATGACTTCAGGAGGAGCCCGGTTAGGCCTAGTTGAAAATCCCACCATCAATACCATAAAGCGGCCTGCCCTACAAATTCTTTTGAGTGTGAGTTCTTGCTTCCTGATGCCTGCCAGGGCCAGAAAGAGAAATTCTAAATGTCTCAAGAGATTCTATTCTCGTGGAATGTCTGGCCTGAATTTGAGATCAAAGAGCTTAGCTTTAAAACTCTAAAAGTAGCTTCAGTCTTCTCTGACTGAAGCCCCCAAACCTTTTGAGGTTCACCCAACTTGGACAAGAATATCCCATGAAGCCTCATTCTGCAACTCAGGGCTTAGATACTACCAGGAGGAGTGGTCTATAAATACCTATTCATAAATGAATAGGAAATGTGGCAGATACTGTAGCTAGCTAGGTAATGTAGGTATGTAAATAGATATCATAGACAGATATATGACAAAATTATATCTACAGTGCCTGTCTACATACCTAGGATATCTTTAAATACTGTAGATCAGGGGTCAGCAGCCTTTCAGAAGTGGTGTGCTGAGTCTTCATTTATTCACTCTAATATAAAGTTTCACATGCCAGTAATATATGTTAACGTTTTTAGAAGGTCTCTTTCTCTAAGTCTGTAATATATAACTAAACTATTGCTGTATGTAAAGTAAAGGAGGTTTTTAAAATGTTTAAGAAGTTTCATTTAAAATTAAATTAAAATGCAGAGCCCTCCGGACTGGTGGCCAGGGCCGGCTCTAGCCATTTCGCTGCCCCAAGCACGGCGACACGCCGTGGGGGGCACTCTGCCACTCGCCGGTCCCGTGGCTCCGGTGGACCTCCCGCAGGCGTCCCTGCGGAGGGTCCGCTGGAGCCGCTTGCCGCCCTCCTGGCAACCGGCAGAGCGCCCCCCGTGGCATGCCGCCCCAAGCACGCGCTTGGCGCGCTGGGGCCTGGAACTGGCCCTGCCAGTGGCCAGGACCTGGGCAGTGTGAGTGCCACTGAAAATCAGCTCGCATGCTGCCTTCGGCACACGTGCCATAGGTTGTCTACCCCTGCTGTAGATAAACACATAGAAATGGGTAGGAAGGTGGGACAGGAAGTCACTAGGTAGGTCAGGAGGTACATAAGCAGGTACATTGGACAGGAGGTCACTAGGTAGGTAGGTATGGCAGGAGGTAAGTAGGTTGGCAGATAGAGCAGGAGGTCACTAGGTAGGTAGGCAGGGCTGGAGGTCATTAGTAGGTAGAAAGACCATGTGCATCCAGGCCTGCATGGGGGAAATGGGATAACAAAAGTGGAAGGGATTACATAGAACACACCACCACAACATTTAATTACAACTGCCACTTTCCTGTTTCCCCCCAGCTCTGTGACTGCAGCTGGGCCTCTAATTTTCCTCCCTGCCTATTATGCATATATCCTCAGCCCTGTGGCTTCTTATTATGCTGATGATTTTAAAATAGGACCTGATTCTGTTGCCTTCTGTGTTTGGAAATCCATAGCAGGCACTGACCTTTCAAGTCTCTCCATGTTTAAAGCTCTTACTAATTTCCTGGGGGGCTGCAGACACTCTGAAGCAGTAAAGTGCTAGGAGTTCATTAACATGCTGGGCTTTAATTAGTCAGCAAGAAATCTGTCTCTGTCCTGATTTAACCAAAAAAAAAAAAAAAAAAGAGAGAGAGAGAAAGAGGAAGAAAGTGATGATGACATAGAAAACAGTGGCAGTTAATGAGTGCATAAGAGGAATAGATTTAAGAGCTCACAATTTATTTAGCCAACACTTTAAACTGAATTCTGGCCATATGTTGCATACAAATCAGTGACACTGGCCCTTTAAATGGAGGGACAGAAGCTCTCGCTCCTTCTCCCCTCTTCCCCTACAGCTGTCCCTTCTGCAATAAGGACAGGGTATCTCCATGAAATCAGACATAAAGCAGAAAAGGAGAGGATAAAAAAAAAACATAGAAAATTAAAAGTAACGGAATTGTGCATGCCAGCAGAGGCTAAGAAAGGGTTAATCAGAGCAGGTGAGAGGGGCTCTCCAATCCTGCACACACCTTTCCCTCTGCTGGATTAATGCACCTTCCTCAGGTAGCAGGGCCCAGCCATAAATGTCTTCATATAGCTCCCTCCCCACCCATCCCTGGATTCCTTCCGCTTGTGACATGCCCCCTCTCCTCAGCCTCTACTGATCCCTGTTGCCTGGGAAGCTTGGAGGTGGTGGCAGTCGGGCAGAGTGAGGGCAGCACACGTAGGGGATTCATTTCTGCCCAGTCTTGCTGGTGCTGGCTCGATGGGACCACAGGGAAGCAAAGAGTGACAGTCCTACAGCCAGTGGGCCAGATGTGTGTATAACTCAGTGCCCTCTGCAGCTTCCTGAGTCCCCATAGCCTATACACAACACAGCATGCAACTTAGGGAGCCAAGTTCTATTTCCAGTTTCACGGGTGTAAATATGGAGTGAGTCCATGGGCTTCAGAAAGGTTTATGCCAGCGTCACTGTGGGGGGAGGGGGCTGTACTTCCCCTCATGCCAGTTTTACACCAGGGTAATTCTATCTACGTCAGTGGTAGTAACTCCAGATTGAAACTGAAATCAGAATCTGGCTGGGCATGTGAACAGAAAACATAGAGGAACTGTATGAACAAGTGGCTCGCTCAGTGTCCCTCATCTCCCTCCTCCTAAACGTAGCCCATGTGGGAGCTTGGAGAGCTCACCAAGCATGCCCACCAATCTGTAGGTCTTTTATTTACTTAAATCTCTGGGTGGAATAATATATGTTAGATTGCCTGGTTGATCTATTTGTGACAAGTGTTAAAACACATGTGCATTGATTTTTGTTTCCAGAGCGTATTTCTAAGGGTAATTTAATAGTAGTATTGAGCATAGTTTTTACTGGCCCAGGAGAAGGAAGTGGAGGAGGAGAAGGAGGGGGGATTAGATGAAGAGAAGAGAGCCGGTAATGGTGTTTTTGTAATGCAATTGCTTAGGTCAGTGAAAAGCTGTCACAGTTTAATGCACTCGGTTGTCGGGGATGTTATCATATACAGGATTAAGCCATTCCAAAACATGAAAACAAGAGCAGCTTGTTAGCGAGTGAGCCTGTTAAAGAGCTTCTCTTGCATAGTTATGATCATTTTAAGAAGGGAGTTATAGTCGTCATTCTCCTCTTATCCTCCGGCTGGCATAAGTACTGAATGGAAGGAAATAATTTTCAGTTCTCTTGGGGTTACGTTGGGTTCAGTCAACCCTGTCTCCCTTCTCCCCTGAATCAGATTCCCTGTGAGATGGCCAGGCCAAGACAGGCTTGTTAATCATGGAAATTTGAGGACCAGATCTTTGACTTGAGATAAATCTTTGGGGGCCCCTTTGCACCAGCTGGAGACCTAATGGAAATGCCTAATGTGACTTCAGTGGCATTACAGTGATTTACACCAGCTGAGGATTTTGCCAACCGAGTGTGTCTCTGTTTGGAATAATGACTCATCCATTCCTGCACCATCTTTCTTGTGCCTCAGTGATTCCATATCAAATGTATTTACCAGTGAAAGGATTTTCTGCAAACTCAACAAAATGTGAACCTGCTGATTTTGAAAATGGTTGTTAACCAAGCTGAATTTTGACATGTGGACTTCAAACTTAAATATGGCCACCAGAATTCACCAGAAATGTTTGATATTCCAGCAGTGCATGTGTGGCCCTACTGGCAAAATCCAGTTGTTTGGCATAATTCATTTTCAGTCTATTAAGATCAGAAATGAGAAGACACATCATTAGGTTTTTACACCTATTTTACCCTAATATTCAACTTTTTATTACATGTAGACATCTATATATCCATAATATTAGAAATCAGTTAAATCAGAACACAAGTTATTTTTCCTGTAATTTGTGAAATCATTTTCTTGCATGCTTAGTATTCGTTTGAGAGCACCATAATGCTTTGTAGTTAGAGCAGAATTAACATAGAAGTGATGGTATTTTTTGCAAAGAGAGAGAGCAACAGCAGTTAGGTGAGTTTGTGGTTTATGAGTAAGGCTGCAATTTAGTCACAGAGATCACGGCAGTCACGGATTAGGTGACTGTACCGGACTTCTGTGACGTCTTCAGCTTCAACTGTCAGCGTCTGAAGCCGGGGCTGGAAGAGGGACTGTGCACCCCTGCCCTGAAGCTGGGGCTGGAGCCAGGACCATAGGTCCCTGCCCTGTGGCTTGTGAACCTCTGTGCCTCTGCTCTGCAGCTTGTGGCGGGGATAGGAGCTGGGACCGTGTGTCCCTGCTCCATGGCTTCCAGTGGGGGCTGCAGCCGGGGCCGTGCGCCCTTGCCCCATAGCTTGTGGTGGAGGCTGCAGCTGGGACTGTGCGCCTCTGTCCCATAGTTTGCAGTCAGGGCCATGTGCCCCTGCCCCGTGATAGGGGCTGCAGCGGGAGCCGTGCATCCCCCTTGCAGCTTCCCAGGGCCGTGGGCCACCCCCTGTGGCTGGGGTTGGAACTGGGACTGTGTGCCTCTGCCCACCAGCTGTGGCCAGCTCCAGAGCGGGGACTGTATGCCCCCCACCCTGTGGCTGTATGCCCCCACTGGGGCTGTGACTGCTGGAGCTGGGGCTGTGCCCCCCCCATGGCAGGAGACTTGGCCTATCAGCACCCCCCCTCCATGGGCTTCCAGCTGTCATTCCTTCCCCCCTACCTTGCTCTGCCCCTGGTTATTTTTAATAAAGTCACAGACAGGTCACAGGCTCCCGTGAATTTTTGTTTCTTGCCCGTGACCTGTCCATGACTTTTACTAAAAGTAACCATGACAAAATCGTAGCCTTATTTATGACACTCGTATTAGTTATAATTGTAGGTAAATGTCAAGGCACATCCTCATCTTGTGCCTGGACATGGCGTTACAGGGAACTTTGCCTTTCACTCCCTTTGATGGCCACTTTCTCAGCCATAGTGACTGCTCCAAGCCGATCTCTTCACCCAGACTCCTTCCCTGGGTCTTCTGTGGTTCATCCTTCTGGCCAAGTGTGGCCACCCCTCTGTCCATGTAACAATTCAGTCCCCGTTCTGGGATTCAGCTGCAGGCAAAAGGTTCTTCATACTTCCTGAACTCGATGCTAAACAATAAGTCCTTTGCCCCTCCTGGTCTCAAATTCAGTTCATCCCCCTTGTCAGGGTACTGACTCCCCAGGTTCTTCCCTGCTAGGAGTCTACCTCATTCGCTGATCCTTAGAGACTCTAGCTTGAGGGCTCTTCTCCACTGTAGGGCCCCACCACAGGAGCTAACCAACTCCTGTTGCTCTGTTTCCTGGCCCTAATCAGTCCCAAACTACTGGGTCATACTCTAGGCCCTTCCCAGAGAGACGAAACTCTCCCCACCTCCTCTTTCCTGGATCTCTCAATTTCTACTGTGTTCCCAGCTCTATTTAAGCAGTGCTCACCCTGCTTCACCATCACAACTGGGGTCAGTCTTTCTAATTAAGCTTAATTACACCCAGCTGGGGTCACTAATTAGGCCTTATGTTGCTATCTCATCAGTGAGGCTGAAGGATAACCGCTAAGTCATGGGCAAGGACTGAGTCTAGCCTGCATCCAAGGGCCAGCCAGCCCATGAGAGTAAACTGTGGTACCGGTAGTAAGTCTCAAGAAATCCATGCCAGTTTCCTACTGTCTTTGCATTATTTGCATCCATCAGCATCCAGTCATCGTCGTCAAACATCTCCTCTTCTTTCTCCTCACACAACCTAGATGAGCTGCATCTCTTCACCTTCAGATGTATGCTGCCTTTGTTCGGGAGCTAGGATCGCACAAATTATGCCAGCTGGGAAGCCATCTTCATTGCAGAAATGCATCAGCTACCGCCCTAAGTGCTCCAGCAAGGGAGCTTTGTTGTCAAGAGAATTGTGTCGGAAGTTCAACCAAGTGGACCCAATGTGGCTTTCATAGGAAAGAAAAGAGGTGGAACTGGAGGCATCACAAAGACTTTCTCAGCCCTCATCAGAGCCATGTTTTGTGCTGGTTTGGATGACTAACTTAAGGCCTGGTCTACAGCGGGAGAGCGAGGGGTGGGGAAATCGGTCTAAGATAGGCAACTTCAGCTATGAGAATAGCGTAGCTGAACTCGACATATCTTAGATTGACTTAGAATCACTTACTTCATGTCGTCGTGGTGGGGGATCAACGGCCGCCACTCCCCCGTCGACTTCGCTTCCACCTCTTGCCGAACTGGAGTTCAGCAGTCGACGGGAGAGTGATCGGGGATTGATTAATTGCGTCTACACTACATGTGATAAATCTATCCCCAATAGATTGATCACTACCTGCCAATCCAGCAGGTAGTGTAGACGTACTCTTATTCACTGTGAGTCAAGAAAGCCAAGGGAGAATGTGACAACGAAAATGAGGATGCACTCTTATAAACACTTCAAAGGTTTAAGATTTTATCTGGGGAGGAACCACCCATATCATTGCAAAATATCACCTCAAAATATCTGGCTAATTAAATTACCCAAGATTCACTGTGGAATGCAAAGATCCCTGGGTAAGTGCAACTGGGTAGCTTTGTAGACACATACAACTTATGACTCAAGAAGAAGAGCCTGGGCATGTACACATTCGTGATCCACACTACAAAATAACGCTGCAGCTTTTTCCATGGTATACAAAAGCAATCAAAGGAATGGTCTCAACCAGGAAGTCAGACAGAAACATTCTTCAGCTACTAATCACAGCATAGGAACCTGGACAGATTGTGAATTTGCAACACGTTCTGAAACATGAGTTAATGCCTGTCATTTGGCATTAGCATAGTCAATTGGCAGTCTAAGAACAAGCACAAAAGTAATACCGGGTGATGTGCTGACAGGTGATGTCCCCTGCCCACTCACAGTTACTCCCGTTGGGAGAAGCTGTTTTGCGATAGATGCACAAGCTTTGGTACAAGCCATAGGAAAGGCCTCTGGAGCCAAAACACTTGGAGACCTTGCAGATGCATTTGTAAAACAGGATTTAGGACTAGAGGAGACTTCCACAGAGTTGATGCTGTGTTTGACAGGTGCTAAAAGGAATCTGTGAAGGGTGGCACCGGGCAAAGCCACGCAAGAGATACAAGGCCCATCTGAAGAGTGGTGGAAGGCAGATACATGCCTCTTCCAGTAACTGGATGAATTTCACTGTGCTTCCAGAAAATTAGGAGGGCCTTTGTAACATTGTTATCTGAGCAACTAACGATCCAAGCACCACATGGTAAAATCATGACTCTGGCTGCTGGCTTTCAGGAGGAGGCTGAAGTATGGTGCTCAACAGCAGCGGTTGACACCAATCACCTGTGTGCTCCTCAAGCAGACATAAGAATGATTTTCCACTGTGTTCACAGTGATGCTGACTGTGTGGTCGTTGCAGCCAGGGACACTGATGCGCTTATTCTTTATCTGGCTTCCTGTTGCAAAAATGACATGTAGGCAGCTTTGGATGTCAGCTTGCACATCAAAGAAATTGCAGAACTCTCCTGTTCCTGCCATTTGTGAAAAACTACCATATGGACCATTGTTCTGGAAACTCTGCAGATCCCATTTCATGTGCTGCCTGGTTGTGAGGCTACCTTTTTTATTGCTGGGTACAGCAAGAAGCCTGCTTGGAAAAGCTTTTGCAGTGACACCACCATCAGCTTCTAATACATTCTGGACAGGGTGACCTGGACTTTGAGAAGGTAAAAAGTGCAGTAGAGTCTTTATAAGATTTGTGGATTGTGAGAAGTCCACAGCACTGACAAAGCATGTGCCATTTTGGTCACACACTTGTGGTCATCAGAAGCTCTTCCCCCAACAAGTGATACTCTTTTCTTCCACATACAGAGAGCTCATAGTCTGGAGACAGGCCCTTTGCCCAAATCCAATATTTCTTCCTCCAAATACGAAGCAGGAAGACGGAGGTCTGGTGCCACAGCTCATGTCCTTACTACCAATACCCACAGATTGCATGGAAGCAGTATTCAGTGGCTGCACAACAGCTGCAGAAGTCAGAGACGGAGGGGCAGGACGGCACGACTTGTTTGTATAGGAGACTGCAAATGTAGTGTGCTAGAACAAGTTTGTGCTGATGTTCCTGATTCCAGGTGCTTAAGGGCAGCATTAGCAAATAAGTAGACGTGTCATAACATATGACCTAATAAGATATTGATTCAATCTGCCATTGTATACTAAAATGTCTCAAAATAGTACAACATTAACACGTCTGCTTAGCTTGTGTGCATTAAAATGTTTGCTTAATGTTTAGTCAAGAAAATAATTGTGCCTATTTTAAAAAAAACAGGTGTTCTCAGATTATATATTGTGTTTCTCATAGTTATAGCAACTTGTGCACTTTTGTTTCAAGGTGCAAATGCTCGAGTTATAAGAGCCATGTAAACATGTTCTTTCATTGTCATATAAAGTATTAAATATTTCTAATGCCTCTTGCAGATAAGAAACTGAAATTCAATAGCTTTATAAAAAGGTCGGGCATATTATTTGATTACTTTTATTGCATCCTGCAGCTCATTAAGATCCAACAGAAGTGTATTATCCTAAACAAAAAGGAAATAAAGATTTACACTTCAGTGATTTCTCTGTTACTTTGTGCTCTTTGTAGGGGCCTTTATACACAATATACAACTAGGTAACAACCGTATTTGGATTCAGCACACCTAATTATCGTGAAAAGACTTGTTAACGACTTTTAACAAAAAGTGCCTCTTACAGTTAGAACTTTTCTGATAGTCCAACTAGACAATTGGGATGTGCGAGTCAAGCTGGACTTATTCTGGCCTGTGCATCAGCACACATAGTGAAGATTTCCCCACAACAAATGCTGTCGTCATTTATATCTGTGCAACCTCCTTATCTTGTATGGGATTACAGTGCTCTTAGTCATGGCAGAATCCAGTACTGTTGATGCACTAGCCAGAATAAATAATGTCTGCTCCCTCTTTCTTAGTTGCATTGACTCTGAAGTAGTAACAGGAGAAAAAAGAATTAAAAACTTATTTTTGTTACTAAAAATCAGTTGATCTGGCTCTGAATACACACAGGGAACATATCTCTTGAGTTAGACAGTAAGATGGTGTCATTTTTCATAGTAGGGACTACATTTTATTTCATTCACTCTACTGGTACATACGTTAGTTCCCCCTGTATGTTTAGGGCTTTGTCCAGGTTAGATTTAAATTAAATGTCTGAGACATGGGATTTCCATCCACTTCCCTTGGGAGACTGTACCACAGATCTGTAGATCTCAGTAACAAAAAGCTTTTTTAAAAATCTATATTCAGCCTAAATTGTCTCTCTCTCAATTTCATCCTATTACACCTCTAGCAGATAACTTTCCTAGTTTGTATCATGGTAAGTAATTTCTCCTTGTTTTTCTTTAGAATTTACATCCTTCAAATACTTGTAGACTGGTAAAATGTCCTATGTTTCCACATCTCTTAACCAAGCTATAAGTCTTGCTAGTTGACAAGATTACTGCTACTTGGCTTCTGCCATGACCTACTGTTAAAATACATAACATAAATTACACAGAACATATCATACAAGCAATTTTCCCCATATGAATCCTGAATAAATATTAATGGCCCGTTGCTGTAGCTTCATACAGGGGCAGTATTGGAGTCAATGAGGTTGATCTGACATGTGGTAATTGCTAGTGGACCTGGACACCAACCAGCATAAAATTCTCTCTCTTCCCAGATGTGGAGCTGCCATTTGCCTCACAGATGTTTTCCACTTTGCTGCTCTGAACTTTCTGCCATGGATAGGAGATCTAGTTCAGATAAAATGAGACCTTGCCCAAACCGTATACCAGACCCAGGCTCATTAACCTGTTTGGGTTTTTTGTTTGTTTGTTCGTTTGGGGTTTTTTTGTAGGAGGTGGAGGGTTCAAAAAAGTTTGGCCGACTCAGCTTTCCATGTTTGCTTCTCTGAGGTTCCAGCTGAGATTGGAAATCAGAATACTATGAGAGAGGCTATTCTTGCATTGGGACTCCTGGGTTCTACACCCATCTCTAGAAGAGAATGTGATCCAATGGTTAGAACATGGGAGACTAGGATTGAGGACTTCTGGGTTCTAGTGACAAATTTTTCTTTTTTACCTTGAGCAAGTCACTTCCCCTCTCTCTTCCTCAATTAGCCCATCAGTGAAACCAGTATAAAACCTGCCTGCTTACAGCACATTGCAGCATAATTGCAATAATTAATTAAGCTTTATTATTGTAATTAATATTTGCAAAGTGCTTGGAGATCGCCAGGCCAAAGTCTCTGTAAGGATAAAGCACTATTACTCCTGGCAGGATTTTCTCTTGCCTGCCTATCGGGGATACTGAGGTTTGCCACCCACCTGGCACCAGATGTGTGTGAAGGAGCTTTGAAGTCTTCTGTATTCTCAGACCCAGATCGATACTTCCCAGGGCGGCTTTGGGATACATTGGCACAAACCTTCCCTATCTTGGCAATCTAAATTCACAGCGTCTGCCTCATGTAAATGACACTTTATCCACTGCAAATGTGAACGCTGTCACCGGCGTTGGCTCCGTCATGCTTATCAGAAATACATTATCAGGTGGGGATTAGACAGAGCCTGGTGCTGGTGCTGCTGTCCTCACCAGCTGAATAATGGATAATGAAAATTCCAGGGACCGGAGACAAATGCAATTGACAGACAGGGAAGCGCCTGTGCCTGCCTTTCTCTCATTTTAATGTGACAAACATGACTCCTTTAGAAAGCTTTCCACTCCATTCACTGTGGCATCATTGATTTATTTTTTTCCTTTCTCCCGCCTCCCCTTGCCCTCTCTACCCCACTCCCTGAGTCAAGTCGCTTTCCAGCAGCCTGTGAAAGAGAAAATCTGATATTAGATTGAGGGGCGTCTGGAACAACTCAGCGCTGACTCAACCCGACAGGAGGCTGTTTTGCAGTCAGCTCACTCCCGGTGCGGACACTGCATGATTTGGGTCCTTAACTGCTTTAAACTTGAATGTCGCTGAGTTTTTCTCCTTTTATTTGTTAATACATTTGGGGTCAGAGGGCTCAGATCTTGCAATATAGTAAACCAGGGTAGATATGCATCTCCATTCACATGGATTTCACTTTTGCTTGCGGGTAGTTGTTGGGAAGTTGACACTTATGCAAGTGGAAGGACTGATACTAGCAGCTAGCGGCAAATATAGTGCCTGCAGGGGATACAGAAAGTCCCACTTCACAGCTCTGCAGCCACAACCTTCAACAATGTTTGTTATTCTGGTCCTCGACCTTGAGATGCAGAATTCTGCAAATGCCCAATGCTGACCTGTCCTATCCCCTGTGCTCTGAGGCCCAGGAGCTTGCTCTGACTTACTACTGCACATCCATTCTGATCCACAACTCCTGGAGTACCTAATGTGGGATCTGCATCCCAGTTTTTCCACTCCTGGGCCTCATACATCTCTGCCAGTTCACTTCAGCCATGCCCTGCAGCTCCTCCCCTTCCCCCGCATTCCTTGTCCTAGGCTCTTGTGCAGTTCTGTTGATGTTCAATCCTGTCTTGCAGAACCCTCTGCTTGTCCAGTCCTGGGCTACTCACTTGCCTCAGTCCTAATCTGCATCATTTACTAGACTGGGTTTCCCAGTACAGGTGCTGTCCGTGGTGCTGAATTTCAAGTGTCTTTTGTTTTTGTATTTATTAAAGTGGACTGTAGGGTTAGATCCAACTGCTCTTTCTCATATGAGCAAGATTTCAATCCAGAGCTCAGGAAGTGAAAGACAATAGAGTAGCCTAGAATGGTGTGACACTAACTTTTTGGTCCCAGAGTGGTGGGGTTTTGGTTTGTGCTGTTATTATTGTTGTTTTGTTTTGTAACCCTGCATAAGGCATTGGGGTAACACTTGATGCATATGGAACACAGATGAAGGAAGAATAGATTAGGAATGGACATCCCCAAGTTGAACTCTCACTCAATTTATTATCATCAAGAGAGGGTTTTTTTGCCATTTCATTTGAGGATGAACACAGTCCAATTCCAGGACTCTTAGGCTGTACACAGTCAATGGCCCAGCCATATTTAGAATAAGGATTTGAGATCTTCAAAGCGATGCAGGGGATTTAGCCACACATCTTCCAATAAAGTGTCATGAAGCAATTATAAGCCTGATTCAGACCTCACTCCAAGGATGGTAGCAGAATTACTCCTTGTTTAGTCCCAGGTAAGTGATATCAGAATTAGGCACTCTATAGGAATCACTTCAGATAGCACATAAATGCAGCTACCTCTTGGGTTAGGGCATTAGCTGAATAAATAATCAGCATACAGAAAAAAGTGGAGTTATTGGGGCAATGGCATTGTGTCAAGGCCAGGCATGGGATATTTAAAAATAGGGCTCAGTGTTGGCCTAATTCTACTCCCATTGAAGTGAACTGTAAAACTCCCATTGCTTTTGAAAATCCCAACCTTAAAATCCACATTGAGGAGACATGGCAGAACATAAGAATGGCCATTCTGGGTCATAACAAAGGTCCATCTAGCCCAGTATCCTGTCTTCCAACAGTGGCTAGTGCCAGGTGCCCCTGTGTCCATCATATCCCCACTTAGTCATCTCTTTTCCAAGCAGAAAAGTTCAAATCTTATTAATCTCTCCTCATATAGCAACCACTCCATACCCATAATCATTTTTTGTTGCCCCTTTCTGAACCTTTTACAATTCCATCATGTCTTTTTTGAGATGGGGCAACTACATCTGCATGAAGTATTCAGGATGTGGGTTTACCATGGATTTATATAGAGGCAATATGATATTTTCTGTCTTATTATCTATCCCTTTCTTAATGACTCCCAACATTCTGTTCACTTTTTTTGACTGCTGCTGCACATTAGTGAATGTTTTCAGAGAACTATCCACAGTGACTCCAAGAAATCTGATGAGGTTCAACAAGGACAAATGTAGAGTCCTGCACTTAGGACAGAAGAATCCCATACCGTGCTACAGGCTGTGGACCGACCAAGCAGCAGTTCTGCAGAAAAGGACCTGGATATTACAGTGGACAAGAAGCTGGATATGAGACAACAACATGCCCTTGTTGCCAAGAAGGCTATTAGTATATAGGGCAGCATTAGTAGGAGCATTGCCAGCAGATCAAAGGAAGTGATTATTCCCCTCTATTCAGTACTAGTGAGGCCACATCTGGAGTACTGTGTCCAGTTTTGGGCCCCCTACTACAGAAAGAATGTGGACAAATTGGAGAAAGTTCAGCAGAAGGCAACAAAAATGATCTGGATGCTGGAGCACATGACTTACAAGGAGCTGCTGAGGGAACTGGGGTTATTTAGTCTGCAGTAGAGAAGAGTGAGGGGAGATTTGATAGCAGCCTTCAACTACCTGAAGGGGGGTTCCAAAGAGAATGGAGCTTGGCTGTTCTCACTGGTGGCAGATGACAGAACAAGGAGCAATGGTTTCAAGTTGCAGTGGGGGAGATCTAGGTTGGATATTAGGAAAAACTGTTTCACTAGGAGGATGGTGAAGCACTGGAATGGGTTATGTAGGGAGGCGGTGGAATCTCTATCCTTAGAGGTTTTTAAGGTGCATCTTGACAAAGCCCTGGCTGTGATGATTTAGTTGGGGTTGGTAGTTCTTTGAGCAGGGGGTTGGACTGGATGATCTGTTTTCTTCCAACCCTAGTCTTCTATGATTCTAAGATCTCTTTCTTGAGTGGTAACAGCTATTTTAGACCCCATCATTTTATATGTATAGTTGGGATTATGCTTTCCAATGTGCATTTCTTTGCATTTATCAACACTGAATTTCATCTGCCATTTTGTTCCCCAGTCACCCAGTTTGGAGAGATCCTTTTGTAGCTCTTCGCAATCTGCCTGGGACTTAACTATCTTGAGTAGTTTTGCATCATCTGCAAATTTTGCCACCTCACTGTTTACCCCTTTTTCCAGATCATTCATGAATATGTTGAATAAGTCTGGACCCAATACAGACTCCTTGGGGACATCACTGTTTACCTCTCTCCCTTCTGAAAACTGACCATTTATTCCTACTCTTTGTTTCCTATCTTTTAATCAATTATCAGTCCATGAGAGGACCTTCCCTCTTATCCCATGACAGTAACTTGTCAGCTCTGTGGACCTGAGTTTACTGAGCCCAGCGGATGAAGGACTGAAGTGACCCTGTTTGAATTTGGATGCAGGGTTCCAGACAGATTAAGTATTTCAAAATTCATGCTTAGATCACCCAGTGGCCACACTTCAAAGAATCAACCTATTCTCAAAGTGACACAAAACGGTATTCCCCGGGGCAAGCAGACATCTCTGGAGCTGAGGTTCCCTCTGCCCTTGCCTTGTCTGCCATACATAACATCTGCCCCCTGCCCCACATCTCTATTAAATAGGTCTCTAGTCCTGCAATTGAGAAGATGCCTCAAGTTAGCACCAGTAGTGACAATCATTCTTGACATCGTCTTCTTGTATGTGATGTAAACTCTCAAAATATCCAGCTCTTCCCCCAATCCACCCAGCAGGCAGAGAGCCTGTCTGTGACACATCTGCTCTCAGTGTGAATCTTTGCCAGTGAGATTCTTGCTAATTAATGTCAAACTTATTTTAGCAAATAATACACATTATCTCGTCCTGCAGAAGAGATTGGTGCCAGCACTGATCATCACTCCTCTAGAGGAGAAGCATCTGAAGAGCTTTTGTATTTCAGGCACAGAACCAGGTGGAAATGTGCAGTGAGCTTGGAAAAGTGAACTGCTCCAGGGTCTGGATTCTGCTTTGACACACACATGCATCTGGAATAAGTCCACTGAAGGCAGCAGAAGGAGCCTCTGAGGGTATGTTTACACTGCATCAGGGAACAAGCCTCCCAGCTCAGATTGACACACTTGCAGTAGCAGGGATCACGCCAGCACACTAAAAATAGTTGTGTAGACATTGCGGCTAGGGAGAGCCCACACCACTATTTTTAGTGAACCTGTGCGATGCCCATCACCACGGGTGTATCATCTCGGGATGGGAGGCTTGCTCCAAGATGCAGTCTAGAACAGATCCTTTGCCTGAGAAAGCCATTTGAATTCCAAGCATTTGGGAGAAGAGCACGTCAAAATTTTACATTGGAAACACTTTTCTTCCAACTCATAAAGTACTTTTTTTTTTTTTTTTGTTAAAACAGAAATTTCTGGGTTTTTTTCAGTTTGTGTTTGAAAAAACCAAACCCTTGAAAGCCATCCATTTTTCAGGTTTTGATCAACTAAACATGGAAAAATTCTCAGCCAGTCAGGCAAACAAATGTAAAGTAAAACCAAAATATGTGGGGCGGGGTGGTTTCCTGACGAGGTGAAACTGTTTTGTTTCTGCTTTTCAAAAACTGAAAACAAACATATATATTTGTCCCAAACCAAATGAATATATTTATTTATTTATTTATTTATTTCGTGCCCCCTCCGGAAAAAAAAAAAAAGATTTTAAAAAATCAACAAAGTATGAAAAATAATTCATTTTCTAGTGGGATTGCTCAGCGAGCTCTAGATGTGATGCACCAGTGCTCTTCCAAAGTGGAGTAATTATGCCAGCATAACATCACTTTTATTCCAGAATAGAGTGTCTGATAAACTGGCGTAGCCATAGTGGAAGTTAAACTGGCGTAGCTGTAGTGAGATAGTTATAGTGCTATAGCTATGTTCCCAATTTTAGACAACCCCTTAGTTCATGATTTATAATACACCTAGTTGTCCATGTGGAGAAGTCTGCAACCAGTAAACTTGACAACTCTTGCATGGAGCTTTGAGTCTTATTCCTGAACATTTGCTGTTATTAAACATGCCATGGAAAGTTTGTAAGAGTAGAGGGGTCAATCACAGTGTCCTGGTCAAATTCCAGTCTGACCCCAGATGTACAGTACCTTCCCTCTTAATTTGTGTATATTTAATTTTAAACATTAATTTTAATAATTTTTTTAATCCTGTCTCCCACAGTGGTTAGTCCCAGGTGCATCAGAGGAAAGTGCAAGGCACAATCTGGTAGGCATTTATAGAATAACCTGCCCAGGGGGAAGCCGCTTTCTAACACCAACAGTTAGAGGTTGACTTATTACCTGATACGGGGAGGGTTTGTATCCTTTCCAGAATGCGTGTTTATTTGGCTTTTTTAAAAATCCTTGTTGTGAGTCTGGATGATATAGCTATCCAGAGAAATATCCACTCCTTTCTGGAATCTTGGCTTTCACCCCTGGTCCTATACTGTTCTGTAATGTTGTTGTGTGCTCTTGTACGGTTGTCGCCTTCCACCCCAGAGGTGGTTGCATACCAGTACTGGGCAAAAAAATCCATGTATTTATTTATTTACTTAGGATTTACACTAATTAAAACAAGCAATAGGTTATACACACATTTTTAAAACTACAGCACAGCTAATGGCCTGGACATATAAATATCAATAAAATTGACCCCATATAAATAGCAATGCATAAAAACAAAAATCGATCCTTGCAAAGTCAAGCTCTCAAAAGTTAAGAAATGCCAGCATTAAGGTTGCCTGGCAACCTGAAATTGGCCCCCTTGTGCCTATATGTTATGATACAATCTTCAATTACATAAGTCTATCTCTAATAATCCAGCAGTCACCATCACCCATCAGTAAACCCACCATCCTGCTAGAGACACACACTATTATATGGAGATTGCAAAGTGCCAAGGAACCTTCGTTTGAAAGGGAGAGGAAGAGATTAGTTTTGGAAGATGATTATTCTTGGAAGATGCCAGGACTGAACTCTCCGAGTCATTTGAGCTTAACATCAATATATAACACCAGTCATACAGACAGGAGCAGAGAGGAGAGAGTGAAACTAAAAGCTCAAACCATGATCTCATGTAAGTGATATCACCTCATGTGAAAATTAAAAGCCTCTTCGGCTTTATCAGCCTGATGCTAGAATCATGACTATGGAGCTTCATATTGCTGCTGCTGACCGTCCATTCTGCTGAGCCTGCATTTTGCTAGCACAGGCTTTGCCATGAAGCCAGAAAAGAGGAGACAGTACATTTGGAAGAAGCACTGAATATTGGAACTCATTATCATAGTGGATTTCCATTGGTCAATATGCCAGTGACACAGGTGGTAGCCAGGGAGCAGTCTCCATGGAGATCCATTTGATGAGAACGAGACATGGTTCTTGAATCCCATACATTGGCCACATTTCGGACTTGGAAAGAACACTTAATCCACAATGCTTCGCTCACCTGTTTGATTAATATGCGGGTTTGTCACCTTCCCTCTCTCCCTCAGACAGAGTGTCCTTGCGTTTCAGTGTGAGGAAGAATGAAGTTCTGTCTTCACAGCTCTGCAAAGAGCAAGTGAGCTGTTCAAATGCTAAGGAGACAAAACCCATGTGCTAGGCTTCCCTGAGCTTAAACACGACATACAGAGATCCCCATTAAAGAGATGATGTTTGCCAACTGGTAGCTGACATGCCATCATTTCCATCCCCTACACTTGTGCTAGGAAACTGTATGGCTTGTCTTGGCACGCAGTGACTCTTGACTGTTGTAATCACTCAAATGTCCCCTTTCCTTGGGAGGGTAAGTAACAGTCACCAATTCTGACAGTCTAGAAAGAGAAAATCTCACCAGCGCCATGGTGCTATTAGTCTTTGGGCTTGCAAAATGTCCTTTTTATCCCTCCACCCTGGTGAGATAAACATTCCATATGCTACATGTGTAATTACTGTACAAATCACATACACATGGGAAGCCAAGACAAGAACCATGGTCCTTTGGTTACAATAGCATAGGTTACTAGAACTGAAGGAGACCTCCCTCAGCCACACCTAGTAGTAGGTCCTCTGTGTTATATGCAGCCCGAGCCACTAGATCATGCCAGACTTCTGTTACTTGTACACAGCTAGAACATTACAGCAGCTCCTCCTCTTCCCAGCTGGAGTCCTGAAATGCTGCTTTTTCTTTGTTTTAAACACTCCCCACCCATGAGCGGGTGTTGCTCCCAGCAGGAATGCTAACAGGACTACATTTCATACTCCGTAACTGGCCAGAAGCCATACTCTTCTTGTTAGAGCTGCATTCCCTAGGCATAGCAAATTTACCCTCTGTATTCCAGAACTGAGCCTACCTCTGCTGTCAGGTAGTGAGGGTGGCTCTGTCACCACACCATTTCCTAAAGGTCCTTCTGTTCTGTCAACTAAAATAATTGAGGGCGGGCAAAGTGTTCGAGCCTTAAAATTCCACCTCTGCTGCTGGAGAAACCCTGATCTGCAGAGTGAACATAAGAACGGGATCAGACCAAAGGTCTCTCTAGTCCAGTATCCTGTCTTCCAACAGTGGCCACTGCCAGGTGCCCCAGAGGGAATGAACAGAGCAGGTAGTCATCAAGTGATCCATCCCCTGTCGTCCATTCCCAGCTTCTGGCAAACTGGCTAGGGACACCATCCTGGCTAATAGCCATTGATAGACCTATCCTCCATGAACTTATCTAGCTCATTTTTTAACCCTGTTATAGGGTGAATTCCATTGAAGGACACAAAGTGCCTAATAATAAGCAAAACCACTCCTGGTGAGTTACACCTGAGATAAATTTGGCTTCTTTGTATAGGTGGTGGTACTTAAAGGCATCAGATCTGAGCAGACAAGTTACATCCTCTTGTGTCTTAGCCAGTTCCCTACCACCCCAAAGACACTGTGATACTTCACAGGGATAGAATACCTCATGGGCAGTGTATGGCCGTCATTGTGAGCCCCTGTTGGTACCCACTGAGCTGCAGAGGATGCACCTTACATCCTGGATCATGCTCTGCTGACCAAGCACCAGAGCATGGACCTGCATGGTGCCTTCTAGTGAGTGTTGGAGAAACAATACAGTGCACCCAGCTTGCCTTTAGCATCCTGGCATGCTTGCCTCCAAAACTGCAGCGTCTCCTGCTCATTAGCTCATAACTAATATGGACCAGCCGCGCTTGATGCTAATTAATTTTGTGAACTGAACCGGGGTGAATGAGGTAATTGTCCATGGCATTTGCAGCCATGCAGGTGCGCGTCGTCTCCCCCCTCCTTGTTTACAGGCTTCTTTGTGTTTATTTTAAGAAGCATTTGACCCCCACACACACATACACACACTCCATGTAAAGAAGAAAACCCACGTGATTCAACCCAGATAGAAGCAGCAAGCGCTGAATATTTAATTAAAACATATCCACACTCACACACAAAAAACCCACGCTGGAAAGGTTAAGAGCTAACAGAGATCCTTGGAACAATCTGTGTTTGGAATGAATTAATCAGACCATTAAACAAATCTTTTAATCTAAAGTATCCTTTTCATTTCAACGCTCTGTAAAACAAAGTGACTAGAGTGTTGATGAAAGAGTTTGTAATCGCTTTGCCTTATTTGTATTACAGAGACTGGAGGGTGCTGTGATTCTCTCTTCCCCACCCCTTCCTTTTATGGAGATGCGCTTGGAAACTGAAGAGGCCCGACATAAGGCAACTGTGTTGCAGAGAAACACTTGAGGAGGAGTCCCCAGTGCTAACCAGCACCGCTTACCTTGTTCCCCACCCCCGGTAGTGATGGCAAATTGATTGTATGGAAAGGACTAGTCTGATATTCCCTGCTTGATATTCCAGAGGGAAGCAAAAATACCTAAGGGTGCTGGACTTGGGATGGAGGAGCAGATACAGCTTCCTGATCCCCAAGTTGGACAACCAGTTTACCCCAGTGCATTTGACTAATTTAAATCTGGCAACTGGTTTACACTTGGGCATAAACATCTGATCGCATCTGTTCCCTGAGATGCTGTTTGGTGTCTAGGAAGCTGCCCATTTTCGCCCTTCTGCAGCAAAGCACTTAACTACATGCTTAACATTAAGCTGCTGACTTGGGACTTTAGCACGTGCTGAGGGACTTTGCCGAATAAGGATGGGATTCCTCCCATGCATGAAGTTGAGCAGGTGCTATGCTGAATCGGGGCCTTTGTGCTTTAATCTCAGCGAGATGTTGTGATCTGGTAGCGTTTCCTCCTGAGGACACAGGATGGCACATGTCCTAGAGTGGGGCTTGGATGCTGTGACCACCAACAGCACAGGCAGCCACAGCTCCTTGAGGTAGGGAGAGGGAATTGCTGGTCAGAGCACTTCAATAGGGGGGAAAGAAGGTGCTGAAGCAGCCTGGGGCAGGGTTAGGCAGGGTCCTTGGGACCTGTGCTCTATAGTCAAGGAGCCATGTGCCTCCGTTGACAGGAAGATCAAGGGCCCAGAAGTGGGAAGAAGATAAGAGTCTGTGAGGGGGATGATCTAGCTGGGGTTGGTCCTGCTTTGAGCAGGGGGTTGGACTAGATGACCTCCTGAGGTCTCTTCCTACCCTAATCTTCTATGATTCTATGCAGCGGGGGATGGAAGTGTAGACTGGGCTGGGAGGAAGGGTCTGTCTAGGGGCAGAGGGTTTTCTCAAGGCTTTTGAGTTGGTGGGAAAGGAATAAGAAGCACAGCCTTCCGAGCACCCTCCCTGTCCTCCTCTCAAAGGCCCGCATGTCTGGTGAAGTCAGGTCAATGCTAGGTATGCATTGGGCTCTCACTTATTAATGCTCACCGGGGCTGCGGGGAACCAGTGTTCAGTTCTCCACTCTGCCATGGACAGCTGGTGTGACTAGGAGCGAGTTGTTTAACGTCTCTGTCCAACGGGGCTATTACTTCCCTACCCCACAGGGGGTTGGGAGGGGAAATACATTTCAGATTGTAAGTTGCTCAGATACTGTGGTGATGGGAGGCCATGCAAACATCTAGGAGAGATGCGATCAATCAGGGATTTTTGTGGTGCCTAAATTTGTGTTTTATTTTGGACCCAGGTTGCCAGGTTGCATAAACACATGTCTAACTTCAAGCATGCGAACAGTCCCACTGACTTCTGTCAGATTGCTCGTGCTGTTAGTTAAGCATGTTCTTGGTGAATCGAAGCCTTGAGGATGGACTTTTCAAAGGGTCCAAGGGACTTAGGTGCCCAGCCTCCACTGAATCCAATGGAGTTTGGGCTCCTAACTCCTTGCTGCTACTTTGAAAAGCCCAGCCTCATTTGCTGAATGTGGATGCCTGGACTGCAATCCTGGTCCCACTGAAGTCAATTTCAAAGCTCCACAGGAGTAAGATCTTCACACACCTCCCACTCCAGCCCCCTTTTACACCGGGTAAAAGAGCCAGAGCAGGGCAAAGGAGTCATAAAACCTCAGGCTATGGCTTGGGGAGTATTATCTCAGTGCAGGGACTCTGCAATACGCTCTGTGTGGCGTTTCCAAGAGGCACAGCATAGAGTCACACTCTAGGTTTCAGACTTTAGCCACCTCTATTTGAAGATTTTTCCTCATTATTCAGCGCATTCCACCCACTCTGCAGTGCCACCTAGCACGTTTTTTGTGCCACTCGGATAACAAAACTACAAAGCCCTGGCCGTAAACCATTCAAGCAAATGATACTATCTCAGACTCCGATCTGTGTATGTGGGGAGAGACAGACACAGAGGTAAAGGGAGGGCAGAGCCAGGTAAAAAAGCAGGCAATCCTTTTTCAAAATCAAACGTATCCTCGTTATGTATTTATTTGTTGTATTTCTTTGAGACACCCTCTTCAAAGCTGGCTAAGATTAAGTGTGTTATTTATCTTTGCAGAGTTTGAATTTTAAAAGGAACAGCCAACTGTGTGATCGTATTATTAATATTTATACCTCGTCACAGAATGTTAACGGATTAATTATGCAACATGGTATAAAAAGCAGCAGGCAGCGTGGGAGGGTGGTGGCAAAGTTCATGTATTAAGAACACAGCAGGGTGGCTTGCGCGCTCCCTGGGTGGCTCTGTGTTATCAGACACTGCATCGCTGATTTATCTAAGGTACCTTCATCCTGGCTTGACTCAGCACCAGGGTTTTTAAAGTGATGGGTGATCTGGCTCAGGAAGTAAATAGAAAAGAGAACTGATTCTTATTTATGGTAAAGCCCCTTTACACTGCTCTGAGAGTGTGAAGGGGCCTTCAAGTGAGTATTTATGCCCCCTCTAAGCCCCCCTGTTACACATTCAGATCAAAAACAATGTGCAGGTTCTGAAAGGTTAAGTTAACTTTTATTCCCTATGGTTGTTCCTTCTCTTATCCGCCTCTGCAGTGCTGAATTCCTGTAAAATGTTGATAGGAACACTTATCCACCTTTGTAAAAGGTCTCCAGAGGAAAAGCCGAGCACAGAGAAATTCCCATATTGAATCCGACTATTGGTTCATCTGGTTTTGTGTCCCTTCTCTGACACTGGTCAGGACTAGATACGCGAGAGAAAGGTGTGCAACTTGTACAATAGACAGTTATGAAATAACGTCTGTAGGGGGTGATTCCTTCTGTCCCTAGCCAGTCGGCTTCTGTTCTTAAGCATGAGGTTTGATAACTTTAGATACAATGCAGCACAGGCAAATCATTATTATTAATCTGATTGCATCGTTCTGTGCGTCCAGGTCATAAGAAGCAATCATGGTTCCTCAGGAACCTGTTCTCATGTCATGTCAAACCCAGTTTTGGAAAGTCCAGGGGCCAAGCAAATGCTTGGGGATGCATATAGAATGTCACCTGCTTTATGAAACCACAGCCCCAGCACCAAACGTTTTGAGTTCCTCTCATCAACCCTTTGCTTTTGCAGATGTGTGGTCCCCAGTTAAAAAGTAGTTAGTTCTGTAAGGGTTTGCTTGAGCACTGCAGAAATGGGTCCATTGAAGTGAGTGCTGATCAGGGTTTTTATTATGTCTGTGGATGTTGCTGGATATAAGTTAAACCATCAGAAAGCAACGAATACACCAGGGCCTGGTTCTGCTCTCACAGGGTCCTAAAGTCCGGTCTCCAGCCCAAGTCCAGACATCTAAATGGCAGTGAAACATCCCTGCAGCACAAGCCTCACGAGTTGGCTGGCCCAGGCCAGCCACAGGTGTCTAGTAGCTGTGTAGACATACCCACAGAGATCAGGAGAGATCCAAGTGCCACCAAAGCCCAAGGCCCCTGCAGTGAGATATGCCCAGATCCTTGCAGTGGATTCATGCCCCGTGCTGCAGTGAAAAGGGAGAACACACACACAAACACACATGGTCCTGGTCATTCTGATCTGGAGTAAATTCCTTCCTTACCCCCAAGATGACAATCAGTTAGACCCTGAGCCTGTGAGCAAGCCCCCCTACCCCAACCAAGCTTCTAACAGAGGATGAATAAGAGTCCATTGATTTCTGAGTGCAGAATAGGTGCAAATATTCTGGTTCGCTGGTTACTGGACAGAGACTGTGAGGAAACATATTTCGCTCATGGCTGCATTGATGGCATGTGGTTTATTGTGATTGTTCACAAGAACCAATCAGTTATCAGACCACATAACAAAATGCTGCTATAACAGCGGCACATCTAATCCATTTCGGCAATTCTATACCTTATAATCATACAATGCAAATAATCAAACTCAGTATGCAAGTCGGAGTGGAGTGTCTTCAGGCAGTGCTCAAACCACAGCATCTCTGATCATCTCAAATCAGCTTTTTAACTCTTAAGCCTCCAGCAGAGGCCAGCCATTGGCAGGATGCTGATGGACCCAGTTCTGGCAGGTCATAATTGGAAGGATTCATACTTAGCATGTGCCTGATTAAATTAGCCAGTTCACCTCTCCATGGAGTTTGATTATAGATATCCTATTCCAAGCCAGTTACTCTTGGGAGTTTCCTATACAGTCTGTTTTGTTGGTCCCCCTCCTAGGGGGCCGTTGTTGATAGCAGGTGGGTAAGTGATGGTGCTCTCTTATATTCTTAAGTGTCAGTGTTCCTTCTCTCCAGGTCTAAGTGTTCGTGATCTTCCAAGGTCTTGTGCCTGATGTGTGTTATGTGGCTTACAAGGGCAATGGGGCCTTTTGTTCTGTTTTTTCTGGTCCTCTTCACTCTTAGCCTTCCTAGTTCATGCTGTCTTTGACTCTTAGATGCTATGTCTATGCTTAGGTCCCGCAGTGATGAGTGTGCTAGAAATAGCGTGGGTAGGTGTGCAGACAGACTGACGCTGCCTGAGCTTTTAGGCCTCAGTGACAGTCTGTTTTGAAGATATGGAGAGAGAGAGATTACATTAAGATCCAATGCAGAAGTGATGCATGTTAGCCAGTCTGGCCGGATAGCAAAGGTCTCGAGCCTGGAATAAATCTTTCCACTAGGAGAGCGTGGCATTTTTCAGAAGAAGAGCTGTCTTCTTAACTAGCACATTTACAATTGTGCCTTCCCGTCATGTTCAGAGGGATGAAAGTGCCCCCTCTGAAGTCCTGGCCAGCGCTTCTTTCCATCAAGACATTCCTCTGCTGTTATACTATGGAACGATTACTGGTATTTCTCTGTTTTCCTCTTCTCAAGTGGATGTTTTATATATAACAATGTGAGTGATCCAGATAGAATAATAATTGTCAGCTCACAATGTAGGGATGTCCCTAGTTCTAGAATAGAATTCTTTGTGAGTTAAGACCTTGAGTCTGAAGGGTAAGGAAGTTTGTTGAGACATTCAGGCTATACGTATGGCTGTCATTTTTTTCTCTTATTCCCTATCCTCGAACAAACTCTTAACTAAACTATGTGTCCGCAGCTACCTTATCAGAAAGAGCCTTAGTAATGTGCTGCAGAGTAACTGTGAGAAAAGTGTCCAATGAGATGGCTAACTCACTGGAAAACACTGGACCTTTAAAGAAAAATCATACGTAAGGTGGGATTTTCAAATCCTGTGATGAGATTTGGATTCTCGCTTTCCATTCTGATTCATTTTCCTAGTTCCCGTGAATCTGAGTGGGGATTCAGAAGCCAGACCCCTGAGGTAGCTTTGACAGTTTCAGCTTTATTGTACTAAGAAATGGAAAGAACCAAAGCCCCAATTCAGCAGAGCACTTAAGCAAATGCCTAAATGTAGCAGATTTTGGTGGGATTTAAGCATATGCTTAAATTTGAGCATGCGCTTAAGCGGGATTTTTTGCTGCATAGAGATGATTTGTGGAATCAAGGCTCTCATGCATGTCTCACAGTCATATCTCGCGATCTTTTGCCCTTGTAAGCATTGCTCTTCCAGTACATCCCGAATCCTCCACCCACCATTGTCTCCACCAGCCACACTTCTTTGCTGCGTCATGCCTAAGGTAGAGTAATCCCCTCAGGACTGTCTCTTTCATTTCCTTGCCATGCATACCTGTAGCAGTGTATTGATAACAAGGCTGTGTGTGTGTGTGTGTGTGTGTGAGTGAAAGAGAGAGAGAGGGAGAGAGAGAGAGACTGCATGCACATGCAGGAAAGAGAAGAGGGAAATATATTTAATTAATTAATTCTCAGAAGAGAAAAGAGACCCTCATTAACAGTGCGGTATGTAATTTGCCATGCAAAGCTCACCACTTGTTTACCAAGGTGAAAGTTAATTGTGAGGCATGAAAATACCACTTGGTGGTGTCTTTTGCTATTGCTGCTCCTTTGTCTAAGTCTCCAGGAACTCTGGAGTAACTGAGTGGGTCCTTTGATAGCCACAGTGGCAGCCTATGTCCCTGGCTGTTCTTGAACAGTTTAATGTGTTGCTGCCACCTGTGTAGACTGAGGCAATCAGGATCGCAGCTTGAGAGAAATCAAATGGAGATGGGGATGGGGGGAGAAAAGAAAGCTAAATCCTGGGGCTGCTATTTCAGTTAGAGGCAAACCATTCCTCAAATCAAATGTTGGAAGGAAAACTCATAGTAAAATAATAGCAGAGAGATTGCTCTGATGCATAGACTAATCCCCATTTCATGCTTTCTTTTTAGTTTGCTTGTTTTTCTGCTCTGTGCGGATGCTGTTGGGTGGGAGCATTTTATCTGGCATATCCATGTTGAGGGGATGATCAAGCTGTGAAAAGCATGGATGCTGTGTCAGACTCTACTGTCCGTTTCACAGGTGTTAATCCAGGTAACTCCATTGATATTGGTATTACTTCCAATGGACGCTGATGTAACTGAGATCAAAATAGGGCCTTCTCTCTTTCGTTTGCTCTATGTCTGCCTGTCTCCTTTTGAGAATAAGGACACCCCACCTCCTTCAGTTTCTGTTTTTCCAAGAGGCATTGACCTGTGTAAATGGGATCAAATGACTAAACTGAAAGATACTGTAAGCTCTAGGAAAGCAGGGAAATTCCACACATCCCAGTGAGGTTGTGACATGTCTGTTACATTATACAAACTCACTGCCAGGGGTTGGCTCATCTCGGCAAACTTCAGTGCCAAAGAGGGGAAGTCGCCCTTTGATCATACATGAGTATTGCTCACATGCATGATGCTACATAGACAGACCATGGTTGGAAAAGCTTCAGGATGTGTCTCTGCCCCATTTCTCTGTTACATCAGTATCAACATCTACATCATACTGAGAATAAAAGGCTTCTATCAGGTCTGTTCCCTCGGGCATTTAGAGTCCCTGTCCTTACAGCTGTAACTAAAATTAAGAGTGTGTGTGTGTAGCAGGGGGGAGGGAGAATGGACGGACTACTGGCTACTGTAATAGTTGAAGCCATCCCAAGTACACCAGAAAATAAAATGTCCCTGTATTACGATGCTCTCTTTGCAAGATATGCAGCCCCTTTTTGGAGTCAGTACATGCTCCTTTCAATCAAACACACACTGGAGGAGATTCCATGCTGTTTTCAGGCAGATTAAAAATACAGCTGTGTGTGTGTGTGAGAGAGAGAGAGAGAGACCCATAATGACTATATAGAGGCCCACAAATATGTCTGGTGCCAGGCCCATAAAAAGTTAATCCAGGCCTGCTCTTTTGGCTGGTCCACAGAGAGGATAAAGGACACTGTTTCTACCAGTTAGGGCCAAGTCTTTTGCAGCTGGTGTGATTGAAGCCTATGTTTTCGGAGCTGATATGCCAGGGTTTAAATCCTGCCACCCCAACTACATGTGTCTAATGAATATATTAGATATATCTGTGGTCTGTGGACATAGATTCATTATACCACCTTTATCTAGTTTAAATCTGTGGGTCACTGGTCCTGGTTAGGGGACATTTATTCAGGAAGAAGGTGAGGGAGATTGTGCTGTTTCCTGCATATTTCTCTTGTATTGTTTACGGTTAGTTAGATAACAATTAGAACTGATTGGAAAAACTGTAGCTGAACCATATTCCCATCAGGGAATGCAGTGCCATAGAAATTAAGATGCTTTGCAAAGTCATGTTGATTTTGACAAAATTTCATTTGGGAGAAAACCGGCGTTAAAAAAGGGCCCCAACAATGTTGAAGTGTCCCATTTTAACATTTTTTGCTTTTCCATTTTGAAATGACATTTGGTTCAGGTTTTGTTTTAACTTCATAACATAAGTCCAAATTTAAAGAAAATGTTTTGATCAAGCTGCAGTAGACTAAATCTGTTAGTCTTTAAGGTGCCACTGGACTCCTGATTGTTTTTGTGGATACAGACTAACAAGGCTACCCCTCTGATAGTCTGCAATAGTTATTTTACTAAATTTTCTTTCACTGAGAATTTCATTTTTTTAGATGTTGTTCTTAATCTGAATGAAGACCACTTGAAACCTCAAAATCCTTCACACCATGGAATTTCTACCCTCTTCACAGCTGTAATAACAATCCTTACTTCCCTCTTTGTGGGCTGATGAGGTATTTCACTAACATCAGGTGCATGGAGAATATTTAAATGAAAGATGCAGTGGAAGTGAAAAGTATTTATAGTATAATAATATATAGTATAATAAAAGTATAATCATTGACTGCTCCGTTCTCCACCTCTCCCTGGTCCAAGTTAGGCATCGCTGAGATTTCTGTCCCAACTTCCAGGGCTAACTTGGCTTGCTAAATGATTTATTACCGATGAGACTCAGGGCTTGGCTACGTTGGCACTTTACAGCGCTGCAACTTTCGCGCTCAGGGGTGTGAAAAAACACCCCCCTGAGCACTGCAAGATGCAGCGCTGTAAAGTGTCAGTGTAATCAGGGCGGCAGCACTGGGAGCGCGGCTCCCAGCGCTGCACGCTACACCCATAAGGGATGTGGTTTACAAGCAGCGCTGGGAGAGCTCTCTCCCAGCGCTGCGGCTCTGACTACACTAATACTTCAAAGCGCTGCCGGGGCAGCGCTTTGAAATTTCTAATGTAGCCAAGCCCTCATGTGGCTGTCTATTTCCCAGCTCCCCAAGCTGAATTGTGTCACTCTCCTGGCCTTGTTTTGCTGTCACCCAACTATGTGAGGATCTGGTAACGTGACACGAAGCAGATGGAGAACCCATCCTGTAGACATCAAGCCTCGGTGGCTAAGTGATGTTCTGTTCAGAGGTTGATAGCTTCCAAGACCCAGGCGTGTTCAGAGGAGCGTTCTACAAAAGCCCATTTCTCTGTGGGAAGGTGGCATTCGCTGGCTCAAGGTTCTTTTTAAAGCAGTCCTCAAGGTTAAAGTTGGATGCTCCTTCCAGATGGTCTCCATCTGATGCTTTTCATTATGAGGTTGAACTGCCCTGGAATCCAAGCCACCCACTGCCAAGAATAACAAGAAATGGAAGCCAGCAGCAGTGAGCACTGCTGTTCTAAGGGCATAAGAAGAGTTAGGGGTCAAGACACCACCATATGGCCCCTCAAGGTCCTTTCGTAACAACCCCGAGGAATACAAATCAACCTGCAATAGCGATCATCTTTCCAGCCTCCTGTTGAGTCTGTTGTTATAACCCCTTAAGCCTTCATTCTCCAGCTCCCTCTTGTATTGATTTGTGCTATGGATTTCTTATTGCACGGGCTGTATAGTCTGTATTTCAGACACATGAATTGCTTATAAGCTAGTCTCCTCCTCAGAAGTCCCCTCCAAGGAGAACACATGTTTTGCTGGATAGAGCAAAGGCATTGGCAGTAGAGAGAATTTGATTTTTCTGGTTCGGGGTCCAATCATAATTTCACTGCACATGTTTTCAGGGCAAGTCATTTGACCTTGTGCCTCACTGCAAAACTGGATGTAAAACTGGAACTTTGTAGGGACCTGATACCGCAAATGCGTTGGGGAGGGAAGGGAGGGGTTTACAACTTGTGCCATAAAGCGTTCTTAAATCTGTGTCAGGCTACTAGTTGGTATTACTTTCAGAACCATCTGCCCCCTCTGCTTGTAGACAGCCCATTTCCCAAAGCCACACAGGTCAAAGTGGTCCAGTCTTTCCTCAGGATTTATGTGCACCCGGATGTAGCTTTTTTCTTTCCTCAAATGGGATAGGGCTTGTGAGTCTGGGGCTCAAAAGATGCCATCCTTCAATCTCTGCCACCTGTGGCTTCCTGGTGGACCCCAGTCCCTCCTGGCTATTCACCGTGTTTTACCATCTTCTGTGTTTGCATACACAAGGTACAGATGGGCCTGATGTGCAACATTCAGGGCCTGTCCCCACTTACCAGTGGATCGAAGCTGTGGTGATCGATCCACCAGGGGTTGATTTAGCGGGATCTAGTGAAGACCTGCTAAATCGACCGCTGATCGCTCTCCTGTCGACTCCAGTACTCCGCCGGAACGAGAAGCATAAGGTAAGTTGATAGGAGAGTTTCTCCCGTCGACCCAGCATGATGTAGACACTGTAATAAGTTGACCTACGGTACATCGACTCCAGCTACGTCAATAACATAGCTGGAGTTATGTACCGTAGGTTGATTTAACCCCATAGCATAGACCTGCACTCAGACTCAGTCTTTTCCAAGATTTGGGTGGGGGTTCAGTTCTGGGGCTTTGCTCCAAGTCCATTATATAAACAAGAGCCCAGATCCACAGTTTGAGGAGCGGGTAAATTGTAGCTGGGCCTCCTGTTCCAATTAAGGGAGCATGTATCTGCCTGTGTTTATATGGTGGCTGGCACTAGAGCCTCGGGACACAACAGCCATGCAAATAAATAATAATAGTAATTGCCAAAGCAGAGTGATCGCTTTCCCTGTTTCAGGCTGAGCTAAGGGCAAGTTTGTTTAATTGAGGCTGTGGGCGGGTGCAGGAACGGTCAGGAGAACCATCTAAAGGAAGTGATGGGTGCAATATCTGATCCCTTTATTAAGGGGCATGGTCGCTGATCATTAATAAGGTCTACGCACAGCCTGTCTGTTTCCCTTGCTTATATTTTTAATGACCCTATCTCTGTCATTGGTCGCACTTGCTAGTGACTGGCCCTGGGTCCTGTGAGCGCAGTTTTATTGCAGTGTGCACCCTTTCATGGTGTTTCTATAGCTCCAGGCCCTTCTTCTCAATCCACTGATTCCAGCCCTTACACCGAGTTTCATGTATTAGAGGGGTAGCCATGTTAGTCTGGATCTGTAAAAGCAGCAGAGAATCCTGTGGCACCTTATAGACTAACAGACGTTTTGGAGCGTGAGCTTTCATGGGTGAATACTCACTTCGTCAGACGCAGGTAGTGGAAATTTCCAGGGGCAGGTATAGTATATTACATTGGTGGACGTGCAGGTGAATGAACCAGTGATGGTATGGCTGATCTGGTTAGGTCCTGTGATGGTGTCGCTGGTGTAGATATGTGGGCAGAGTTGGCATCGAGGTTTGTTGCATGGATTGGTTCCTGAGCTAGAGTTACTATGGTAGGTGTGCAGTTGCTGGTGAGAATACGTTTCAGGTTGGCAGGTTGTCTGTGGGCAAGGATTGGCCTGCCACCCAAGACCTGTGAAAGTGTGGGATCATTGTCCAGGATGGGTTGTAGATCCCTGATGATGCGTTGGAGGGGTTTTAGCTGGGGGCTGTATGTGATGGCCAGTGGAGTCCTGTTGGTTTCTTTCTTGGGTTTGTCTTGCAGTAGGAGGCTTCTGGGTACACGTCTGGCTCTGTTGATCTGTTTCCTAATTTCCTCGTGCGGGTATTGTAGTTTTGAGAATGCTTGGTGGAGATTTTGTAGGTGTTGGTCTCTGTCTGAGGGGTTAGAGCAGATGCGGTTGTACCTCAGTGCTTGGCTGTAGACAATGGATCGTGTGATGTGCCCGGGATGGAAGCTGGAGGCATGAAGGTAGGCATAGCGGTCGGTAGGTTTTCGATATAGGGTGGTGTTAATGTGACCATCACTTATTTGCACCGTGGTGTCTAGAAAGTGGACCTCCCTGTGTAGATTGGTCCAGGCTGAGGTTGATGGTGGGGTGGAAGTTGTTGAAATCGTGGTGGAATTTTTCTAGAGTCTCCTCCCATGGGTCCAGATGATGAGATGTCATCAATGTAGCGTAGGTAGAGAAGGGGCGTGAGTGGACGAGAGCTGAGGAAGCGTTGTTCCAGGTCAGCCATAAAAATATTGGCGTATTGTGGGCCATGCGGGTGCCCATAGCAGTGCCACTGATCTGGAGATATATATTGTCATCAAACTTGAAATAGTTGTGTGTGAGTATAAAGGCACAGAGCTCAGCAGCCAGTTGTGCTGTGGCATCATCAGGGATACTGTTCCTCCTGACAGCTTGTATTCCATCTGTGTGTGGGTTTGTGTAGAGAGCCTCTACATCCATGGTGGCTAGGATGGTGTTTTCTGGGAGGTGACCAATGCATTGTAGTTTCCTCAGGAAATCAGTGGTGTCACGGAGATAGCTGGGAGTGCTGGTGGCATAGGGTCTGAGTAGAGAGTCCACATATCCAGACACAGTCCTTCAGTGAGAGTGCCAATGCCCGAGATGATGGGGCGTCCAGGATTTCCGGGTTTGTGGATCTTGGGTAGTAGATAGAATAACCCTGGTCGGGCTCTAAGGGTATGCTGATTTGTTCCTGGTGTTAGTGTAGGGAGTGTCCTGAGTAGATGGTGCAGTTTCTTAGTGTATTCCTCAGTGGGATCTGAGGGAAGTGGCCTGTAGAATTTGGTATTGGAGAGTTGTCTGGCGGCCTCCTTTTGGTAGTCAGACCTGTTCATGATGACAACAGCACCTCCTTTATCAGCCTCTTTGATGATAATGTCAGGGTGGTTTCTGAGGCTGTGGATGGCATTGCGTTCTGCACGACTTAGGTTATGAGGCAAGCGTGTTGTTTTTTCCACGATTTCTGCCTGTGCACGTCGGCGGAAGCATTCAATGTATAGGTCCAGACTGTCATTTCGACCCTCAGGAGGAGTCCATGTGGAGTTCTTCTTCTTGTGCTGTTGGTGGGAGGGTACCTGTGTATCAGTGCACTGTTCAGTGTTGTCCTGGAAGTATTCTTTGAGTCGAGACGGCGAAAGTAGGCTTCCAGATCGCCACAGAACTGTATCATGTTGTGGGGGGTGGCAGGGCAGAAAGAGAGTCCCCGAGATAGGACAGACTTTTCTTCTGGGCTGAGTGTGTAGTTGGATAGATTGACGATATTGCTGGGTGGGTTAGGGGTACCACGGTTGTGGCCCCATGTGGCAGGTAGGAGTTTAGACAGCTTACAGTCCTTTTTCCTTTGTAGAGAGGTGAAGTGAGTGCTGTAGATCTCCTGTCTTATTTTAGTGAAGTCCGTTTTTATGGAAGTTTGGTTATTAATGAAAGTCTTTTTTACCTTTAGTCCATTTGGTATGATGTCCATCCGTTTGCATTTGGAAAGGAAGATGATATCTGTCTGTATTTGTGCAAGTTTCTTGCAAGTTTCTTCATGAGGTTGATGAGTTTGATGAGTTCTTCATGAGTTTTTTACCTTTAGTCCATTTGGTATGATGTCCATCCGTTTGCATTTGGAAAGGAAGATGATATCTGTCTGTATTTGTGCAAGTTTCTTGCAAGTTTCTTCATGAGGTTGATGAGTTGATGAGTTCTTCATGAGTTTCATGCAAGTTTCTTGCAAGTTTCTTCATGAGATTGATGGATTTCATGGCATTTCATGGCATTTCTCTGTTTGGACGTAATACAGTAACATTTGAACGCAACACCTCCTCAATTCCAAAATTCCAGAGAATGTTCTAGGCCGGAAACCTATTGATTTGGATGAAAATTGGAAAATCAGAAGAAGGAAATGGGGAACACATGGAGCCCTGGCATCTCCTTAGCAGAGTTGCCAGCTTCAGCTTCCTCTGTAATTGTTGGGTGAGGGCAGTGTGTAACAGGATCTTCACCCACCTCCTATGGGTGCCCCCTTTTCTCTCGTCAGTAGTACTGGCAAACACAGTTCTTTCCACAGGGAGGGGGGCACCCACCTCTCATGGATGCCCCCCTTTCTCTCAGGTGTGAGCCTGTTTTTCTTTGTTGGTCTTACATCAGGTGGCACCTGCCTCTCTGGAGCATCCCCTGGCTGCTGGTTCTCTTGGCTGGTCTTCAGCTGTTCAGCCCTCCGGCCAAGCCGCACACACTGTCCCTCCATTCTGGGGTGTACAGTTCAAGTTCTTTCTCAGCCCTGGTATGGGGCCAAAGCTCTAAGACTTCTTCCCCAGGAGGCACTGCCTGTTTAAGACACCTAGCCAGGGCCCATCTTGGTACCCTCAACTGATGTCCTTTTCTGGAGTCCTCCTTGGGCTCAATGTGCTACCAGACCAGCAAGGCCCATCTCGGTATCCTCGCCTGGTCTGGGCAGGTCCTGGGCTGAGTCCCCTGGGCTCAGCCTGCTCGCACTGACTTTTTCATGCTCCTGCTGCTATTCTATCCAGCCAGGCAGGCACCTGGTCTTTGGCAGCCTTCCCTGGGCTCAGTTCTGCCTGGTGAGCTATCTGCAGTGAGCTGCCCATGGCCTGCTGCTCGTCTAGCCAGCCAGGCACCCGGTTCTCCCTCATCAAGCTCCAGGTAGCAACTGAAGACTCTGCTCTGCTGCTTGCCTTTTCTCTGGCCCTTCTGGGTCTTTATTGGTCACTCTTGCAGCCCCGCCGCTCTGTTCTGGGACAGGGTGATGCAGGGCCATGAGGCCACCAGCAGGGGCCTTCTGGATTTAGTCCACCCTGCCACACAGCTGTTAAAACTTTGCAGCATAACAATAGCCCTCATCTTAGCCCTGACCCTCCCAATACAGTTTTAAAATGAAGAAAGAAAGAAAGAAAGAAAGAAAGAAAGGTCTACACGTAAGCACTGCAGTGCTTCTCCCATTGGTGTAAGTACTCCACCTCCGTGAGAGGCAGTTACTGTGTCGACAGGAGAAGCTACTCTGGTGTCGGGGAGGTCAGTATAATGATGTCACTCAGGATGGATGGATTTTTCACACCCTGAGCAATGTAGTTATACCGATGTAAGTTTATAGTATCCACCTGGCCAAGAAGAAGAGTTGTGCAGGATGTGGGGGTACGTACAGTGCTCTGGCAGGATGGGGAGAGAACAGGGTACCCTGGTGTGGAGGGGATGGGGAGCACAGTGGTGGTGATGGTGAGAATGGAGTTCACACTGAGCGCTGGCACATGGAGAGAATGAGAGATCACCTGGAACCCTGGCCGGGGCTGGGGAGAGAATGGGGGATACTGATAAGGAGTGGAATGGGGGAATGGAGAGAGGGGGTGATGAGAAACGGGGCGGGGGGGTCACAAAGTGACCCTGGCATGGCAGGAGAAGGGAACGGGTGGGCAGACACGAGGAACGACTTCAGTGGTGGATTTCGAGAGTCCCTGAAATAGCTAGGGCTGGGCCCGTGGCACATGGGGAGCATGTAGGGGTGGAATGGAGGGTTGCAAGGAGTCCCTGGTGTGCGCAATGCTCTCACTTACAGGAGCAACTAAGTGTGCAACCCTCTAGTGTACACTAGGAGTTACTACACTGAAGTCAGGCTGGTTACCTTGGCATAAAAATGGTGGAATCAGGCCCTTAGCCTCTTCTTGTGTATTGCTCCTCTTGCTTGTTCAAGTGATCTCACAACAGGCTCTGTGCATGTTTGTGGATCCGTGCAATCTTCACAGCAAGAGAGCATCAAGTTGCCACATCTGTTCCCTGCTTAGGAGACAGTCCCTGGTCTCAGGGGAGCTAGATCCTCCCTCTCCCACACATGTTCCATTCCAAGCAGCCAAGCCACTGTCCTCAGTGCCAAATGGTCCAGCTACCCAAGGGAAGCCTCACAGCACTGAACTTAAAGAGCAATTTCAGGCAGGACTGGAGCAGCTCAATTGTTCATAAACCTGACATTTATGTCGTGTGGATTCTTTCTCTGCAGGAAGCACTGCTCTTAAGAGTTTACGTCCCCTTTGCCCATATCACCCCCTGCCATCTCCTTTCCTGATGCCTTTGCCTCATCCAGCACAGGCAGAGAGCTGTAAGGCTTGGGGGCATGTGCCTGCCCCACAGGTTGCAGCTTGGAGGGGTGGGAGGAGGCGGTTATCCATGCATAAGCAATAATGAGTCACTAAATCTGTGCTTTGGCCTGACGCTGGTAATTGTGGTGCAGGGATTAGGGGCTTGGATTGTGCTTTCTTGACATAGAGAAATGCAGGATAAAACATAAAGAGGCCAAGGATCTGATGACCCTTTAAAGTTTTAATCCTATGCCTGTGTAGTACGACTGTGGTCTCTAAAGGGTCCACAGAAGGAGAAAGGTTGAGTGAGAGCTGACATGGGGGGGACTGAGAGGAGAGGCGGGGTGGAGACGCGCACAGTATGGAGGGAATCGAAGCCCCACCATCCCCTCTCCCTACCTCTCATATCACAGTCCCCGCACTGTGTCTCTGTTCCTCCTCACCCTCTGGCATTTGGCTCACAGTTTCCCTCTTTTCTCACCGCCCACCCCATCTTTCGACTCCCCCTCAGACTCCCACCTCCACTTCTCTTAGTCTTCAGAAGTTCTCTGAACCAGGAGATCAATACCACCTGCTAATCAGCTCTTCAGCTGCTCCAGCAAATACTCAATTTAATTCTCTTGTATCGCCTCCGCTAATCATTATTTCCAGGCCAGAGCCCTGCAGCCAGCAAAAGAGGTGAGTGGAGGACATTAGATGTAGTTACCTGCAGCAGGTTTTGAGATCTTGCAAGCAAATTCAGGGTCTCTGTACCGGGCAAGAAAGGGACCGAGCAGCACAAAAGCAAGAGAACAGAGTACACCACAGAACTCCCAAGCTTGAGGGCAGAGCACTCCAGAGCTAGAAGACAAATCTACCCACTTCATGTCACCCCCTCTTTGAATCCGCCCGTTTGCTTCTCCTCCTCCACTGCATGATGCTCACGCTTCTTGTGCTCCCCTTCAAGGTCTTGTGTAGCTCCATCTCTCCCTCCTTATCCACCCATGGCTGTTATTACACTGTCCCCACCATGCCCTTTCCTTTGCCAGGAATGCCAGCACTCATGTCCCACTTGTTTGTTTCTCCTGTAACCATCCCTGCGCTGTATTCCACACTATGAGCTGTACCTGGAATGTCTTCCCTTATCTGGTCCACTACGTCCCTGTCGCCCCACCTGAAGGGCCAGTTCTTCTGTGGCACCTAATGAAAACTGGCTGATTGCAACAAGGTCATGAGATAGATTTATATAGTCAATGTTTTTGGACAGCTCCAAAGCTGATGTAAATCAGCATATTTCCATTGATTCAGTCATTGACTCCAGTGGAGCTATGCTGAGTAACACCAGCTGAGAATCTGTCCCTGCATATTTAACAAAAACAGCCACCTTCCATGATGTTACTGAAAGCTCAGTTATGGGGCGTCAAAGTCTAGTGGATACTGCACTGAGCTGGGAGTCAGGAGACCTTGGCTCTTCATTGACTTGCTCTGTCACCTCCTTAGACAAATCACTTTGCATTTCTCAGAGCCCCAGTTTCTCTCCCCAACCTTTTTCCATCTAGACTGTAAACTTCTCTGGGCAAGGACTGCCTCTACGTCCTTGTCTATATGGGGAAGTGGTTTTGGTATAACCTAAGAAGTGAATTTCAGCCTATCTAGTTATAGTGTGGACACTCTTACTGGAACATAAGAGTGGTTCATTTTGGTTTAGTTTTTGTTGTTTTTGAAGGGATTTAAGCTATAACAACAACAAAAATCAACTCTTATAATGGAATAAAAGTGTCACATGGCAGTAGGGGGATTATTCTGCTATAACTCTATTGCTATAACTGGTAAACTTTCCCATGGAGATAAGACCTTACTATTGTATGTCCAATGCCTAGCATAATGGGCCCCAATCTTGGTCAAGTCATCTAGATGCCGCTGTAATACAACCGACAATAAATAAAGACATTGTATTGTCAGAACAGGGCCAATTAACACTCAACCATTTTACTTGTAGATAATACAGTGATGAGCATGATATAAGAACCTATATAGAATCGAATAGGACCCCTTTCCACTACCTTCCACCCTGCTGCCTGTTTACTCTGTTCCTGATCTCCAGCTGTGCATTGTTACCACCTCCTCTAGAGTACAGGGGCGTGATACTTTTGCCACTGATGCATTGTGCCACGGACATCAATCCAGAGCAAGATCGGGCTTCAAGAAGATGGCGTTCTTTGGGGAAAGGGAAATAGTCTCCCCTCCCCAAATTGATACTCGCACCCCAAGCTCTCAAGTCCCTGTGTCATGGCAAGCCCACTTTGGCTGAGAACTGGATGTCTTTTGGGCCCACTGGTGCTGTTCCCACAATAGTCTGAGCACTCATCGAAGAGCAGAATTACCTATCTGGGAACCATTAACCACCTTGAGCAGAACTACCCATCAGAAGACCCAGCCATTGGTAAGCATGGGAGGGTGAGGGTCTATGAAATGACCTTTCTCTTAGGAAGAGTCCCATTGTTGGAGAAACACAGCCAACGAGCAAGAATCTGAAGTGCACTGTCTCTGCAGTGTTCTGAGCCCATGCCAGCTCTGGAGACCAAGAGACCCACTTGGAGAACATTGCTTTGCCTTGGCTCTATGGCTAAGAGCCAGCGTAGCATCCATTTGACATCAGCTACAGCCCCTATCAAACATAATACTGTCCCCAGCACTTAATATGAGGTACTAATAGCCCTTTTCTAATTCTAACGGCTGTGATCCAGCAGAATGGTTCAGCACTGAAGCCTGCATGGAAAATCAGAATGAATGTTAATGATTTTTTTTTCTTTTTTTGCCAAACCCAGAAGGAACAAATTCTACAGGGAGTTGGTACTTTATTTTTTTCCACTACCCAAGTTCAATAGCAATGAATTGCATATTTCTCTGAGGCATCTCAACAAACAATTTACAGTGTAAATATATTGTTGGCATGCAAATCGCTCTGCATTATGAGTCTTGATTAATATTATAATGTGTTGAAGAAAGCCTGTAAGTGGTTCTTGGAACTAAGGTTCCTGACAAAGATAGGCTGTTTGGGTGCTGAGTGTTTGTTGAATGTTAGATTAGGGGTTTTTGTTTTGTGGTTGTTATCCCCCCCACACATACACTCCTCACATCCTTTTCTTTTTTTTGCTATGCTCAATGTTAAGTGGCATGGACACACTTCTTAATACACAATTAATTAACACAAACAATCTCTCCCCCAGATTGTGCCAAATCACCCCCTCCCCTCCCATTCCCGATGCATGCTTTATAACTGAGCCCACCCAAGATTGTCTTGTCTGTTATAACCCTCTTGGTCTGGTGTGACGAAGTGGGACTGTCTGCATTGGTGATGGGAGACTTTCCTTGAGGGAGCATACCTGAGCAGTAACATGAGATCCCAGGAAGGGGGTTGGAGGCCAGGTGACACCTCTGCCCAGAAAACTGGAGAAAGGCTGGGAAAGGGAGCACGGGAAGGCTGAGTGGGATGGCTGGAGGGAGTTTCAGCTGGGAGCTGGCTGGGGACAGGAAGTGAGTGCAAACATGGATGTCTGGCTTGCTGCCCCCAGGATGGATCTGGCTGAGGGGTCCCATTCTCTGTACCTACAAGCTCTGTTTTAGACCGTGTTCTTGTCATCTAATAAACCTTCTTTTTACTGGCTGGCTAAGAGTCACATCTGACTGTGAAGTGGGGGTGTGTGCAGGATACTGTGGCTTCCCCAGGATCCCGCCTGTGCGGACTTGCTGTGGGAAGCGCACGGAGGGGCATATGCTGAATGCTCCAAGGTCAGACCCAGGAAGGTGAAGCCATGTGAGCTTCTTGCCCTGAAGACAGTCTGCTCCAAGGGAGAGGAGGCTCCCCAAAGTCCTGACTGGCTTTGTGGGGAGCAGTTCCAGAGCATCGCCTGGGGACTCTGTGACATCTGGCTACTTTTTTAAGTAGTTGCTTGGCTGTATGGTCCCTTACTTATATTTGCTTATCTCTATAGGAGTAAGATGTTGAAGCACAGTAGTTTTATGTTTTATCCTAATCTTAGCTAACTAACAAGGAACTCGGGATGGTTGATTAGTTAGTGATTGTAAAGGATTTAGGAGATGAATTGTGTTTAGGAGACAAATTTAGGAATATTGTGTGCATTAAGTGCACATATACTTATGTGTGTAGTATGTGGGTATATATAAGATAGACAGTCTCATAAGAAGGCTAAGGGAATGTGGTGTAGATGAAACTACTACAAAGTGGATGCACAACTGGTTGAAAAACCAAACTCAAAGTAGTTATCAATGGGTCCTTCTCAGACTGAGAAGACATATATACTGGTGTCCTGCATGGGTATGTCCTGGATCTGGTACTGTTCAATACTTTCATTAATGACTTGAATAATAAGGTAAAGAGTATGCTTCTAAAATTTGCAGATGACACCAAGCCAAGAAGGGGTTGCAAGCACTTTGGAGGATAGGATTTGAATTCAAAAGAATTTGGACAAATTGGAGAATTGGTGTAGCATCAACAAGATGAAATACAATAAAGGCAAGTGCAAAGTGCCACACCAAGGGAAAAAAAAATCAAATGCACAAATACAAAATGGAGAGTAACAGGCTAGAGGGTAGTACTGCAGAAATGGATCTGGGGTATAGAGGCTCTCAACGAGAACATGAGCCAACAGTGTGGTGCAGTCTTACAAAAAGCTAACAGCATTCTAGGGTGTGTTAACAGGAGTAACATATGTAAGACACAGGAGATCACTGTTACTCCTGTTAACACACCCTAGAGGGGCTGACAATAGTCTTCAAATACGTTAAGGGCTCTTATAAAGAGGACAGTGATCAGCTGTTCTCCTTGTCACTCATGGTAGAAGAAAGAAGTAATGGGCTTAATCTGCAGCAAGGGACATTTAGGTTGTAAGTTAGGGAAAACTTTCTAACAATCAGGATAGATAGTTACAGGAATAGGTTGCTGTCACAGGATGACTGGCCCCTTTAAGAGGGTGCACCTGGACTCATTATCTGCTGCTTAACTGGGGCTTAAGGGGGGGCACTTTATGAAGGAGGGAATCAGGAAGAGGACTGCAGAGACTGAGAGAGACTCCTGCAGAGGGTGGTTCCCTGGGGACCTCTCTTGCAGCCGGAGAGGTAAGGGAAAAGGATTCCACTGGGAACTACTGAAAGGGCTCTGAAAGAATAGAGTTGCCAACTGTCTAACTGCACACACCCAATCACCCTTGCCCGGTCCTTTCCCCACCCCTTCCTCAAGTCCATGCCCCTGCCCCTTCTCAGAGGCCAAGCCCCCACTCACTCCATTCCCCCTCCCTCCATCGCTCGCTCTCCCCTACCCTCTCACTTTCACCAGGCTGGGGCAGGGGTTGGCATGCAGGAGGGGATGTGTGATGCAGGCTCTGGGAGGGGGGTTGGGTGCAGGATGGGGTGAGGGCTGCAGGCTCTGGGAGGGAGTTTGGGCGTGGGCTCTCAGCTGGGACGGGGGTTGGAGTACGGGAGGAGGTGAGGGGTGCAGGCTCTGAGTGGGAGTTTGGGTGCAGGATGGGGTGAGGGCTGCAGGCTCTGGGAGGGAGTTTGGGTGTGGACTCTCAGTTGGGGCAGAGCGTTGGAGTGCGGGAGGAGGCGACGGGTGCAGGCGCTGGCTGGGCAGCGCTTACCTGTGGCAGCTCCTGAAAGCGACCGGCACTTCCCTCTGGCAGTGGCTCCTAAGTGGGGCAGGAGGCAGGGGATCTCCACACACTGCCCCTGCCAGCAGGCACCATCTCCGCAGCTCCCTTTGGCTGCAGTTCCTAGGCCAATCGGAGCTGTAGAATCGGGGCAAGGGCAGTGCACAGAGACCCCCTGCCTGCTCACCTGGGGGCCTCAGGGACATGACGGCTGCTTCTAGGAGCAGCGCAGAGCCAGGGCAAGCTTAGCCCTGTTGCACCACTGGACTTTAGTGCCTAAAATCTCCTGGTTTGGCTTCAGTAGCCTCCAGGAGATAGAGCCTGATTCCGGGAGGCTCCCTGTGAAACTGAGAGGGTTGGCAACCCTACCAAAACAGCTCAGGAAGAGGCTAACAGAGCTGCTGTGAACAGGAATTAGAGGTCTTCTGCAACACCCTTAACTGGGGGAAAGGGTTTGGGCCCAAAAGCCAGAGCCAGAGAGCTGAAGTCTGAGAGCCAGGGAAAGCAGACTTCACAGAAATAGAAAAGACTCTGGTCAGGAAGGGCTTAGTCAGTGCAACTTACCCATGCAGAGAAGACTGGAGAGACCAGGCTAGGAGGGCAGGTGGAGAAGACCCCTGGCTCAGCATTGTTTGGGAGTTATGCAAATAAATTAGCCCCTGGGAGAAGGGACATTATTGGACAGAAATAAATCCTATGTGGTGCTTATATACCAGAGACAGGGCCTTAGCAGAGCCACATGTGGCCAGCATGGGGCGCAACAGGGCAGCATGCCCATGTACAGCAACCAAGCGAGCCTGTGGAATCCCCATCACTGGAGGTTGGACAAACACTCACCAAGGATGGTCTAGAGTTTACTTGGTTCTGCCTGGGGGGGACGGACTGAATGACTTCTTAAGGTCCCCTCTAACCTAGTCTAAGGCATATTGGAGTCCTACCCCTTCTGGGGTGTTGGAGTCCAAAACAAAAAGGGAAACAGTGAACTAACACCCAGCCAGACCCCACCCCTCTGCTCCAGGCTTGTCTCTTTATAGCTAATTGTCAGGATCCTGAGCAGAGCTAGGCAGGAACTTGGGATCCCAGAACTGAAGCCAAGGGTCAGAGCCAGAGTCAAGCTGAGGGTCAAGCCAAAGTCAGAGTCAGGAGTTAACCCAAGGGTCAATACTAGGTATTGGCATCCGTGTTGGGCTTTAGGGGTCGGTCAGGAATCAGAATCCAAGTCGGTACTGGGAGCTCAGGATCACAGAAGCAGGGCTATCATGACAGCTAGCTACAGAACCATATTGTTGCCTAGACACATCTTGGTACACTCCATGGGCTTATCACTGTCAGTCAGAGACCTTGAGGCAGAACTTCCCGTGGCATTCAATCTTTGTGGATCGCTGGGAGTGGCCAGGTTACAGCTGCTGCTGGGTGGCAGTGTAGGGATGTTGGTTGTCTGATAGTCTTGTGTTCAGGTCTGCTAATCCTTATGCTAATTCCTTTTTGTGTGTCTTCCTGAGCCTAGTCATTCTATTCACCAAATGGCTCATCTAGGTAGCAAGTTGCCTTAGTCTCTTGGTTGGAACCAAGGGGGACCCAGGGAGCAATGACCCAATCACTTTTTTCCCTGCTTTAAGGGCGAGTGACATGGTGGGGGTGGAAGGGAGCGAGCACCAAGCGGGGCCTCAGGGGAAGAGGTGGAACCAAGGTTCAGGCACCGGTGGCCTCCTCATTTCTCGGGCTTCTGGTTGGAACCTCATTGAGGAAGTACCAGAGCTCTGGTCAGCCCTTTTAACTCCCTTCTCCATGCCTGAGGCTGGCTGCATGTATAGCTGATTGGGGTCAGGTGGGTCCACAGGCTCTCCTTAACCCTCTTGTTGCCCATTGCAGTGTGTATATTGTGTGTGTGCTTGTTTATTTTTTGACTGTGCTTCAACCTGATGACAGGAAAAAGGCAGTTCTGAGATACCAGCATGGTTGGGGTCCAGCACAGAGCCTGAAAACAGATTGCTAAGATACATGGCTGAGTCAGAAGGTGCAGACACACAGTATACCTAAGGCTAGACTGGTACATGGTGTGAACAGTCACACACAATGCACATAAAGTTCCGCAGGCAAATGTTGGGAGCCGGAGGTAATGCGGGGACATTAACAGTCCTGGACGTCGAGCTGGTCTTTGGTGTGCTAAAACGGTGTATAAACAAGTAGCAGGTGGAAGTGCAGCTGAGCCGGTCCGTGAACAGAGCTTTGCCTGGCATTGTTAGACACGAGGTGTTTGATGTGATGGTGTTCTCTAGCCCTGGAAAGCCAAATTGTTTAGTGCTAGTATTTTAGTCTGTATGGCTAACGTCAGGGATCTGTTTTAGCTAGCTCTCATCCCCGAGCCTTAGCTTTCCACTTCTCTTGCAGGGTGAATTCCACTGGGTGACAAGGAGTTCCTGTACACATAGAATAACATTCCCTTTGTCCCTTGGCTCCTGTAGCCTCTGTGCCCCCTGGCATGCAAACAGGATCACTTCTTGGGCCTCCAAATCCCGATGAAGGGGGGATTCCGAAAAGGAATCTGGCTGTGCCTGGGTGGAATGCACAATTTCCCCTGCTCCGTGTTAACCTCTTTATTAATATCAGCTGCTGTTTCTCTCCACTATGTCCCAGGGTCCCTCTCTTGTCTTGCAGGGCATGTCTGAAGCCTGTAGCTGACTCCTGATCTGGCAGGGGCTTAAACCCTCATTCCTCCAGCCTGTCTCAGGCTACCTTGCCCTGATGGCTCAAGGTGTTGCAAGGAGGGTGAGGAGATGACTCGTGGATGTTTTGGCCATTCAAACATTGACATTCACACAGCCGGCTGGGCAAATGGCACAGAGGGGACAGGCTTCAGGGGGCCATAATCCCTGATCTTGGTTTTGTGACTGCTCCTTGTTGCTCTCTCTCTTCTGCCCTTTGCAGCGCATCTCCCAATGGTGGCAGGACAAATGCCACCCTCTTTGTGTGAATTTGCTGGAACACGAGACCGTCAGAGAGGACCCGGGGAGGGAGGAAATCCCTCCTTCACAGGCAGCTGGGGAGTATTTAATGACAGCCTCAAGTTCTGACCTTTGTTAACTGCTGTTTTGCTCTGAGAGTGACAGGGAGCTCTGTGAAATATCAAGTTTTTTGCTTGTACCATTCCAGAGAGCTGCACAGCTCTCAGCAGGTTATACAAGGGCGTCTGCCCGTAATGTGCTAAACGGTTAACAACATGAGAGCAGAGACAATTGACTGAGGGAAAAGTGGAACAGCTCCCTGGGGCCTGCACCCATACTCGTTTGCACCAGGAAGCCCCATTGGGGAGGTAGCATCTGAGAGGACAATATCCATATTAATTAATATTAAACAAATTAATATTTGTTATTAATATTAGGGCAGCCCTTACAGACCCTTCAAGATCAGGGCCCTCTTGCACTAGGTACTCTGCAAACATACAGTGAGAGACAGCCCCTCCTGGAAGTACTTATAGACTCCATAGGTAGGAACAACGGAAGCTGGCAGCAAGGCAGCACTGTTATCCCCACACCGAGAGACAAAGTGACTTGCCCAAGGAGCCTGTGACAGAGCTGGGATTTGAGGCCTGTCTCCTGAGACACAGTCCGGGGCTTTAACCACAGGCCTATCCTTTCTCACCATCCGTCACAGAACCCTGTCCTTTGGGACCCTGGTGCTGTCTGAGCGAGGCTAGTTCAACGTTCCCCGCCTTTCCCAGGACATGCCCCACTAAGTGAGGGCAGAGAATCTGAGGGCGAAGACAACTTTCCTGGGGACATTCCCAGGAAGCTGCAGTAAAACACCTGATAACTAGACCATCCACTGACACAGTATCCCCTTCAAATGAGGTTTCCTAAACTCAGATTAGATCCCTCATAATTCCCTCTTCCCCCCGCCCCCCGCTAAACTGCAATCTGCTGTGGTCCATGGAGTTCCCCTCCCATGGCCCCATAAGTTGGGGAAGCTGCTGCCATGAGATCAGTTAACTCCCCTCTAATTAGCCTGATTTTTTAGCAGTGCACTGAAGGTGAAATTTTAGAGGCTAGAAAGCCGTTATTTGTCAGAACATAGCCGGGGAGGACGGGGGAAAGGGCACCTGAAGAAAGAGAGATAGCTCCTTAAAATAACATATATAGTCTTTCTTTTCCTTTCCTTTCCTTTGAAGGCAGTAGTGCCTTTTTCCAACACTTTTAAATGGTTGCCAAGGAAACAGCAAGGGAGAATGGAAAGGTTAGATGGAGATTGGACCAGGCTAATGCACTTATTTCAAATGAGAATTGACAGGTGCTCAGGACACCAAAGGTTCTGATCACTCCTCATTTGCATGGCTCCTTTAACAGAGCCTCAAGTATCCACTTAGTGTTGTTAATTGGGTTTTAATCGTCTGTAAATTATACTCCATCTCCATCAGCGGGACTGTAGGGGTGGCTTTATGAAGCGCATCCTCATATTCGTAGCCTTTCTGGGACAATCGGGAGGAAGGTCTGACTTCAAAGAAGTTTGACTCGAAAGGGAGTCTTGAGAGAAATGTGGAGATCGCAGTTTAGTAACCCAGACTTGTTCTGACAGCATTCAGGTGGGCCAGGGTTCAGGTGGAGAAAAGCCCAGATAAAAAGGAATGCACAGTTCCTGGCTGTTTCTTTGAGGATGGGAATGTGTAGGCGTGTGCAGCTCGATCCAGCAAGGTGCTGGTCATCTGGAGGTTGCTGGGTGCCCGCAACTCTTCCTATCGCTGAATCCTATGTCTATAGTGAGCCAAACCAAAATCCTGGATCCAGAGAGACATCCTGGCATCACTGAAGTCAATGGGAGTTTTCCGTTGACTTCAGTGGAGCCAGGATTTCGCCTCCAGACTTTAGGGATGCTGCTGCATCAGAACTTTGTTCCAACAGTGGGTCCAAACCTCCTCAGCTGATGCCTTCTCACCCACAAAGATCTTAGATAAATCCCAGCTCGAGGGGACGTTTGCCTGTGAGATACAGTTACGTGATTCAGTGGACAAGTGACTGGGTCTGGTCAAAATCAAGGGAGCCCTCTGCTTGTCAGATCGCAGGGCAGCCACTTGGGAGGAGCAGCTGCAAATGAATCACAGACTGGCTTGAGAGTGAAATGTAGGCATGTTCCTTTGCTGCAGCACGCGTCAGGTGGCTGACCTGGTGCTTTCTTCTCCACTCGGCAGAGTGTAAGCACATCAGAGCATAAGGCCTTCTGAGCTGGATGAGTCACAACGCTGTATGCTAGATCAAGTCTGATGAGAGGGTGGTTTTCTTCACTTCCCCCTGGACACACACGTCTCCCATTATATCCTCCAGGAGGTGCATGCAGAGAGAAATGAAGCTGAGATTTTCGAAGGGCCCCACTGCCACGGAAATTCCCTGGGAGTTGGGTGACTAACATCCCAAAGCTCCTCTGAAAAGCCCAACAAGACCTGAAAAGCCTGGTGTAACTCCATAGGCTTTGATGGGCTTACACTGAGGATGCATTTGACCCATCATGTACAGTGGCATCAGGTGCTGCAGTGGGCACATGGCATGGATAATCATCTAAAACACCAAAAAAGGACCTGGAGAAATGGATATTATTTAGGTCCCATGTTTGTCAGCTGTGGCCCAGGGGACCCGTTCCACAGATAATCACCAGATCTGTGCTTGGCGACAGCCTATGGCATTTCCAGTGGCACATCATTTGGCTTATAGCCTCTGGTGAATCTCTGCCTGCCGGGAGCTTGACTCCAGTCTGATGCAGCTGTTTGCGAGAGTTGGTCCCGGGGTGCTAATAACGCTTCTTGGCATTTTCACCTTCCTCTGAGTTTAAAAACAAGATTGAATGCATCACTATAGATTTTGTTGCTGCTTTGTTGTAGCTGCTGTTGTTGGCTTTTTTTGGTTTGCGTGGCATGTGTTTCTCCTCTAAAATAGCTGATCTGATCCATCCGCAGAATAACCAAGAGGCCTTACACTAAACCATTCCCTGTGCATGTCGCATCTGGTGTTTGCAAAACAGAGAGAGCAATAAATAGCTACCATGTCATAAAACTTAGTCTCAGGCTCCAGAGGAGCGTGGGTGGATTGTGTTATTTATTTATTTATTTATTATTTAATGGAGATTTTACCTGAGGGTAGAAACTAATAACTAACCGACCCAGGGAGCCAGGAGACGGCAGGAGAGCAAATCTCTCCTTCACCTCCCCCAGCCTTGCATGTTGAGCTCTGCCGTTGAGCAGAATGAACTGTACGCAATGGCTGTGTGCATCGATCGCATTAGTGCTTTGACACAGTGACTTGACTCCCTCCTGAGCAACTTCGTGCTGGGGCATGCAGCAGCGTGAGTGCTGTCCGTAGAGCAAAGACGTTCAGTTAGAGGGAGACCAGGTTTGCAAAGTGACTAGTGAAATGTCTTTTGCAGGAGAGTGGGGGTTATCCTAGGGCATTTTTTTGGGTGAGGAGGTCAGGAAAGTTTTTGGTGCTGGGTGATCAAGAGAAAATATTGTACCAATATCTCCCTCTCCTTCCTATCTCCACCGAGGAGCTCCCGACCCTGTCCATCTCGAGTGTCAGGGAAAGCTGGCCTGAGAGCTGTGCAGAATGGAGAAGGTAGTTGGGAGGTCCTGTGGTATGTGCGGGAAGAGACTATGTGTCAGTGTGAGGCATGCCTGGTGTGTCTGTCTGTCTATCTCAGGCTCATCACCATGGTATCGGAGCATCTCAAGTGATATTTGGACCTCAAGGGGGTGTGTGCTTTTCATAGAATCATAGACTATCAGGGTTGGACAGGACCTCAGGAGGTCATCTAGTCCAACCCCCTGCTCAAAGCAGGACCAATCTCCAACTAAATCAGGACCAATCCCCAACTAAATTTTGCCCAGCCCTGTTGTCAGTTTCCCTTGCTCAGCTGGCTGATTACAGCTTCATAAAAACAGGACAAAGCTTGGTGTGGGGAGGAAAGGGAGTGGTTGGTAAAACAGTCAAGCTCTCCAGGACAGATGCCAAGAGCAGGGATGTTCTTGGATCTCAGGGACATGTGGTTGCCCCGTGGGGAGAGCCAGGGGCTCCTGCCCCACTGGTGTGATTCAACACCATTGCTCTTCAATAACTTCCAGAGGAGGCTTGTCAGCAGGGCCAGGGTGACTTTCTGCTGCTCCCAGCAGGGATGTGCAAACTCGGCTCTCACCTTTAGCTTTTTCAATTATAATCCTCCCATGAGGGGGAGGAAGTTTGTGTCACTCTTTGCCCGTAGCCACAAATGAAGCTTCTTCCCGAACTGCCTTGTCAAAGAGCTCCCAAGTCTGCAATCTGTCCATCATCCGTGAGTGACAGGTGCCAGACCAGCACTGAGACCTGAGGCTATCAAGACCCCAGGATGACCTCATCGGTGTGTGGGAGGGGTGAGTGGTGAAGCAGATGTCACAATAACTACGAAAGGGTGACGGTGCCGTGCTTGGGCTCTGGTACTGCACTGATGTGCTCCTCTCCCCCAGGCAGTCCTGGGCAGTGAATCCTTTCTTCTCAATCAGGGTTTTTGTTTTAATTTGAGTTGAGAAGTGATTTTAGTGCCGGTGAAAGGATCCGGATTGACAGCCTTGGAGAATGGTATCCTTGTACCCTACAGAACAGCTGCAACGTGGGCAAGCTTCCCCTGCTCAGCATCCTGCCCAGTATATCAACCTAGCCATCTAGGTTCTGATACATCCCCCTCGACAGTGATATCTGAGCCTCTCAGTGCTGGTCTGAAGGGACCCCTTATAGCAATTCAGGGGATGTTAGTCTCCAGGGCCTGCTCAGTCCTTGGTGGCTCTGCTCAGAATGCCGACAAGGGGGCTGGTCAGTGCCTTTTGGGGCTGGGATGGTAACGCTGGTATTTAGGCACCTTCATAGGTAAATCCGTGGTGACTCTGTAACTCCATTGACTCTGCTGGCCCCTCGCGTAATGCCAGTGACTCTGCCGAGCTAGGACGGGGTGAACAGGTCCTCGTACCCCGTAGGAGTACCCGGCTGCTGGATTCAGGGGTAACTATTTGCTCCTCACCTTGCTTTTGTCATTCTGAATGCTTGGTTCTTTTCTCCAGCTAATGTTCTGCATTCAGGCAGTGGGTATTGTTGCATCACTATAATCTTACCAGAGCCCCATGGCTGATCATAAGAAGCCATAAGAGACGGATGGCATACAATGAGGCTGTGTCTATACTGCCACTTTCGGCGCTCAAACTTTAGTTGTTCAGGGGTGTGAAAAAACCCTGAGCGACAAAAGCTTTGGTGCTGAAAAGCACCAGTATAGACAGCGCTTCCCGGTGACAAAGCTACCACCCCTCATTAGGGGTGTTTGTTTTTTTTATTGCCGGGAGAGCTCTCCCCCAGCAATGAAGCGTGACTATACTGCCCACGTCACAGGGCTGCCGCGGCCGTGCTGTGACATGGGCAGTGTAGACAAATCCTAACTTGACATTTTGAAATACTTTGCATTTCTCTAGCCCTTCCTCTCTGAGGGTCCCAAGTACCTCCCAGACATGAATGAATCAAGACTGGCAATGCTCTTGTGAGACAAAGGGAGAGAATAATACCTGCCTAACAGGTGGGAAAGCTGAAGCCCAGAGAAGTGAAGCAACTGGCTCAGGTTCACACAGTGGGGTGGCCAAGCCAGGAATAAAACCCAGGAGCCCTGACTCTTAGTCCCCTGCTGTAATCACTAAACCCGCACTCCTTCACGGATCTGCAAACTGAATCAGAAGTCCTGGTGGTTAGACCCCTCCTCTAATGACTAAACCCTCACACCTTCCCAGATCTAGGAGTAAAACCCAGGAGCCTGGGCTCTCTGGTCTCCCGTTCTGCCTACAAGCCTCTACAACCTCTCTCAAATACCCTTATCCGTTAACTTGTGTCTGCCCTTTCCTTAATTCCTCCATTCCCCTCTTCCAAACCCTCTGCCCCTTCTCCCCGCTTGCTCCTCAGTCTGCCACATCTCCCTAACTTCCACTCCATGCACCCTAAACATGTTCATGGAACTGGCAAGGCCGCGAACTCCCCAGCGAACTGACATTTTCCTGCTGAAGGAGAAATCAAGCGTAGGAAAGAAGAATGATTTATGAGGCTTCAGTTGCCCAAGCAGGACATTCTCAGCATATTCCAAAATAATTTAACATCATCTATTCTGCCTGCAGCGAGAGTCTGTTGGCAGGGAGAGAGGAATCAGAGCTACTGGATTGGGATAGTTAGAGTTTGAAATTCAGATTTTCCTAAGGGCGACTCTTTCTTCTCACTAGCCCTGTCTGTGATTCAAACTGTGATAGCTGGTGTTGGATTAGTGACTCTGTATTTCTCCAAGAAGAAGGCAGCTTCTCCACTGGCTTTCTAACTCCTCTCTGCGCAAAGGGGACACAGAAGCCACCTACAAATGTTTGAAGAGATTCAGCACAAGGGCTGAGCAGATGATTTGTATTGAATGATTTAGTGGATGAATTTAAACTCTTTTGTTCTCTTCACAAATGATCTGTGAACAGACTTTGATCTTTACAAATTCATTTGATGCCATCGTTGTCTGTCTTTCTGTCTGCCTAGCTATCTGTCTAATCTATTTTATCTTTTAACAGAACAGCAGCTCTTTCTGTTTCTCTGTGTGTATAATCTCGTTGTGCTGCCATACTTGTGCCAATGGGCTGTTCACAAACTCTTTGCTCAGATTAGGTCTCTGATTATTTACTATTCTTTAATAATGACACCCGAGGTCACTTATGTCACATGATATCATTAGGCTTCTTGCTTGGATGACTGGGATGTTTATTGTACAGGAGGAGAGGTCAAGTGGGACGTTCCTGGTGTGAATCATCACACACATTCGCATGCATTTGCACAAGCTGTGATGTTGCACTCCATATGCTTTATGAAAATATGTATGGAATGTGAATATATTTTAACTGGAATATGCTTTGTGCAAAAGGTCTCTTGTAAGGTATCTTTACAAAGCTTATAATCTACTGAGTGTGTTCATCCTATTTGTATGAATGTATCATTCTTGTATCCTAAACTAGAAATATGAAGTATTACTCTGAGGTCCTATTGTAATTATGCAAAGTGTGGGCCATCGATGGTGGCTTAGGATCTTGATGGCTCCCATTAACTAGAACAATTGGTAGTAAATGGCTCTGTTTACTTGTAAGCCTTCCTGAGAGTCAAGCCAGAAAGAATGGAGGTGTGGGGTCTCACAGAATATGTGAATATGTCACCAGGTAGTGGAATCTATCTTAAACCTGTTGCTTTTTCATATAGAAGGAGGGGTGGGGACCCAGAGAGACAAAAGATTCCTGCCTTGTGCCAAAGCTATAAAAGGGGGTAGAACAGAACAAAGGAGGTGGCCAGTCATGAGAAATCCCCTAGTTACTACCTGAGCTGGAACTAACAAGAACTATACCAGTGGAAAGGATTGGGCCCAGACTAAGAAAGAGTCTAGTCTGTGAAAGAAGCTCATTGGAACACCTCTGCGGGTGAGATTTACCTGTATTCAGTTTCTTAAATGTATTAGGTGTAGACTTACGTGTTTTGTTTTATTTTACTTGGTGACTTATTTTGTTCTGTCTGTTATTTCTTGAAACCACTTAAATCCTACTTTTTATACTTAATAAAATCACTTTTAATCCCAGAGTAAGTGATTAGTACTTGGGGGAGCAAACAGCTGTACATATCTCTCTATCAGTGTTATAGACAGCAGACAATATATGAGTTCACCCTGTAAAAGCTGGGGGTCTGGGTGCTGGAGATAGGTGACCTGCTGCGCAGTTTTTGGTTAAAGTCTGCAGCTTTGCGGGCGTGCACCAGACCTGGGTCTGTGTTGCAGCAGGCTAGCGTGTCTGGCTCAACAAGGCAGGGTTCTGGAGTCCCAAGCTGGCAGGGGAAACGGGCTCAGAGGTAATTCTAGCACATCAGGTGACAGTCCCAAGGGGGTCACTGTGACCAAACCCGTCACACAAGTATTAAAGCGACTTTTGCTCTTCCATGAGCAAAAAACCTGCTGCTAGTACAAACGTTTACAGAAGCAAATAGAGATAGCTGGGAATGCTATGGAATCACAGATGGCCTGAATTCTCCATTACGTGAATGTCCCTTTACACCGTTCTGGCTGTGTAAAGTGGCTTTCGTGTAACTGAGGATTCAGACCCTGGAGTTTTTATCCAAGGAAATGTATGGAAATACTTTTCTGAGCTGTCCTCCCATCTCTGGCAGGCACCCAGGAGGAGAAAGACTTCTGAAGTGTGATTTGAAGGGGGCATAAGAAAGAATGATAGAGTGACCCTAAGAAAGAGGAACTTACGCCACTAGGGATATAACTATTGCTATTGATTTTACACAGAAAGTGTTCAGATACCATGGTGATGGGCATCAGCATCAAAACCTTAGATAGGTATGATTTAGTTGAGTATTGGCCCTGATTTGAGCAGGGGGTTGGACTAGATGACCTCTTGAGGTCCCTTCCAACCCTGATATCCTTTGAGTCTATGATAGGTAGGCTGGCAGGCCGGTTGACCGAGTTTCAGGAAGTTCTGCATGTATTACCCTGTAGAACAGGGGTAGGCAACCCATGGCACGCGTGCCAAAGGCGACACGCGAGGTGATTTTCAGTGGCACTCACACTGTTCAGGTTCTGGCCACCAGTCCGGAGGGCTCTGCATTTTAATTTAATTTTAAATGAAGCTTCTTAAACATTTTAAAAACCTTATTTACTTTACATACAACAATAGTTTAGTTATATATTATAGACTTATAGAAAGAGACCTTCTAAAAACATTAAAATGTATTACTGGCACACAAAAGCTTAAATTAGAGTGAATAAATGAAGACTCAGCACATTACTTCTGAAAGGTTGCCGACCCCTGCTGTAGAATAATCTCCTAAGAGAAGCTCCGGATAGCCTATTACCTGGTATTTTTAAGGCAGGGTGAATAAAGCTGTCGGGCACAAAGGAACTGCCTTGCACTGGCCTCAGGGAGAGGGAGTGAAGGATCTAAATAAGCCTTTTTCTAGGGGATTCCTCTCTGCTGCTCCTCCTTAAGAGCAGCAATCCCACCTCTCACTCCTGCCAGAGTGGGGTTGGCCTCACTTGTTCACTTCAGGCATGGTACCAGACTGTGAAACATATGGTTAGAGACAGCGGGACCCAGATTTTCCCAAGAGCTCTGCACCTACCATGTACCCAACGGGTTGAGCTCATTGGAAAATCTGGCTAGCGATTGTGTGTGTGTGTGTGTGTGCGCGCTCGCGCTTACGTGGGAGCTGAGTTTGTTTAAAAATCTGCCCTGGTGCTGTTTGTGCTGCAAGAAAGAATCCCACATTGTTGCAAAGCATCTGTGCATCGATGGGAGAGAGTCATTGGGAGTTTTACTGAATAAAAGACTGTGTAGAAATTCAGTAAAAGACCCCTCCAGCTGGACTTGCGATTCTAAGCATAACTACAACACACACAACTTCAAATATCTCCTGCCCCTTCCATGTCCATTTTGGGAGCTTGTCCTATGTTGCCCCTCCCAGGCCTGATATTCCACTCACTGAACATCAGTGTAAATTATGCATTCTCTCTTGAGGCATATGCAATTGCCCTGTGATAAGCAGAAGTGGGGCCCTGATTCTTGTTTTTTGGGGGAGGACCTTCCCATGGACTTGCTCCAACCTACCTAACAGGCCTTGTTTCCCTCCATTCCCCTCCTCTCATTTAGCTCCATCTTCTGTTCCATCCTCATTTGCAGTCTTGACACCGTAGGCCCAAGAGCCTTCTCCTCTGCAGCTCATGCCAAGAAGAAGGTCCTTGTGGTATATCCTTGCCTCAACATCCCTATGTCACCTCTGGAACCATCTCCATGTAGCCTTCTGTCTTTGCTTATGCCATCTTCCTTCTCAGGGCACAAGGGCCTTTTCCTTTGCATCCCCAGCACTCAGCTGATGACCTCTCCTTTGCCTTTACCGCTCATTCCCCATCCCTCCGTTGCTGATGTGCTATCATGTAGTTCAGTGATGGTGCACTGAAGTTTATTAAAGCATTTCAAGAGAAGGGTACAGTTTGCCTGAAAGACACCATCTGAAATAAAGTTGTATCACATTCCGAGATCAAATTATCCTTTCGGCTCCCAGAGAGAGGATGTGGTAAAGTCCCCTGCAAGAGTTTGCCGCCTCCTCATCTCGGTTTATATCCCCATTCCCCTGGCAGATGCTCCAAACGCTCACTCATTAGGGCTTGCTCCCTGTGCTAATGGCCCTCTATAAATAAGCCCCTGGAACAGTGATAGAGAACAATCATAAAAGGCAGGAGCATAAATTAAAGCTGATGTTATAATAAACTAGACAAGCCCTTCATCTGGGATTTTATGTTTCTCCTTGAGTCTGCAGCTTTGCCAAGAGAAAATGACTTCTGCTTTCTTTTGCCTATTCTCTCCTTTTTCAAAAACTGTGTGTGTGTGCACGTGTGTGTATATATATATATATATATATAAAGAGAGAGAGATGTTAATAACAGTTTTGCTGTATTATAGGTAGAGGAGGCCACTGGCATTTCCTGGAACCACTTGTGACTTTCCCTGCAGAGGTACTTAAAGAGAAGACCGCAAATTAACTGGCCTGAGTGGTTTTGGCCCCTGTGTTTAGCGTTTTTCTTAAAGAGTTTTAAAGCTTTAAAGAGCTGAGATCGTTTGGGGCTTGATCCACAGCCTGTTGAAGTGCCTGGGGGCTTTTCTGTTGACTTAGTGTTTTGGATTAGGTCCCATGTGAGCAGAGGGAGATGCCGTGGGAGACTGAATGGAAAAGCTGCCATGGGGACATAAAAAGGCATGTTCATTAACTTTGAAAGTGTGGTTTTCCTCCTCTGCAACACAGTGATGTAGGGATTGGAAAGGGTGTGCTGCTGATGGACATGTCTCCATCTTTCTGTCATGCCCGGATGTGCATTCTTCATCATCATGGTAAATCCCAAAGGCAATCTTATCACACCACCAAAGCTCTTGGTGATCGCTAGGTGGGCATTAGTGTCAATTAGACACTGCACCTTCTCTGCAGCATTTCACAGTGAGTTCATATTTGTACCTCTGCTGCATTTCCTGGCCCCCTGGAACCTCATGCTGAGAGCAGAGACAGAACTCAGATCTCCCTACTCCCAGAGCACAGCGCTTACCAGCTTGTGCTGACGTACAGTTTCCCTAGGCATTGGCAGAGTACAGCCAGTGACTCAGGGTTGTACGATTCTGATTCCATTAGTTCACGGCAGTGGTGCACATGAGCCAGCCAGTTACTAGGTGGTGCACTTCATTGATCCGTGTAGAGAGAACAGCACAGGTGAACCTGGATGGCTCAAGTGAATGATCATGGGAGATAGGCTGTCACCATGAGGAAGCGGAGGCAAGTCCAGCCCAAGTCAGGAGCGACCATTTGTTGTCTTCTGATGGTTGCTTAGTAACCTGTGTAAAATGAGTCTCGGTCCTTATCCCCAGTGGACGTGTGGTCTTTCTCATGTGGTCCACTGGAGCACAGGCAGGATGGATCTCGGAGACTGAACTCTCCTCCTGTGCCTGGAGGTGTCTACCCAGAACAGCACTGAGCCACACTCATGGGCAGGGATGGCGTGTGCACAGGGGATGCCGTACCAGTTCTGAGGATAATAAGATTTCACTTTCCAGGACTGCCAAGCTGGCGCCTTTGAATAGCACTAAATACCCATGAATATTCAGAATAATGGATTAAAGGGGGAGAAGGTGTAGCTCCTGTAGGTAAAAAGAGTGGGTGGTAGGCAGTACTCACCCCAAGGTACAGCTTCTCCTGATGGGAATGTGTGTTTTCCTCTGATGGGTGTGGGGTGTTCCCTGGCAGAGGCTGAAGCGGGAGTAGCTGCATGAGGACAACAGGCTGGTATGACACATGCAGCTGCAAATGCTTAAATTGGGTCACCAATGAGCATGAGCAGATGTCTAGTCGGGGAGGTGAGATGAGATGAGCATCTCTGAGTCCTGATGACAAAATCCAAACGATATAAGTATATGTCTGGAGGTGGTTGGGGGGAGCGTGAAATGCAATGGATTTTCTGGGGGCTTACAGCCTTTCATATTCAGAAGCTGCTACGCTCGGGCTGCAAGAAAAACTGTGTTTTCCTTCTTGTCTTAATTACTTTCCATGTAGGGACGGGCTGGGAGCGGCAATTCATAATGCTGTATCCATAGGATGCTGTATCCATAGGATGCTGTTGGTGCAATGACAAGTAGAATTATAGGGGTCATGCCCATAATTGGAGGTTCAAAGCAGTTTGCAGGCACATGCCCCACACAGTGATAAATATAGCCCTCACAACCGTCAAAGTGTTGTGTAGAGACATCGGTAAACCATCCTCTGCTGAGGGAGGGTGGCAAGGGCTGCTGCATGCTGGTGGTGGCTCTACGTAGCTACGTGCGTCTGGGGGCACTCAGAATACATCCTGTTACTCAGATGTTTCTTTTCCTTGCACTCCTATTTGGAGGCAGCGCAGCCTGCACCAGCGGAAGCGGTCGGTGTCTGTGTGAGACAGTGGAGTACGGAGAGCGTGGCGTGGGAATGGTGTGAAGGAGACAGTGAGGGTGGAGTGAAGAAAAGAGCAGGAGAAAGATAGGGAAGGGAGTGGGGAGGATGTGATGGGAAAGAGATGAGGAGAATCTGGAGAAAAGGGGAGAGAGGAAAGGAGGGGAGGAGTGAGAGAGATGGATGGATGGAGGTATGAAAAGGAGGATAAGGCAGAAAGATGGGGAAAGGGATGGTTCAATTTTTTTGCTCTCTGCTCACCATCAATCCATTCCCTGGGCTCCACCTAGTGTTCCAAAGTGTGTATTGCAGTACCCCCTCCTGCACCCTTCTGTTAGCATGGAGGCAAAGCCAAAATTTCCAATGTTCGATCCAGAATCTCAGATTCAAACCAAACTCCGACTGTAGGCTGCACCCTGCCCAGTATGGAAAGGAGCATGCCAGGGAGGAATAGCCCTTCACCAGGCAGCTCAAGGGAAGACATCGCTAATAGCCAATGCAGCGCTCTAGGTTTGAACTCTGAAATTCAGTGTGAGCTTTCCTAGGCCCTAGTCCTTAAGGGACTGCTGAAATGTGAGCTCCCCCAGATTCCACCTCAGTCTGACCTGCTGCATGATGTCAGGCCTCACTCTGTGATGTAATCATTTGGGAACCGCATCCTGATTGAGGGCTGCTGCCACAGGCTTGCACTGGTTGGCGGCAGGGAAGCCCATGAGGAGTCCTCCCCAACCCTGTCTCCTAGCAGCTTTGGCAGCTCCCGGCAGAACACTGCCGTTAGCTATCTGTGAAGGCAAAGGGGCAGCTAGCCTACCTGAGAATGTCCTGTGGACAAAAGGGGAGGGCCCAGCCAGGTTGGGGCATGGTCCTCAGGCTCCTTCTCCTTTCCGTGCTATGCCTCATGTTAGTGTGCACCTCAGCCTTAGTGCACCTGATCCAGCGAGGCAGCATTGAGCTTCCTCCAAACAGACAAGAGGTGAGGAGATTTACTGGGGCTGGGGGATAGAGAAACAGTCCATGATTACCCCAGTGAATGGTTGCTTTCTTTATTTCACTGCAAGCCGGCAGATAGTGTCACGGGCATAGACATATGTGGGGCCATGTGGGTGCTGAAAGCATTCTAAGCCGACTACCTAAAATTCCCAAAGGCTCAGAAGAATTGTGCACCAGCGGATTGGTGGGGATGGGGGGATTACAAAGTGGTGATGAACAGAAAGTTGGAAACTGATTGCAAAGGGATTGGCCCTGTTAGATCTGTCCCTGCAGTGGATTTACCTCAACCCATGAAACACTACCCTGTGCGGATCAGCCAGTGACCATGCTCTGATTGAAAGAAAGCATCCAAATCAGGTGCTTCATAGCCTCCTTGCTACCTTCCCTCCCTCTGGAGACCGGCTGGCTGCTCCCCTTATCCCACCACCTTAGTTCATCGGCATCTCCCTGCTCTCATGTTGGGTCATTTTCTGCTCCATTTCCTCCCCGAGCCCTTCGATCAACCCAGAGCGATCTGCTATCTTTACCGTCATCACGGCTAGAATAAAATATGACTGCAACCGAGAAGTGCAGAAATCAAAGCTCCCCTCGGGGACTGTTTGCCCACATCACCTGTCGGATTGAGAGCCTGTATGTCCTTGGAAAAATATGTATTTCAGGCCGCTGGGTGCTAATTTGCAAGGCCCATTACTCAACTGAAACATTAAAATAGCCATCCATAAACCAGACCCTTTATTCCTGCCTCTCCCTCTGTCTGAACTCCCCTCGCCAGGTATAGGCTTCCTGTCAAGCTTTGGAGCCAGAAGCAAAGATTTATTGATAGGTACCTTGACTCCAGCTTGCATTTTAATTATGTTGCCATCGGACTCCGCTGAGAATAAACTCTGTGGCTATTGTATTATCCTCACTCTATCTCTCCAGATAATGCAAAGGGAGAGATGGTTTTATGAAGTCTCTTGCGTGGGCCCTCTTGCTGTTTCCTCCCCACTCATCTCCACACATCCATGGGGGTGACCTGCTTTGAAGCCTCTAAAGGTATGCCTATGCTGCAAAGAAAGGTGTGTTCTCAACTCAGGTTAAAATAGCAGTGAAGGCATGACAACTTGGCTTTTAACTTGGGTTAGCAGCTCCATTTCAAACCTAGAGGGCAGCCTGGGGCTGAACTCTGGCTGCTAAGCTGAGTTAAAAGCTGAGTTGCTGTCTCTTCACTGCTGTTTTAACCAGAGGTGTACCGGCAAGAGCTGGTATGCCGTGCTGGACTGGACCGGCTTCCCTGGTGGTGATTTAAAGGGCTTGGTGCTCCGACTGCTGCGGGGAGCCCTGGGCCCTTTAAATTACTGCTGGAACTCTGGCAGCAGGGCTCGGGCGGCGTTTTAAAGGGCCCGGGGCTCCCCACAATGGCTGGAGCCTCTGGCCCTTTAAATCTTCACCAAAGCCCAGCTGCCAGGCTCGGGTGGGAATGTAAAGGATCAGGTGCTCCGTGGTGGCTGGAGCACTGGGTCCTTTAAATCACCACCGTGGAAGCTCACCCTTGATTTTAACCCAAATTAGCTAGCTCACATTAAGAACGCAGCATTCATTGCAGTATAGACATACCTTAAGTAAAGTACCATAGCTAATCTTAAAGTAAGATAGTGTGGTTAGGATGCAGAATATGGGAGTGGGGAAGATCAGAGTTCTGGTCCCATCTGTGCCACTGACTCACTGTGGGGCCCTGAACAAGTCACCGCTTTGTGCCTCAGTTTCCCCATCTGTAAAATGGGGGTGACACTTACTTCTGTGAAGTGCTTTGAGATCTACAGATAGAAGAGGAGCTATAGGGTTCTGAGCCATGCCCATTTAAGTGAATGGCACTCTTATTAATGAACATGGGGTCAGACCCTAAGGGTGTTATAGTGGTATTATTAAAACTGGTACTTAGCACGGCAACATGGCACCTTGTGTTCTATTATCCCAGAATCCAAATTAGAACATAACATTTGGGGTTGGCAAACAATTCTCCTTCCAGGCTATTCTGGCCGGGACCTTGGAGGTTTGCAACATCCTCTGTTGTGCTGAGTGGGGAAGTCTCAGGAAGGGGGCCCCTATAAATAAACAATGCAGAGTTGTCCTAGAATAGCTTAAGACACAATTTCCTAAGAGAGTCATACAGTATTTGGGGTTATGTCTCCAGGAAACCATCATTTTTTAAATGATGATGATTATAGTTCTTTATTTATTTATTGCATCAGTGGCTGGGTCATTAAAAGCAGCCCGAAAATATTTAGAGCCAGGAAATGTGTTTCCTAGGCAGCATGCGCCGATGCCAGGCCTCGTTTCTCAGGGGGTATTGTGTAGGACTGCGTTACTACAAGTGACAAAGGAAAGTGGAGGTAACGCGGACCCGTTATCAGCTGCCACAGCAACTTTAACCCAGCGCCCCAGAGTCATTCTGGACATGCATGCAGCATGTGTGGGGCCAGGCCTAACCGTGTATCTCTGTGAGTGATGCTGCCATGTTTTGTTGTTTCTTAGGGTGGCTCCAGGAATGTTAGGCCACTGTGAGGCAGAGCACCCACTGCTCAGAGTCCCTGATAGGGGAACGTGGGGGTGTTGTGTGCACCCCCACACACACACTGTGCGGGAGACACCCAAAGCCACCATACTGCTGCAAAAGCAGGGATCCTTTGCACTGATTTCTGCAGTAGCTGGGCTTGACATGTTAGCATTGCTAATCGCCGATCCAACAGGCACATCACAGATTCAGCATGTGCCGATAATGATAATAGCACCCCTCCCCTTTCTAGCAGCGACAGTTACTCATCTTTGCATGTAGCTGCTTCTATCCTGAATGATCTCAGAGCACTTTATAAACTCTGTGTGTGTACGGTGATGAATCACCCTGCCTCCTGCTAAAATGCAGCCTCCTCTGGGGTGATGCAACAGCTTTATAATGGTGCAACACAACCAATAAAAATGCCAACAGCAACTTTATCTGGGCAGAAGGATAACCCGAGTGACATTCCTACTCCTGCTTCTTAGTCTAGTCTACCTCTGTGATGCCCATCGCTGTAGTGTAAAGGACTCCTTAAGTTATTATGTATTTATTTATTCTTTGTATTACTGTAGTATCTAGGAGCCCCAATTATGGATCAAGAGCCCCTTCTGCTGTACAGAACAAAAAGACGGCCCCAGCTGCCAAGAGCTTACAAGCTAAGTTTATTCATGACCTTGTAAACCATGGGTAGTAGACATGCTCAAAAAGAGGGGGGGGACTCTCTGGTATTGGGGAGGTGGGAAAAGGAGAACAAGGACACGGGATAGAGGACTGATCCTAAACTCATGAATGAAACTCTTGTCAGTGAAAAGAAAGCGAAAAGAAAGTGAAAAGAAAGCCTTGTTTCACAAGTAGTCTTTATCAGGCCCGTGAATCCTAAATCAGTGTTCACTGCAGTCAGTGAGAGTCTTTCTGTTGACTCCACTGGGTGCTGGCTGGAGCCGTGTGAGCCGAGAAGGGGGTGGGAAGGAGAGGAAGATGAACTAGGGAGATCAAGAAAGCCTATTTTTCATGAGAAGATGTTCGAGAGGAAAAGAAACAAACCAACCTCGTAGCAACTGACAGTGTAAAGCAGGGCTAAACTTTGTTTAAATGTTACACACTGTCAGAGTAGATGTATATCTCATTGAACAATGAAAAACAGGTATGCTTTAGAGCTGATTTGGCCAAGCGGGTTTGCGGGAACAAGCGCTCCTGACCGTCTGGCTGCCCAATTTATTTTTCCCCTTGCTTTGCATCAAAACTGGAAGGAATAACGAGGTGTCCATGCTGAAATTGCTTTTTGGCGGGCTGGATTTCACGCTGAGAGGGAAGCGGTGGCTCAGAGGCGAATTGGAAAGCCACGCTTGTCAGGAATGAAATGTGATGAACTTCAGAGGGCATTTTTTTTTATTGACATGCAAGAGCCAGCGTCGGCATCCTTTTAATATACTGTGTTCTGGAGACGGCGTTTGACCGGACACGTTCTGGTGGAAATGATACATATTTATTAGAAAAGGGGAGTGCAAAATTATAACCCACTCGATGTGTCAGATGCTATATCAGCAAAACATTTCTGTTATTAAAAATAAAGACAAAGACAGTCTTGCCATGACAGTTTCTCTAATGTTAACTTTATTATGGAGCGACCTTCTTCCTTTGCATGAGATTCGGGTCCTGACCCCGGGTGGTCATTAAAAATCCCATGGCATTTCTTGCAAGAGAAAAGATGCATAGTCTGGGTTGAATTCTAACTCTGAGGATTTGCACTGGGCTAAACTTTGAAGTCCTTGATTCCTTTGTTATTGGCTCCTTACCTGAGCAAAATTCCCATTTATATCAATGAGAGTTTTGCCTGAATATCAGTAATGATGATGATGATGATGATGATGATTTTAGGAGCATGTAGGGGCCCTGATTGAGATCAGGGCTTCAGCATGCAAGGTGCATATTGTAAGACACAGATCATGCCCTGAAGAACTGACATTCAAAATACCAAGACAGAGAAAAGGCAGGGAAGAAGAAAGTATAACTCTTCCCGTTGTACTCTTGGGGAGTTAAGGTGCAGAGAGATTGACTTGCCTCAGATCACACAGGAAGTCTATGACATAGCCCGGAATTAAACCCAGACCTCTTAAGGGTTGAGTTTTGCCAGAATAAGCAGTTCAGAATTTGGGCTGTTGAGCCTGTGGTAAATCTTGTCCGTCCATCCCTCCGTCCATCTCTGTGGCTGAGATTCTGTGTTGCTTTTCCTGAACAATGCAGCCCAGAGGAAGAGGTGCCTTTGCACCTTTCTGATGCTGGCATATTCCAGGAACCAGTGTGGCATCTGACATAATGCAGAGGAGCCAGGATGTACAATATGTATCGTCCCTCCTTGCATTCCCCACACCAGGCAGGGATCCCCCTCACATGCTTGATACACCTCCTGTGGCTTGTGAAGGGTCCTGTTACCGCAGTCTACAGCTGTCTTATACAGTGCTGGACAATTTCCCCCTTTTTGGCTATGGGGCTTTTACGGCCTATATATTCCAAAGTGTATAGAGGCCATACTGAGAGGGGCGGGAGAATCCCTCCCCTTACATTTATAGTACACTCTTCACTGCGGTAGTGTATAGCAGTTTTGCAGTATCCTGTTAAACAGCTGCCAAATTCCACACCAGATGTGTTTGCATTTCAGTGGCAGATGAAATAACTCCAGTACACACTATAAGGAAGTAGACTCTTTCTGGCTGAAACACGCTCTGTCAATATTAGCTCTGTATTATAGCAGGAGAGGCAACAGACTGCTCTAACGGTTGTATAGTCTAGCCCCCCTGTTTTTGGTCAGTTAAACCCAGACCCTCAAAGGTATTTTTTGTGGGGTGAGGGTAACTGACTCCCATTATAGTCAATGGGAGTTAGGTGCCTTAATACCTTTGAGGATCTGGGACTTAGAACTTAGTAACATTTTCATCCTTCAGGCTGAAGTTTTCCAGGGCTACTCTCTGGCCAAAAGTGGTTTCTGTACCTTCCTTATAACATGTATTTGTCTGTCTACCTCTAGCATGTCCCCCATTACTCATCAGCTCCTTAAGCTAAACAGCCCCAGTCTTTGCAATATCTACTTACATTCAGAGTCTTTCCGGCCTCTCCTCGTCTTCATCGCCTGTCTTGGAACCCTTTCTGTTTCTGCTATTTTCTTATCAAGCGTGCGAATTGGACCTGAAAATGGTTGAGACTCAAAAAACCATGGAATGGATCAGCGCTGTTTTTTCACAGTCGCTTTGAAGAGAGAAGCTACATTTGAGCGTCTCTGCCTTCATTTGACCCTCTGTAAAAAGGAGGGAAGTACTATGGATGTGCATCATAGCAGGGACCTTGAAAAGCTCAGTTCATTAATATGCGTACAGCACTTTGACATCCTTAGACAGAAGTGCAAGATATTATTATAATATTACCATAGCTCAGTTAACTTCCCTTTCTACCTGAAGCCTGCTCTTGATCCTTTTACCTATGGTAACAATTATCTGACTGTGTTTTACCATCTGAATATTTCAATTCAATTACATTTTTGAAACTCATACAGCGAGGTTCAAAATGATCACTATATCACTCCAACTTTCCACCATTTCCAGAAGGTTAATTGAAAGGCAGCCATCTTGGTGACGTTTAGACAAATGAGGATAATTATGTGTTCTCCAGTTCTTTGAGAGGTTAATTGCTTAGATGTACGAAGACTTGAAGAACAAAGAAGGAATAAATCAGACACAGGACTATGATCTGATAATGTAATTTGGTATATTCGTGTACAACTCAAACAAATAAACTTCCTAATTAGATGAACTCATTCAGTGGCATGGACACACTGCCAGTTTGCTTGTGTCGGGAGCCCTGAATCCACACATTTCATTCAGAAGCCAAATGAATCACTCCTCAGGGAAGGCTCAGAGACAGGTTGTCTGTTTAACATGAGAGAAACTTCAGCAATTTCCTGGTGATGGAGGTAGGAGGGAAGGAATGGGAAATTGATCAATATTTCTGATTCTCTCCTAGCAGATGAAGATGTTTTACTTCTTAAGGCTTTGGGGGTTTTTTGTTGTTGTTTTGTTGCACTTGGTGTTTCCTTTTCCCATGGGAGCCACTTTTGGCTCCAGGAGAGAAAATGAGGAATTGTATGCAGGAGCAAGAAGTTGCTTGAAAGGGGGTTGTAGTGAGAATGCTGTTGGTTAATACATACCTCTCGTTACAATCACTACACATACTGCTTAACTGAAGCTCTGCAGCTGGAATGACCAACAAATGTGTTTGTCTAGAGCAGCTGGTGCAATTGCAACAGGTGTATCTAGTCAGTGCATCCCTGCAGGACAACTGAAGGCACTAACTGTACCCTGGGAACACCCTTACTCACTGCATTCACCCACGGAGCACAGTCCCTCTCTAGCAACTGGAGCGGTCATGTCCAGCCAGGAAAATTGCTTCTCAAGCACAAACCGCCAAAGAACACAGTCCTCCCTCTGGCCAGAGATACGGGTCCACCTCCAGGGTGGCCATCCCAGGAACATATTCTGACAGGGTTTTCATCCTGGACCCATGCAGCAAGAGTTCCAACTCTACACCTCCAATGTAGCTAGAGTATAAAGTCTGTCCAGAAAACATGTCCCTTGACTGAGACCCATGTAGCCAGGTCCAGTCTGGGCCCTGCTTCTCCAATGCAGATGAGAATATCTGATCCTTACCAGAAGCATATATGTCTAGGTTGGTCATTTTATTTGTTTAAATTCTGTGCTCATATTAGCATCGTATTCATTAGACATGTTTTTCTTTTTTAAGAAACCCTCAGTTATTTCCCCCTTTATATCGTACCATACTGAAGTGTTTGGGAGGAAAGAAGTTTTATATCCTAGAGAATTCCAGGGAAATTAGACGTTAGCAAAGTCGTTTTGCAGTTCTGCTGAGATGGCCACTTCCTTCCTATCTGTTGAATGAAAAATCCCACTTTAATTTCAGAACGAGAAATAAAATATTGAGTTGAATCTAGACACGTTTAAAGAGGTGCTGGAATGTCAGACATTAAATTTCCTCAGGTGGGTTATTTTATTTTGCTTAATTGTTGGTGAATTTTTTGCAAATTGGCAATTATAATCTCGAGCTGATTGCTTACCCAGGTAATTTACAGATTTCTCATTTGGCAGGAATGGTTCATAACACCTCCCATGAAATATGGTTTCATCATCCTCTGAGAGAGTTTACTTCTTTCTCTACAGTATTACTCCTGCCTACAGGACGTCCGCATACTAATTCTGTTTGCTGTGCCTTGCTAAAGGAAGTCAAGATTCTTTTTTGTTCTTGGTTTTTTCTTTTCATTTGTGTTTCTGTGTGTCACATATCTGGACGGCCTCCCCTGCCGATGGCCCACCAGATGCTATGAAGGGAATCCAGCCTCTGGATCCCTGGATGTTTTAAACATCCAGAATCTGAAGAGAGCCCAAGCATTGCTTAGTGCCTGCAACTAGTGCTGAATCCTCAGACACCCTTACATCTTAAACCCACCCTCTCCCAGAATCCCTCCAAAGGTCTGAGACCTCTGGGTTACAGTTTAACCGTCTGAGGGCACGTGGTGGGGGTAGCATATCACACAGATATCTAACACATTATTGCTTTTTACTTAATCACATGAGAAATACACAGTTCTATCCAACCCTGTTCACATCTCCCTGTCTCGTTCACCCTTCCCTTGGAAATCGTGGGGAACCACCTGTGTTTAGGTTGGTAGGCAGGGTCCCTTCGTCCTTCTGCCTGATCTGACTCCTGCAGCACCTTCCCTCATCTTAAGATGGGGGGAAATGGCCAAAGAGACTAAATGGAGCAGTTTATGCCCTTTTCTAACCTTACAGTCCCTCTGTTGTCAGGTAATCTCCTGATTATCCTCCTCAGCTGACCAGAGACACCTCTCAGGTGCCTTTGTTACCAGGTGACCTCTCCTCTGACTAACCAATTCTTCTAGGTAGGAGCTATCTTCTTGTCTAAAATGTTTTCATTTGAATAGATGAGCATAGCAAGTTAATGACCATGTCTTGTCAGTCTTGTATCACTGACCCTTAGAATTGCAGTCCAGCATAGAGCCAAACAGATAATAAAGAAGGCAAAAGGCTGCAAATGGAATTTGCAGCTTGGTAAAGGTACATACAGAGAGTGCATAATCTCACAGAGATTTCACAGACTGCACAGACAGATTCTTCTAATTATCACAGCATGTTTGCAGTTTCCACCACCACCACCCTCCAGGGAGCTGAGTTTGAGATGTTGCTTGCTCTTCCCAACCATAAGCAGCAGGAATCTCCATTGCCTTGCTCCCTGTGTTGTCATTTCCACCTCAGGGTAGTGGAAGTAAAATGCTACCAGTGGCGTGAATAAGTGGGAAGTCCAGATTTGTGCCCACTTTGCAACCAATGGAAAGGACTAGAAGGAAGTGCAAGGTAGTGGAGAAGCAAGAGAAAGGTTTTGAAGGGGATGGGCCTGATGCTCATATATATGAAGACCACTTTACATCTCTCTGACTGTGTGTAAACTATATTTAAAACCACTGTGTGGCCCATTTGTGCTGCAGTATAAAATGGCTTGGGTATAAATGAGAATCAGGATTGATAGGTAGGTCAAACTGGGCTCTGAAAGGGGTTTTCATCTAGCCCATTCTTTTGTGCTGCCCTTTCCTCCAATACATTTGACTCGCTGTAGGTGGAGCGCAACCGATTGGATTTAACTAGACTGACATGTGAAAAGTTGGGACTCTTATCAAGACCTCTAGGCTATGCCAAAACTGCCAGAACGAATTGACACACAGCCGTTGCCTCATAGCAATTTTGTAGGTGGTTGGCAAACTGAAATTTCCTCCCGGGAGAAATTTAGAATGAAAACACTTGGTTCCATTTTTTTTTCAGTTGAACAACTTTGGTTTCCCCTGGGGAGTATTGAGCTGACTAGAAATTAAAATATTCTCCCCCAAATCTAAAGTTAGGGGAGTCTTGAACTTCCACTTGCTACATGTTGGGCAAGATGCTTTTTCTGCCCATCTGTTAGGCCAGCCTGAAATTGCAGTTTAATTCTCCATATTTGCTCTTGTATTGTGTATGAAGATACCGAGAGTTTATCCACCAGTCCAGCTGTTTTGAAGATAATTACTACAGAACTCAACCTGATGTAAAATAATCCTTCTGGGCAGGCAGCCAAGAATCTGAGTCTTATCCTCCAAAGACTGAAACTTCTCCGTTACCCTTAAGAGTCACAGAGATAGGAGCCAGTGTCTCATGACAAATATATTTTGGGAATGATTACAAGTGAGTCAGAAGTGGAACCTCAAATCAAAATCTCATCAGTCTTCAAGCTCAGAGGCACAGGATTTGAATCATTGGATCCCAAAACACTCAGATATCCTGGTGAAGGTGCCTAGGTACTATGGTGTTTAACAGATTGTAAATGCTGCATGAGAGGTGAATTATGAACCTGATCATACGGTTTTAGTTCTGGGCTGAATCCAGAGGACCCTATTTGGCAGTTCTCTAAGAATAACACAAGAACGGCCCTTGTTGCAAAATTTTGGCCTGGGATGACCATCAGAACTGACAAGCATGGTGCAACTTCCACCATTTCAAGCCCAAATCACACAAGAATAGCTCACAAGATTATGGTGATGCTGAAAGCAAGCCCAATGTCCAAGGTTGGACTTAATCTCCAGCGCAAGCCCTGGACTCCAGCATCCACCCGGTCCAGAACTTAACACACCTCCTTAGCTTATCTATCGAAATAATGGCAGGAGAGGGTTTTTAAGATCACTTGACATGCACGACACATTCTCCAGGGCTCTGACCAATCTAGTTTTAAATGATTCAAACATTTCATTGCTTCTCTTGCGAAACTGTGACATAGTTCTCATCCAAATACCTCACTTAAGTCTTCCTTCGCTTAACTTCATCACGCTTAACTCCTTGTCATACCCACTTTGTACCAGACTACGCATTTCTTCCTCCCCCTTGTGGTTATGCCTTTTCCAAACAATGATCCTGTCCCTCCCCTTTTGTCATCATGATGCTTCATGCAGCTGGCAGATCCTCAGCTGATACAAACTGACGTAGTTCGATTGACAAGAGATCATTGACTGAGCCATTATTCAACCCTTCTGTGGTGCTGTCCCATTTTATGCCAACTGATATCCAGTCCAGTCTATGAGATTCATGGACAGCATGGGCCAAGTGATGAAACATCTCTAATTGTGGGTGCTCTGAACTTAACAAGTATTTTCTTTTCCTGTGTACTGATGCTAGTCTGGATCCTTTCATGGATTCCAGCCAGAATTCCACCAGCAATTTCACTGTCTGATTGATTCAGCACTGCAGCAGCTTGAAGCAGGTACTCGTGATACAGCTGGTCCAATTCTTCCTCCAGTCCTTAGGGATCAGTGGCAGATTTAAGATCCCTCTGCTTAAATAGCCAGCTGTCCCTTTTATCTCATACGTGCACTGGTAGTCTGCTGGCCCATATTCTAAGGATACTGGCAAACTCATTTCCTTGTTTGCCACTGCTATATGCTGGGAAGACTCCACTAAAGTTGGTGAAGCAGTACCTGCTTTAACGCAGAGTGAATTTGGCCCAGTTTCTTGGTGGAGATGGAGATTGTGACCAATCTGTCAGGAAGACTGAATCATAGTAGCCAGAGCCTGGTATTAACACATGTTAATTACTGTTACTTAATTACAGAGCTAGCTGAAACCGCAGTTAAATTTCTCTCTCTCTCTCTCTCTCTCTGCCCCCAAAGGTGGAAGAAAAAAAAATCTAGAGAGCTCCAGGTTCTTACATTTTCAGGTCTGCTAACAGTGCTAGCAATAAACTCTGCTTTTCTTCTCTTTTGTTTGATTGAAGAACACTAGAAATCAGCCGAGGAGCAGGTGCTGTATTGTGTTAGATTAGCACTGATTGAATTCTTACACAGCCAGCTGATTGACGCACGTGTTCTGCAAGCACATGATTCTGCAAACGCCGGGTTGCAATGAGGAGGGTATTTTGCTGGATCATGTCCCTTAATCAGCACCCTTGAATCTGTCAATATTGTCAGCAGGTTTCCCTCTCTCTCTCCTTGGGTTGTGCTACGGAGCAGAACCCTAGTCTGGCTGTGCAAGTCATCTGGTGGTTGAGAGGAGAATTCAGCTTCCTTGACCAGAAGATGCCTGTTTTAGTTCATGCTCTGAATCACCAGCTCCTTATAAAATACAAAATGTTAGGCTATAGGACAAAATTGCCGAGTGGGCTGTTATGCCCCAAGCCATCTATTCTGTGCCCACATCTCCTGCTACAAAGTAACCCCACAAGAACAGCTGTTTTGGGAGCTGCCGGGGACATTATAATCCAGAATATATTTCCCATGATGCTGCAGGGTGCTTTGGTGCTAACGAGGGGTGGACGCCAGAAGATTTGCTGGTTTGGAGAAGAGCCCCAATGTTGATGTGCTAATTACTGAAACGACACAACTCCCTTGAGGGTTGAAGACTAGTCTGGTGGTTAAAGCTGTAGATGTGGATCCAGGAAGACAGGGCTTAGTTCCTAACTCCATCACAGGCTTCCTGAGTGACCTTGGGCAAGTCACTGAGGGCCAGTTTTTTAAAAGGATTGAGGCAGCAAAAGATGCAGATAGATTCCTACTGCAATTCTCAAAAGAGCCTAGGAACCTAATTCAATGGGAGTTAGATGCAACTAGGCACCTATCTGCATTTTAGCACCTCAAAATCTGACCCTTCGCCAGATTTTCCAAATATCTAAGGCCCAGATTTGTAAAGGTATTTAGGTGGTGGTCCGCAAAATGTTGGAAGGCCTGAACAACGCAGGAGCCTGTCTTTTTTTCAAAAAATGACTTAGGAACTTAATACAAGTCTCATTGAAAGCCAATGGGACTTAGGCACCTACTGCCTAACTCAGTTTTGGAAATGAGACAGGCTCCTAAGTCACTGAGGCCTTCCAATGCTTAAGCTGAGCAACTCGTAAATAGCTTTACGAGTTGGGCTTTTGTGGTAATCTAGCCGTCCAGTCCCAGACCTGGACTTTAGAGTCCACCAGTCTGGTCCTGTCCCAAATCTGGACTTTTGCGTCCAAAGTTTGGGGGCTTACCTGAAACTCCCCCAAGCTCACTACCAGCTTGGATATTCTCGCTGCCACCAGATCAGGAATTAATCTATGGGGCCTGATCCCCCCTTTCTCTCTCTGGTGTCCCACCTCCTTGGTGGGACACCCAGATCCAATCCTGGATGCTAACAGGGGAAATAACCCTCCCTTCCTTCTCAGCTTGCCTCGCGGCTAACCTGTTGACCCAAGAAACCGCTTTTCTGCTTCCTCAGGACAATGGAAATCAAAATACCCACAGCTGGCTCTGCACCCCCCTTGCTCCAGGAACGGGAAACTGTAACCACCAAGAACAGGAGAATTCTTCGTCTCTTTCCCGTAGTCTGCTCTTTTCCCTGGCACAAATGGAAAATAGCCCACAGCCTGGCTTTCTTTGCCTCCCTAGGACCAAGAACTTTCACAGAGTTTAAAAAGAAAACTTTATAGAAAAATAGAAGAAAATATAAAACAAGTATCTTGCATAAACCAAATCAGGCTCTTGGTATAAAAAATATAAAGAACCAGTTTTTTCCCTGTTTGAAAGAGAGCCATTAACAATCACAACAATTACATACAGGTTACCCAAAGACCATCATAGCTAGAATTACACTTTGCGTGTCTGGTATTACGAGTTTAGAACGAAGTTAGGAGAGAATTAGAAAGCACTTGTTTTCCTCATAGCTAAGAAACACAAGACCGAGTATACAATCCGCTGATTAACTCAGTTCTCTGATCTGGGTCCTGCGGCGTTGTTACCCTTTCAGGGTAAAGAAACTTAACCCTTACCTTAAACCTTATCCTTTATGAACAGCCCCCATCCCGACAGTAGAAACTTTCATCTGGAGTGATTCTACTAAACTTAACTAAACAGAGGAATACACACAACAGCATAATAAAAGCATGCAAAGTAATGAATCAAATTGCAGTGAAAGTTTTAACTAGTGTAATTCTGGGAAACCTCACGAGGAGTGCATCAGCTACTTGTTAGAACTCGCTGAAATTGTGATTCGAAATCAAATCTTGGAGAGCTAGACCCACCGAAGAAGTTTCTGTTGTGCCTTTGGCTGTAGAGCCAACTTTAGCGCGCAGGTCATTTGTAGTGCTCGCCGCCCAATCGTATGGGCGTAAGCTTTTCCAGGGCGACACAGGATACCGATTCCTTTTCACTGCCTGAACATGTTGACTTTCCCTCTCCGATAGTTCTTGCTGATGGAAGCCGACTAGGATGAATTCTATCCGGTCCCTTCCCTTGCATAAACTGCCCTAATACAACGCTAGATGCATCGTGGTTACTAGGAATGGTTTGTCATAAGTCGTGGTGCCGTCAGAAGGTCGAGTGAGTCGTCGCTCTAAGTGGGTCAGAGCTTCCTGACACTCTAGTCCTTTACTGAGTGGCGGGCTTTTGTGCAGTCGTCAGTGTGCAGCGTTTGGCTGTAGTGTGGCAGATATGCATGTTAATACCCCGCCAAGCCTAAAGATTTCTGGACTGTTTCTTTGACTTTGGGACAGGCCATTTGGATAGCCTCCACCTGGCCTGTAGGGGTTTTATGGTTCCTCGACCACTGATGTCCCAGGAAGTCAAGTCTGTTTTGGCCATTTGGCACTTTTTGGCTTAACAGTTTATCCTGCCGCCTGATACGGTCAAAGACGGCTTTATTTCCAGTGTTCAGTTGTGCGGGCAGGATCAGAAAAAATGGCCACATCATCGAGGTACGGCATGCATATCTCCAATCCTGCGAGGAGCCATCTACCAGTCTCTGAAAGGTGGCGGTGCATTTCGCAGCCGAAAGGAAGTCATTAAATCAAGTAGTACCACTGAGGGGTGAAGAACGCTGACCTTTTCCTTGGCAGTTCCTAGTGGTACTTGCCTAGTCCCTTGGTTAAGTCTATTGTAGAGCATACTGGGCACGTTTCCCACTTTCAATAGCTCATCGGTGCGTGCATTGGATAGTGTGTCGTGGACAGATCACCGAATTAGTTCAAGGTAGTCCACAAGCGTATCCTTGGTTTGAGGTACCAAACGTACCGAGATGCCTCATGCACTGGTAATGAGCGGATTATACCCTCTGTAGCATGTTCTGGATCTCCGCTGTATAGAGCCTGTGGCGTTGGGACACCGTAGGGTGGATGTTCTAATTGGGTAGACATTACCTGGTCCGCATGGAGTGTGAGTGCCGTTTCGTCAGTCTGGAGTGGCTGAGAAACATGTGCGAAAAGTGGGTAGCACAGCTCCTGGATTTGTTGCGCGCGACGTTCAGGGGGTGGTTGAGAGGTTTCACCTTCTCCACGCCGCCGTCTCTGCTGCTCATACGTAGTCGCATTCAGGACTCCTGCCGTCCTCTGCTCTGGACTGTAAATGACAAACTGTAAGTTCTCTGGAATAAAAGGGATGAGAGAATTAATGGTACACTTTGGGTTTTAGTGAGGAATCGGCGAAATCATGAGTATGTTAACAGCTCCAGGCGCTACTTGGACTGTGAATGGCCTCCCAGGGATGTTGTCATCTACTGGTGATCTGGTTGCGTCCTTTAAGACCATAACTGGTACTCCTCTCTTGAAGAGAAACGGTTCTGATGTTTACGTACCAGGCCTTTTGCTCTCCCTGATATCCTGTAGGTTTTCATTAAGCAAGGGTCTAGAGATGGCGCGATGGTGTTTTGTAGTGTTGCTCACAAAATCCAGAACGTTGAGTCCTGGCGAAGGTGTAAATCCTCCCATTGGGCTTCACCAACCTGTAATGGCCCCTAACTTCATGCCCATACACACAGTTCAAGAGGGTGAGAACCTAAACTGGGATGTGGGTACCAGCCCTGTAAAGCAAAGAGAACTGTTGCAATACTAAGGTCCCAGTCATTGGAGTATTCTTAACGATTTACGGATCTGGCCCCATGTTCCATTAATACTTTCACGGCCGACCTTGGTATTGATGGTCGTTATGGGGTGCAATCTCAGTGATTCACCCCACTTTTTCCACAGGTCTCCATGGTGCATGCAGGGAATTAGATCCTATCGGTTAGGATTTCGGAGAGGGCATCCGACCCTGTGAAAATGTCCGGGTTTGGGGCCTGCACACTGCTTTAGCCTCTGGTGTTTACAGAGCTCAATGCCTTTCTGGCATCGGGTATGCAAAGTCCACGAAGTCAGTACGTGACTGATTTCCTGGTGTCCTTCTCGAAAGGACCCAGAATATCCACAGCTACTCGCTGAAATGGACCTCTTAGGGAGTGCTGAGAGGGGCTTGGCATAAACAGTTGGCCAGATCTTGAGGCTTTCCGACTCTTTGGCACAGCTCACAAGACTGGACATACCGGGCAACTTCCTTTGCCCATCCTCCTCCCAGTAGAAAGACTTCCCCAACCTGTCTTTGGTTCTGTTCACCCCAGCATGACCACTGTGATGATCATGGGCTAAGCTCAAGAGCTTTCCCCTGTATTGTAGTTGGAACCACCAACCGCTTGTGCAGTTGCCCTTGTTCCTGGCGTCCCACCAGAAAGAATTCCCTGTATAAAAAGTCCTTGGTCTAATAACAAACCGGGATCGGTCAGAAGAGCTGAGAGGCGGTGGGTTGCTCCGTGCCGCCGCCCAAGCTGTCTGAAGGTTATCATCTGCTTCCTGCTCAGTCTGGAACTGTTTCCCTTGAAGCTGGGGACTCCAGTTCTTCCTCAGACTGGGGACTTGGGCTTGGGTCCCTCTGGAAGTGATGTAATTGATGGTTTTGAGTCTGTGGCTAGCTGTGCAACCTGGTGGTATTTCAGGCCTCTGCCTGAGCCTCTTTGTATGGTTTGGTTGTTGCTTCTGCCAGTTCAGGCTCGTTGGTCCCTTCTGGCATTGGGGTTGAAAGGTGTGGTTGCGAATGCTTGTGCTGGTTGCTGTTCCAGTTTCCGGGTCTGGGACTGGAGGTGTGTGGCTGGTTCAGCCGTTGACATGGGATCCGGGGTCCACTACCTCAGTAGTCTGGGTCTCTGGTAACACAGACAGGTTCTCTGTGGACGGGCTCAGGAATAGGAATGGGTCTGGAAGCTTGTCTGGTTTGGCTTGCGTGTAAACATTCCTTCTCTCTGGGACTGCTTAACTTGATTGGCCAAGTCTTCTCCCAGTAGCATGGGATGGAGTAATTGTCATAGACTGCAAAAAAGTCCACATTCCTGACCAGCCTTTGTACTGGACAGGCAGTTCCAGCTGTAGGCAAGTCCACAGCTTGTGAAATGAAGGGGGTAAATGGTCACTTTGGCCCCTGGGTTGATGAGTTTGGGATCGACGAAGATTGGTGGATAGCTGACACTTGTGCTCCCGTGTCTCTCACACGGCGTAACCTTTTCCGCCCACTGCCTCAGCTTTTCCCTTTGCTCCAAGGGGATTTTGAGAGGTATCTGGGCCTGGGGGTCTTAGGTCCGCTGGGGGTGCAAATGACTTGCACCGGGTGGGGTTATTCGGGCAGTTGGCCTTTTGGGCAGTTGGCCTTGATATGTCCCGTTTCATTACAGTGCATAGCCATTTTTCCAGATAACGTGGTTACTTGGATTGAAGGAAGTCACTGAGAGACGGGTGAGGTGGAAGGATAGGGTGTCTGCGGTTTTTTCTTGGTTTGTAGGGTGGGGTTTTGGGTTGCCCTCGGTTTGTAGGGTTATTTGCTGGGGTGGCCTTCCTGGGGTTTTTCACTCCCTTTACAGTAGATTTCTTGCTCTCTGCCACGGCCATCCATTTGGCTCCAATCTCCCCCGCCTCGGTGAGGTTGTGGGTTTGCCATCTAGGATGTACCGTGTTATTTCCTCAGGAACACCCATCCAGAACTGCTCCATGCATATGAGGTGGCGCAATCTTCAAAGGTTGAACCTGGGTTCCTGATATCCAGGCGTCGCAATGCTTCCCAACGTAGTAGGCGTGTCGGGAAAGGACCCCTCTGGTTTTCCCACTTTTGGTTTCTGAATCGCCTGTAACCGAACGGGCGTAATCCGGGGTTAATCCCCAGTCTGGATCTGGCTTGGGTTTGAAACAGTTTATAATCATTCATTTGTTCCTGGCATTTGTAATGCCGCCACATCTGCCAAGGGTCACTGATGTGTGACCTCAGCTTAACTAGGTTCAATGTTGTACAATAAAATAAATAGTTTTCAGGGATGTTGTTACCCAAATACAGACCCTTTCGAAAATTTCCTAAGAAGGCTCGGGGATCCTTCACCTGCCTTGAGCGGGAAATTTCCTGGTGCGGTGGGAACAACAAACGGCGGGTGGCGGAGGGTTAGGATTTGTTGGGTCTGCTGCTATAGCCCGTTCTAATTCCAAGGCCTGCTGGTGAGCCTCTCTTTGTAGTTCTATTCTGTCTTCTGTGAATTGCCTCTCTTCTTCTTGTTGTTTTTTGCTTCTTGATCTGCTTTCTTTTCGGTGAGCTGCCTCCCTGGGCGATTCTGCCTTAAAAGTGAGTTCCAGCTGTCTTCCTATAAGTTTATTTTCGTTGTCTTATGGAACTTGTAAAAAATGTGATCTTTCCTTTTTCTGCTCAATTTTCTGACATCTTGGTTTTCTTGTCTGGAGTGCCTGCGTTCTGTTGTTTTCTGAAATGCTGGGCTTCTGCCTGCTGAATTTTGTCCTAGGGATTGGCATTGAACCAACCCTAAGAGCTACTGTTTTACCTTGGTGGATTTGCTGGAGACTGCGGGTACTTAAGTTCATATTGTTTAACAAAAGATTTCAGTTCATCTTTTTTTTTGCCTGCTAGCGCAAGGAAAAAAATTTCAAGCAGCAACAAAAAAAACTGCTTTTCCTAAGAGCCATGTGGTCTGTAAAAAACCAATCTAGCCAGTCCAGTCCCCAGACTCTGGACTTCTTTAATAGGGAACTACAGTCTGGTCCCAATTCCTTCTGTAAGCCAGCAAAAAAAATCTGGACTTTTGCCTGTCCAAAACTTTGGGGGCTTTACTGAAACTCAAACCCCCAAGCTCAAACTCCCCACCAGCTTGGATATTCTCGCTGCCACCAGATCAGGAATTAATCTATGGGGGCCTGAACCCCCTTTCCTCTGGTGTCCCCAACCCTCCCTTGTGGGACAACCCAGATTCCCAATCCCTTGGATGCTAAAAGCAGGGGAAATAACCTTCCCCTTCCTTCTCAGGCTTGCCCATCGCGCTAACCTGTGTGACCCAAGAAACCCAGCTTTTCTGTGCTTTCCCTCAGGACAATGGAGATGCAAAAATACCCACAGCTGGGCTCTGCCACCCCCTTTGCTCCCAGGAACGAGGGAAAACTGTAACCACCAGAGAACAGAGAGAATTCTTCGTCTCTTTCCCGTAGTCTGCTCTTTCCCTGGACCCAAATAGGAAAATCAGCCCACAGCCTCTGGCTTTTCCCTTTGCCTCCCTAGGAAAAGAACTTTCACAAGGTTTAAAAAGAAAACTTTATAGAAAAAAAGAAAGAAAATATAACAACCTCATCTTTGCATAAGAAACTCCTACAGGCTCTTGCTTATAAGAAAATATAAAGAAACAGTCTGACTTTAAAGATAGCCCAATTAAACCAGCACAACAAAATTAACATACAGGTAAATACACCCCAAGACCATCATAGCTGAATTACTTTGCGGTTCCTGGGTACTTACAGATGTTTAGAGAAGTATTAGGAGAGAATTAGAAGAAGACTTGTTTCTCATAGCTAAGAAAACAACAAAGACCCCCCGAGTATACAAATTCCCGCCCCTGACTTTAAACAATCCAGTTCTCTGATTGGTCCTCTGGTCAGGTGTTCGGTTACCCTTTTCAGGTAAAAGAAACTTAACCCTTACCTTACCTATCCATTTATGACAGCTTTAGCTCCCCTTGAGGCATCACAGGGTATGTCTACACTGCAATGTAAGCTCAGAGTTAGTGGGACTTGAGTCAGCTAAGCCATGTTAGGGAATCCTGAGCTTGACTGTCTACATTGTATTTTAACTCTACGTTAAGAATTTTCTGACCCGTGCTTGAACCTAGGGCTCTGGCATCCACACTGCAGGGCACAGACCTGAATCAAAGTGACCACATCCCAGATTCCCTTGCACCTCCAAAATATGGCTGCTCTAGCCCTAGGACTGTGGTGCACTGTGGGAAAACTTTACTGCCTGCCCTGCACGTTACCAGGAGGCAGCTTGCTTTGCAAAAGGCTTGATTGGTTGGCTCTTCATTGCAAACCCAGGAGGCTCTCTGAGACTGTGCTTGCAGATCAGTGATCAGAAGAGAATGCACTGATGCTGATACGACCTGTTGCTGTTTGCCGAAGCGGGGGTTGGGGGTGTTCCCTTTTCAGTAGAATGGACTGTCGATTGTTGGGATACAGAGGATTAATGAAGCTGTCCCATGGAACTGTGGGATACTTCCAGATGACTCCCAGGACCTGAGTCAAGCAGGGCTGTGGCTTCACTGCAAAGGAATAGGGCTTGAATCCTGGTTCCCAGCTTGACTCAAACTCGAACTTTCCAGCCCTGTAGGGTCCTGGGACCCTGGACCTGAGCCCTGGATTAGCACAGTTGCAGGGTAGATGCAAGGCGGGTTAGCTGTGAGCCTGGGATCAAACATGGGCTTATATTGCAGTGTAGAGTGGCCCAATTTTCAGAAGTACCAAGCATGACAATCCAACACCATTGGGAGCTGCTGAGTGCTGGACACTTGGAAATCTGAGTACTCCATCTTGGTGTGTCAATGGGAGCTGAGAGCTTTTGAAAATCAGCACATTAGAGTCTCTCTCAGTCTCAAGTTTCCATCTGTAAAACCAGGCTAATAATTCTTCCCTACTGCAGAGCGGCAGTGTGAGGTTAAGGTCCTTAATCCTTCTGTGGGATAATGTGGTGATGAGAATCCTATAAATACCAAGCTAGCCTGCAAAACAGGTTCCCGTATTAACTGGTTCTGGTCAGGTTGTAAGTGCCACTTTCTTGTATTTCAGTACATCTCCCAAGATTTATAAAAGATTTGGGTTTGGGTCTAGTTTTAGGAGAAGGCACAGGGCCTAGTTCTGAGTTTATCTACACTGGTCTGCTCATCCCTATTTGATACATTTTGTGTACTTTTTCATTATCATGCAGAACATCAGGGACGGATGCAAGCATCAGCTTACTCTGATGTTAGCATCCAAGTGCCGTCTGTAACATTCCCATTGATTTGCTCTATCAAAGCCCTCCTACCCTATTTCTTCTGCTGCTGTCTCATAATTCCTAATGACAATTTCCATTAAACCAACAATAGCTCTCTGTCTGCCTCACTTACATAGGACTTAGGCTGAGGGTGCCAGTTTTTCCTCTCCACTGGACCTGTGCTGCTGCTTTAAAAATGTACTAAACTGCAGAGATGAGTTTGGGCCTGGAGAGGAGCAAGGTGCAGAGGCATTCACATGCATATACCCCAAAAATCAGTGCTGGGAAACAGATTGAGGTTTTGGAGATGCCAGTGCAGCTCAAAGGGCTTCGTTCTCCACTTTCACTCCGCTCTTTGCCTCTGGTGGCTTCTTCTCTGGAGGACCCTTCCCAGTGGAGGACACACTTTTGGGGGTAACCTGACACTTGCTTGGGTTTCTGGAAGGCTGGGTAACCATCAAAGAGAGAGCCCCAATAGAAACTATTCCGTTCAGTTGCTTCAGCTCCACTCCTTTATCATCTGGTCTAAGTGAATCCGCAAAGCCGTCTGTGCAACCACATTGTGTCACTTATGTGAAAGCCCAGTGTGCATTCAAGATGGAAAAGAGAGACAGTTCTTTGCCTGCTTGCTAGGTCCCAGTTGACTAGTCTCAGGCATCTCTTAGGCAGTCTCTACCCTTTGGTCAAGTGACCCAGTAGAGGACTTGAGCAGAGCTCAAAAGAAGAGTTACTGCAAAGCCTACTCTACCTGAGACCTTGTTTTAAGAAGGAGCAATGGAGCAGAGAGTGAGTTCAGGACTTGTGGGCCAAGTGATTCCATTTCACACTCTGAAGAGCTTTTGGATTCCATTTTATTGGATAGGGTTAAGTGATCCTTAGACGGAAGAAAGTAATTTAGCTGCAGAGACTTTCTCTTCCAGGGAGAGAGGGACCACTTGTGCTGCCAGACATAGTCAATGCACATTTGTGAAGCGCTGTGAGATCTTCAAGTGGACAGAGCTGTAAATGGGAAAAGCGCCCTCATGATTTTGATCAGCATCATGCTTCAGAATAGATTAGGCTGGTGAGATGGGGGTCAGAATGGGTTGAGTGGAGGGGGAGCAAGGTTGAGATGGAGACACACATTCCAGACCGCAGAGCACTTGGCTGCTTGAAACATGCAGCAGGCTCATGTGTCAAGAGACCCTGACCAGACAGAGAAGTATAGGTGCCTAAATCCCATTAACTGACTGTGAGAGTTGCATGCCTAACTGTCCTTTGTGCTTTTGAAAACCTGCCCAGTATGAGTAATCCAAGGTCTGATTGTAGCTTGGGTAGCTGTACCAGTAACAGCACAACTGAAAAAAAAAAAAGCAGTGGCACAGACTTCAGCATGGGATGTACAAGCATGTCAGGGACCCTGGCTATGTACTCACATGGCTACCCTGTGCTGAAGTCTGCACTGCCATGTCTGCATTGCCAATTTTATACAAGCTAGTATGGGTAAAGCTAGCAAGGGTGGGTCTACCTAAGCTGCAGTCACACCTTAGACTGCAGTGTGGACACGTCTTCAGTGTCTTCAAGGTTTGTACTTCAGTAACTCAACAACCCTTTTCATGCTGCTCCTAACAGCATCAGCCCAAATGGCCGGCACGTCCTATGGAACATCTGACTTTTACATTCAAATCAAAATGCATGCACACTCAGCAGAGTTCCCGAGGTTCAGCTGACAGACTATTTGGTGGAGAGAGGAGGCTTAGTTTTCAGTGGTAATATTAGAAAGAGATTGTGGATTCCACAGCCCTTTGCTTCTGTATAGCTCCAAAGATCTATCATGTGGTCACGGTCAAGTTCACTAATTAATGACACTTTGGAGTCCCATTGCAATTGGCGCCTAGAATCTATGGAGATAGCTGTTTTATCAGAGCCATAGGTAACACATAGCTATAAATAGGTAAATGTATTGTATATAGGTAGTGTGATGGGACAAGCAAGTCCAGATGGCTACAGTAAAGTACTGAGGAACAGGTATGTTAGCCCCAGGCTAAACAAATCCCTGGTACCATGGTAACCAAATGGCAGTTGCTCCAGGTTAATCAAGACACCTGGGGCCAATTAAGATCTTTCTAGAAGGCAGTGGAGATAGTTACACTGATTGGGAACCTGAAGCCAGTCAAGGGCTGGCTGGAACTAGTTAAAAGCCTCCCAGTTTGTCAGTGAGGGCGCGTGTGAGGATCTGGGAGCAAGAGGCACAAGGAGCTGAGAGTGAGAGGGTGTGCTGCTGGAGGATTGAGGAGGACAAGTGTTATCAGACACCAGGAGGAAGGTCCTGTGGTGAGGATAAAGGTGTTTGGAGGAGGCCGTGGGGAATTAACCCAGGGAGTTGTAGCTGTCATGCAGCTGTTACAGGAGGCACTATAGACAGCTGCAATCCACAGGGCCCTGGGCTGGAACTCGGAGTAGAGGGTGGGCCTGGATTCCCCCCAAACCTCCCAACTCGTGATCAGACACAGGAGGAGTTGACCCAGATTGTGGGTTCCACCAGAGGGGAAGATCACTGAGGTGAGCAAATCCGCCAATAAGTGCAGGACCCACCACAGGGCCAGTGCTACCATTTAGGCCAACTAGGCGGTTGCCTAAGGCGCTAAGCTTTGGGGGCACCAAAAAGCAGCGCCTCCAATTTTTTTTTAAGCGTTTCAGCGGCCGCTGTGCTGCAAGGGAGAGGGAGGGAGTCTGAGCTGCCAGCAGGCAGCCCAGAGGTTCCCCTGGGTCAGCGCGCCACCCTGGCAGCCAGCCCAGGGATTCCCCTGGGTCAGCGCACCAGCAGGCAGCCCAGGGGCTCAGACTGCCGGCGGCACGCTGACCCAGGGTAACCCATGGGCTGCCTGCCGGCGGCTCAGACTCCCTCTCCCTCCCAGCGCAGCGGCCGCTCCATCCTATGCAATTCTTCTCATGGCCGGCGGTGGCGCCGGCAGCTGGGCAGAGCTTCGCAGCTCTGCTTAGCGCATATGGCACGAGCCCGGCGACAGACATGACAGCAGGGATTCTGGAGCAGAGGTGAACTGGGGTGGGGAGGTGCCGCAGGGCTCACGGGGCGGGGGGGCACTTCAGGACGGGGGGGAGCTGCCATGAGGGAGCTTAGGGTGGAGCTGCTGCAGGGCTGCGGGGGGGGGAGCACAAGGTAGAAGTTTTGCCTAGGGCGCGAAACTTCCTTGCACCGGCCCTGATCAACCAAGGTAGAGGAGGAACTTTGTCACAGTAGGTAGGTAGACACAGAGAGACAAACAGGTAGATGTATATAAGTAGATAGGTAGGTTTCTCTCTTTACTGGAAATATACTCTTGGTCCAGTGCAAATCTATGTGCATGCTCCCACTTAGGGTGATGGGATGTATGCACAACTCATGATAAGCCAGGGACTTACAGTACACTCGAGACGAGGATCTGATGGTTTGGTGCTTTGGATCACAAGCTGACCCCAGCGTGCTGGAGCCTTTCTTCAGAGCAAAGCAGTGAAGTTACCCTGCAGCAAAGGACGTGATCCAAAGCCCATTGAAGTCAGTGGGAGTTTTTCCTAAGACTCTAATGGGATTTGGATCAGGTCCTTAGTCATCGAAATATGGATATTTGTCTCTGTAAACCAGAGGCTCAGGCTCCTAATCAAGAGGGAGCTTATTTCAAGTTAGAATACTCAACCACAAAGCCCAGGCAAATTCCCCTTCCCAGCTGAAATGACTTGATCAAGGGTTTTGTTCTTGTTTTCCCCTGTAGTCTGAATCTGAGCTTCAAATAAAAAGCTTTTGGAAAAAATAATAAAGTAACTTGGTTTAAAGGATCAAACCATGGTTTCCGGATTTGCTTGATTTGGAGCATTAATTCAGAAAATCCAGTGAACAGCTTTGGAGAACAGATACAGTCATTTAGCGGCTATGAGGCCAGCGTAAAGTTGATTTTCTCTCCTCTGGTGCCTTCCTGGTTCAGACAGGGTCAGTATACACTGACCGCAAGACAGCTCTGTCCCCGTGAAGATTAGCATCACACAGCCTGCTGTAAGCTGCCCATAGTCAGTACTTAGTCCCATTGAACCTTAGTCTGCCTACAGCTATTCAAGCCTGCATGTAGAAAGGAAATTCAAAGGGAAGAAAGAGAAGTTGTATCTAAGGGCTGGTCTACACTAGGGGGGGAAATCGATCTAAGATATGCAACTTCAGCTACGTGAATAGCGTAGCTGAAGTCGAAGTATCTTAGATCAAGTTACCTACCATCCTCACGGTGCGGGATCGATGTCTGCGGCTCCCCCTGTCAACTCCGCTACCGCCGTTCACGTTGGTGGAGTTCCGGAGTCGACAGGAGCTCATTCGGGGATCAATATATTGCGTCTAGATGAGACATGGCCTGAATGACATACAGGCCTCTTCTGTGTAACCGGAGATGATGAGATTTATGCTCCAGCCGCTTGCTGAGTATGACCCTACTTATTTATTTAAAACTGCTGATTTAGAGTGTCCTCTTCATGAAGGTGCTCGAACAGGGGAGTTGAAATGTGATTTGGACCAGACCCGCACAAAAGTTAGCAGCTTTAGTGAGCGGAGGGCCATGTGAACCTTTTAACAGCAAGATGGACCTGAATCCAACCCCAGGACTCAAATATTCTGGAGCTTTGTGGCAATCTGGACTTGGATCCAAACTTTGCAAGAACCCTTATCTCTGAAAAGAGCAGAACCGCAGCTCCTCAAGCAAAACATCTCCAGATGCTGAGGGCATTTGATCTCTATCCAAACATGGCTCATTCATGTTTCACTTATCCTCTGTGAGGGCACACAGTGCCCTGCCCATGAAGAAGCAGCATGCACATGTAGAACGCGCTTCAGATGATCAAACAGCAAGATGACAAGAAGATATGGAAAGAAAAAATATTGGTGTATCAGTGCCATGGAGTGGATAGACCCATGGCTCAGAGAGAAGAGATGATGCCAGCAGCAGGGACCGGGAATTAACACAAAGCGTTTTCTGCCCTCAACACCAAAAATAAATGTCACCAGTGACAATGATGGAAACCCGACAGACACTGCCCTGCGCTCTGGGATATATTGTATTAAACCGAATGTTACATGCTTTGCATTGCTGAGAGGGGATTAGTGGAACCTCCCACTTTGATGGCCTGTTTCTCATTTGCATCTTTAATGCGGTGGGACCCCAGCCAGGTTTTTGTTCCTTTGTGTTTAGTTCTGAGGAACTGTGTTTATTTCCAATTATTACAAATAAATCTCTTCTTCCTTTTCTCCAGCTGCCTGGAATAAAAGACATTCAGAGCCTGTTAACTCTATAGCCGGAGCGACTACCAGAAGAAGAGAAAATATTCAATTATGAGTGCCCTGAAAATGTAATTAACATTCCCTTCTCAAAGAGCACGTTGCCCGCACTTTTGTTCTGCCTTCTTTTACAGGTAGTTACAGCTGGAAACTTTCACAGCTGAAACGTGGAGCCGATGTCAAGTAGCTAGAGCAATGAATTGGGAAGCTAAAGAATCTTTGGACTAAGTTATTTACTCTCATACATTATTGGTATAATGGCAATGTGTAGAGACCCAAATGAGATGGGGGCTCCATTGTGCTAGGCACATACATATGTGCTGGAAGAGATGGCCCCTGCCCCAAAGAGCTGGCGATCTAACAAGGCATATTGTTCTTCCCAAAGTGCAGATGAGAACCTGAAGTACAGATGGATCAAGTGACTTGCCTAACGTCACATAGGATGTGAGTGGCAAAAGCAGTGCTTTGGCATCATGACCACTCTGCCTGTCTGCTGAGATGTTCTCATGGCTTTGAACTAAGCATCTGAATTTTTCAGGAGCTTGATCAAGTCGTCAGCGGTCTTAAACCTCCCCTCCTTGAGACTTTTGTTCCTCCCAGGAATAGACTCTTCAGGTTTGGAAGTGACCTCAGGAGGTCTCCTAGTCTAACCCCCTGTTCAAAACAGGACCAATCCCCAGACAGATTTTTACCTCAGATCCCTAAATGGCCCCCTCACAACTCTGGGTTTAGCAGGCCTATCTGTTCCCCTCCCCCCCCCCCACTTCTTTATCTGTCACCGATCTCCCTAAACCTCAGCATTAGAGGAACAGTGGAACTCTGACTGGAGAGCAGCAAAGCTTCGTCGTCTTCTAGCACTGCAGCTGGCACCACTGCAAATAAAACCTCGCCCCTCAGAAAGCAATGCAAAGGTGAAGCAGGAGCTATTCTCTGCAACAGGCCTGCCTACTACTCCCCTAACATGAGACACAGCTAGGAGTCAAGGGGTGGAATAGCAAACACAGGAGATGAAGGTGGCGTCTGTTCTTTAATCTTCCCTACGTGGTAACAGCATGTCAATATCATTAATGAGGCCAGGCGTAGGCCTGCCGGTGTGATCCAAGCAGGGGCCTTTGTTAATAGGCCTCCAGAGATAGGGGCTGACCACTCGCTCTAGCAGAATGCAAAGGACTTAGCAGCGCAATCTGTATTGTTGACACTAAGTAAAATAATTCCCTGGAAAACTTCAAAATTAGCATGTAAGGAGGAAGAATGGTTGCAATTAGAGTGCGAGCAGCAGAGTCTCGGTGCCCCAAAGCCCCTTCTTCATGCATCTTCTCACTCTGCGGCATTCAAATTTGTCTCCATTGTCTCTTCCAAAGCTGCATGACCTGTAAGGAAGCTCTTATGCTTTCAGAGCCGTGATGGGGGGATAAAAAATGGGCCTCAAGTGGCCTGCGTTTAGAGAGCACAGACTTGTCAATATCAGCACAGACAGGGTTAGAGCCCTGGTGCCACGTGGCTTCTTTTTGCAGCCTCCGCTCCTGGGGACAGAATGAGGAACTAGCCCTGATGGCCACCTGTTGTGGTGGGAGGTGTTCTCGGTGAACCGGTTGTGCTGCTGGTGACTTTCTTTTTCACTGTGTTTGCTGCCATGCGAGACCAAAGTCTCTATTCCAAAGAGCAGAGAATATAAACCAGACAGATACGGAGGAAGTTGTGTGCATGTGATACAAACAGGAACACTGTAGTCGAAGGCAGCACATCATCTCAACAAAGGACGCACCAGGCAAGAAAGGCTGTTTGGGGGTTGTTTTTTTTTCCTGCAAGTTTGTTAGAAGAGCCACGGGCTGATGGCTTTCTGCTATGGGCAAAGGTTATGGAGTTTCCTTGCCCAGCAGAAGTAGGTGTTTGCAGGTTGGTACAACTTCATTCCTCCCAAGCCCAAATGCAAAATTAGTGAGGGGAGAGACTGGTAAATATTTGGGCTCTAGCTGCAGTGTTTGATGATCCCAGTTCTGAACCCTTCCCTGTGCTCCCAAGCCAAGAAAGGCTAAGGCCTCTCAAAATTTGGATCCAGGTTTCAAACAACCCCCAAATCAGGTGATTATAAAAATATAGGCCACTTGTAAAATTAGGAGCCAGGTCTGGTTCACATCTCAGCCCTACTCTCTAAATGTGGGAGTGTTTAGCTGAGGTTTTGATCCAAGCCCCTGTTTGGATTCAAGGAAGGGCTTCCCCAGGATCTGCAGTTCTTCAGGGATGCTGCCGTGAAGGAAGGAAGTCTGTGTGGTGGCACCATGGGGCTGAACCTGCAGGGCACCCAGTGCTAAGCACCCTCCACTCCTGCTGACTTTAGTGGAAAGGTTGGCCACTCTCCTACAGGAAGGGGGACTCTATCCTGGGGAAAAGATTTGGGGAATGGTGAGGGTGGTAATAAGGGGAAGATGAGCTCCCAGTGTGATGCTGTGGCCAAAAGGGCTAATGAGATCCTGAGATGCAGGGGAATCCCGAGTCAGAGTAGAGATGTTCTTTTACCCTCTGTATTTGGCACTGATGAATATTACCCAGCCAAAACACAACACCTGAAACGGGTTATTTCATCAGACACTCTCTCCTCACCTTCCCCACCTACTTCTGGATTTGCTATACAATGATTCCTTTGGAGATGGAAACGGAGCCTTCAGGAGAAAGTTAATGCAGGTTTGTCTTTGTTCTTAATTAGATCCCTTCAAGGGAAAACCTCCTAGCCCGGTTTATTATCCAGCTTTGTCTTGTCTGCTTTATCTAAACACTTTGGAGAAGTCTCTTGCTTGCTTTACGGGAGACATTATCATAATCCTGGTCAATTGGAAATAGATACAAAGGGCCACTCCACAGATGAAAGGATGCCTGAGGCTTAGGAGCTAATGGATATTGGTCTTGGAGCATGTTGAACAATTATGCAGGGCGCTACTGGAATTTTGGTGCCTATGGGCATTTGTAGTTAGATTCTGATTTTCAGTGTGGGGTGTAGGCAGTTTCTGTAAATACAAACCTTTGCATACAAGGAGCCAGCCCATGTGCAAAGTGACAGAGTTTCTTGGTCTCACTTATGCTGGAGCATCTCACTTATGCCTACGTGTCGAGTAGAGTTTGTTATTGCTGGTGACGTACCAGTTCATATTAACCATAGTCGATAGGTGTGGTGCTTTCTCCCACCAGACACCAGCCTGAGCCCAAGTTTTGGCATCGTGTGAGGGTCATCTCTTTGTAAACTCACGCCCCATGGGAGTTTTTGCCCAAGAAAGCACTTCAGAGAGCAAACGTGCAAAACGTACTCAACACACCGGGACCCATGCAGTTCTCTCGCTTTCATTGCAAACTCAAAGCCCAGCCCAGCCCAGCAAACATTGACAGGTGTATGATTTTGATGCAGTGCAGCAATTTCACCTGCTTTTTGCTTTGAGTTCTTTGGGTGCATTCCAAACTCATCAGGCAGCTGAGGGAGGTATGGCTGAAATTCATGGAGCCCTAGCTAGAGACACAGCGCACCTGATTCTGATCTTGTTTCCTCTGTTTCTTAACCGAGTAACTCCACTGCTATCAACAGAGCCAATCCTGACTTCCACTGGTGCAAATGAGATCAGGAGTCAGATCAAGACACTCACAAATACTAGGCAAGCAGATGCAGTTATACGGGGGCATGTTGTTCTTCCCACTACACAGGTTCACCAGCAGTTGGGGACTGCACCCAGATAAGCGAGAGAAGCATTTGAGGAATGGAGTTTTAACTTGCACAAAACTGGAGTGAACAGCTCTTCACTGTCACTTCAAACCCTAGTCCCTGTTCTTTCCCCCCCTTAACGAGGGGACCTTGAGGGGCTTTATTACTAGATATTTATATGAGTACAGACATGCAAGTTGTCTGTTTTACATATTATTGCCCTGATTTTTCAGTTCACGCAATGAATAATTTACAGAAAACGTGTGTAAGTATCTCTTTATTATTCATTATAATGAACTGAGACAGGAGTAATAGTCCACTAGACTGGAATTCCCTAGGGCTCAACTTAACTAGGCTGCGCTTAGCTCTCCCACAATTCATTTGAATAAAGGGAGGGCTCTAAATCCTGACATTAGAATAGCAGGATATGTTGCAGGTCGCGTCTGGGGTGTGCTGGCAGAGTTCTGGGGGCGTGGGAGAAGGACTGGGATAGCAGTGGGAGGGGTGCTGCCCATCAGGGGTAGAGGGATTGCTTTCGATTCAAGCCCAACTTTCATTTCATGTATGGCCTTCCCCAGAATTTGCAGTTCTTCATGGCTGGCTGCTGTAAAGCGAGGAGTGTTTTGTGGTGGCACTCTGGGACTGATCCTCCTGGGTGCAGGGCATGTCCTGGGAAGCACTGAGCACCCTCTGCCGACTTTCAGGAGACTTGCATCAGCTCACCACCTTTCAAAACCTCACCTTGCAATGCTGGGGACAGGAATAGCACAACATGGGTACAGCAGGTGAGGACTGAGATTCACTGGTCGAATTCTGCAGGACTCAAGATTAACCCTGCAGATGATGCCAATGTCAGGATTAAGGTGCATTGGCAGAGTTGTACAGAGAAGCCAACACCTGGGCTGCCAGTCTGGATTAAGTGCATGGGCAGAGTGGTATAAAAGGAACACAAAATATGATTCCAGTGGCTTAATCCCTCTGTTGTTTGAACTGTGATGGGGGAAATGTAGGATGGAATGACACCTCTTCCCCATGGTCTGTGGGTCCACCATGTCCCATTAAATAATGTAGTGCCTCCTTCTGGAATGGTGGGACCGGCCCCTTTGCCGCTTCTCCGGCTCCTGAGAGGCAAAGCTTGTGTAGCTGCAGAAACGGCATCTTGTTTGAAATATGGCGGCCTCCTGGGGTAAAGGTAATAACATGCAAAGCTCAGCGGACTATCTGTCTTCCTAGGAGTCCACACTTGAAATGGCTAGTGGGAGCATGTAGCCACTACAAGGGGAGAATTATTTGTTTAAGGGAGAATATATCTCTAATTCCTCTGCACTGCCTGCCCAGCGGGGCACTGAAATATGCTTAATGCACTCCCACCCGCACACCCCAAATCATAACCTTGATCGAGTTGACACTTGGTGAACATGGCATGGGAGGCATATAACATTTCTGCAGCTTCAGTGCAAGAGGCCCAGTGCTCCCCTCCTGCCATGTCTGGCGGCAGAGGTGAGTGAGATGAAACATCTTGGAAGGCGCTACTGTCAATTTATAAGTTTGAAGAGGGGTCTGAGCATCATCATCAGCATTCATGCATGGCATGACCCAGCATGGCCTGATGATCCTGCCTCAGCACAGGGGGAAGGGCCAGATAACCTCTTGGGGGGTCCCTCTGGCCCCAGATTTCAGTGGTGTTAATACTCTGAGAATTCCCCTTCCATACCAATGTCAAATCACAAAAATATATACACCGCTACCTCAATATAATGCTGTCCTCGGGAGTCAAAAAATCTTACCGTGTTATAGGTGAAACCGCGTTATATCGAACTTGCTTTGATCCGCCGGGTGCGCAGTGCCCCCCCATCCAGGGCACTGCTTTACCGCGTTATATCCAAATTCATGTTATATCGGGTTGCATTATATCGGGGTAGAGGTGTATCTGGACCCCCTGCTCCCATCCCATTTGAAAACAGTAGTAGCCTTGTGCCTGTTTGTTTGCTAGAGATTAATGGCCCGCTTGGGTCAGTATGGGCTACAGACACTGCTTTTCGGCAAGGAACGGTGCAGGATCAGTTTAGTATCTGAGACAGCTTCTGATGGGGGACTGTGTCCCATCTGCAGCTGGCTGAGCTTGATAAGTCTTGTTGGGTCTATAACTGTAAGGGTGGTGATGTGGTTAAGGCACTCGCCTGGGATTCAGGAGATGTGGCTTCAATTCCCACTCCAGCCACAAACTCCCCGTGTGGCCTTCAGCAAGTCACTTCTCTCAACTTGCCTCAGTCTTCCATCTGGAAAATGGGGATCAGAATACTCCCATTTCCTGCCCTTCATCCCTCCTTTCTATTTAGACTGTAAGCCTCAGGTTTTTTAAAGGCGTGGAGGTGTCCTGCGTGACTGAGGTGGCTAAGTTCCATTTTCATAAGAGGTATAAGAGCCTAAGTCTATTGAAAGTCAAAGAGACTCACATGCCTAAAGCCCAGATCGGTAAAGGTATTTCGGTGCCTAATTTGCATTGATTTCTGTGATCATTCAAGACTTGCAGTGCTGAGCAGAGCAATGCCTAAATCCCTCAAAAATCTGGGCCTATGTGCTTTGGGGGGCAGGGACTATTTCTTAAAGTGTCTTTATAACACCTAGCACAATAGGGCCCTGATCTCAGCTGGGTCCTATAGGCACTGCCGCAATGCACAGAATAATAATCACCAAGCCACTTCCCAGCTGTTTGCCTCAGTTTCCCCATCTGTAAAATGGGGATATCACTGGCCAGCCTGTCAGGGGAATTATGAGGGTTAATTCATCCATGTATGAAGAGCCCTTGGAGATCTTTGAAAGGACAGTGCTGTAGGAAGACCAATTATTACTATCACAATCCACCACACCAGTAATGTCCATTTTATCACAACTCAGTGTTCTTGCCTTCTATGCTTGCTGAAGCGTTGGAAAGAAAGGGAAGGCTCTGGAGACATGTTCAGCCAAACACTTTTTCCAGGGGTGCTCCCGAGCCAGACAGACCCAGGAGTAAAATACGTCAGGTGGGTTGTGTCAAATATCCTGCCAGACTTTGGAACTGAAGGGCACTGTATGAATGTTTCTAGTTTTGTGCATTCTGAAATGTCCTGTGGAATAGTTTCTGTGGTTCTTTGTCCAATTCACGTGGGTTGTAATCTCCTGGAGGTCAGGAACCTGCTTTTTACATGAGTCCCTACTACACTTGTGGGGGCTATGGAATAGGAATAATAATGAATATGTTTGCTAGAGTGGTTTCTATAAAACCCCATTTGATTGTTTTGCCACCGTATTGTTTGCATCTCCATTATCCTGTACAGAGTTTTTTCATACTAAGTTGCCCAAAACCACCAGTGAAAAAAATGACCTCTTTTCAGCATCACTATGGGCACATTCCCGGCTGGCCATTGGCCTGTTTTCTGACACTCTCTCTCCCTCCATTTGTAGGTGTACCGTGGACGAGAGGGTCACGCGAGTAGCTTGGTTGAACCGAAGCACCATCCTGTATGCTGGAAATGACAAGTGGTCTATAGACAACCGCGTGGTCATCCTATCAAACACAAACACCCAGTACAGCATCAAGATCCATGATGTGGACGTGTACGACGAGGGGCCCTACACCTGCTCTGTGCAGACAGACAATCACCCGAAGACCTCACGGGTGCATCTGATCGTGCAAGGTAAGGCCCAGTGCTGCATGCTGAAAAAGAAAGTTGTTAAGCTGAAGGCAGACAGGGCTTCCCGCCGCTACAGCTTCTATTAGGTGTTGCTGATGACGCGCAGGGGATAACGAGACTGATAATTCCTGCTCGCTGTCTTGGATGCTCAGTAGCCAGGCATTGGAATTTTGTCCTTTGTCTGCTTTTCCACACCCTCTGCTGGGTAGAATTTGGGCCAATGTCCTCTGATAATTATCCCATTGCAAATGCTCTGCTGTCTTGGGATTGAACATAGAACAATTAGTGACTCTGCTAATTGAAAGTTTAACTTGGGCCCCTTTAGCGCTTGCTGCTTCCAGTTGGGAATTGCACCCAGGTCTAATGGTTGTTAACCAGGTATGCTACCAGCAAAGACATGGATCCATCAGCTTAGAGGGTCTGAATTGTTGTGATCAATGAGCTCAGCTAGGGACTGTTCTTGAAAATACCCCCGGTAACAGCTGAAGTATTCCCCATAGAAGGCGAGAATGGCAAGCCGGAGTTTGTTTTGATAGTATCCTAGGTGTTGGAAGGGCCGGCCAGGCATTGCCAGTTCTTGCTTTCCCGCCTGCTTAGGGGGGCTCAGTTCCAGAGGAATAAGGGATTCTTAGCATTGGAAGTGATGTCTCAGTGGCACCTTACTGGCCTTGACAGCAGAGTTATCTTCTTCTTTGGGAAATGCAGTGCTGAAATAAAAGAACTGTCAGGTACTGTAGAGGAACAGATTCAAAGAGAACAAGGCCATCACTTTTCAGGAAAGACGACAGATTGTGTAAGTACGTCAAAGTCAGTACAGGCCAAAAAGAGCTTTTGGCACACAGCTTCAATGGCTAGTGCTATTAGAGAAATGCCTTGGCATAACACAAGCTGTTGGGTTGAAAAGTGGGTGTCTCGGAGCCTCTTCAGTCAGAAGGCTCTCAGAGCTTCTAGATCCGAGACAGGCTGGGTAGGAGGAGGTGGGCTGCAGCATGAATCTCTTTTTGAAGGAGTTCCATTGACTTGGAATATTTGATCCAAATCAGAAGAGTCTGAAAGCTTCCAGTACCCGTCGGAGAACATGAATTATAAACTCAGAAGGCATGCGCCCTGCATCCCCTGGAAGGAAATGGAATCCTCCTTGCATGACTAGGTCAGGAAAATCTCCCTGTGCATTAAGAGGAGGAGGTAACAGTGGCACCGTATTGGTTCGAAAGATTTGGTCACTGGTGGAAAGAGCTGTCAAAGAAGGGTGTGTAGGGCAGTTTTCACATCCAGTTGAATCATAGAAATAAATGCTGAAATGCACTGGTTCCATTATCTCCAAAGAATAATGAGACCAGCGTTGCCTGTGAGGGTCTCTTGTTTTTCTCAGCACTAAACAGATTTCACCCCTTCACCAGCTACCCACCCGCCCACTTCAATTAGAAAGTAACTCCAGATCCCTACTTCTTTGCAACAGTTATTGGGTTTTGTCCAGTCTATAGATTAATTTTTCAGAGTTAGTGTTAGTTCAGGTTAGATAAAGATAATGAAAGTTTCCTAATCCTCTTAAAGAAGATTTATCTGGCTGAGTAGAAAGCTCTCCGAATACAATAAAGCATGTATAAAACCAGGACCTAATCTTTCCTTTAATTTCAAACAGCTGATGGGTATTGATTTTGCAATGAGCAAATCTGAAAAATTTCTGTGCCCTAACCTGTTCCTTAAAAAAACTCCTACTATTATTTATCCTCTCTCCATTTAGAAATGCTAAGGTCTGATTACTGCCACCAATCAGCTGTCATTAAGGAAGAGAAAAACCCACCCAGATCTGTCACCTACCCTGTTAATTATGTATAGATCTAAGAATCAGTTACCTCACCGCTTGCCCAGAGTATTTATGCTGTTTTTCTTGCCAAGCCTCTGATGGAATTTACTGTCATAGTCCATTTGGGATGCACTGTATGCTGTCCCAGGCATTCTAAAATAATCTAGGCATTGTCACCAGGAAAGGGCAAAACTGATTTGGGAAAAGCAAAATAACTTACTGGGCTTTTCCCTCCCCATTTGGGGGCATTTCTAGATCTGAACTCAGACGAAGCAGCTGTTGAAATGTTTGCATGGCTGCGTATTCCATTTTTACACCCATCTACACATCTCACATTCAGCAGGATCTAGAAAGCAAAGTGCTAATATACCCCCCCAAAAAAGCCTGATCTTGCGAGATATGCACCTAAATTTGCAGATCCAATAGACTCTGAGAAATCTCTTTCTATAACCTTAATCTATTTATCTACCCTATCCCGTCTTTATCTTTCTAATTTATCCATTGTCCATTTCTGGTGTATCTGAGCACTTGACACCATTATATAAACGCACATGAGTGATTTACACGTGGACTTCTCTTTTTCTTTCTCCTCCAAGATCCAAATTCCAAACCTTTTGTGGTTCATGCATACCTAACTGTAACTAGAGACAGGTTCAGAAGGCAAGTTTCAGAACTGGATATAGATTGCATTTAGCAGAGGGTTCAAGAAGCAGGTTTGATGCCAAGGCAAATGTTCGGTGTTGGGTCTGATGATGCTGGAATTCCTTGTACTGATCTTATGATAGTTTGTCCCTAGATACATGATTTTGAGATATGGTCCATTTTGGCCTAAAGTCTTAGGAGAAAAGCAGTTGCCATGAGATTTTGGCTGCATCCAAACCATTTACTACTAAATTAACTATAAAAATCCTGGGGTGATTGTCTTATCTCTGTACTGGCACTTCAGTGTAACTATTTATGTAGTTAGAGCTAAGCCTATGCTTACGTACCTCACTGAACTGGGGCTTATATGATGCAATTTAGTGGTTATATGCCCAGTTTCAAACTGGAACTGGTCAAAATGTGTCTGTTCCTGCTAAGTTTCATTTTGAGCTTTGAGGTTAAAATTCCCACCAGTATCATCGATCTACAGCAGGCATCGACCCTGGTGTAATTAAATCCATGGAATAATCATAGAGATGCATTTGGCCCTGGGATTGTACATGGTCGTTCTAAACTGGAATTGACAAGGGGGCAGAGTGTGATGTCCGGCTTAGTTACAACACCGTTTGCTGCCTCCACAGGGTTAATATTAAGGACTGGAAAAGACTGAGTGGGGACCAAACTTAGGAGAGGAGAATGGCTGCAGGAAACAGATGGAAAGGGAGGGGCTCTCTTTTTTGCTGCAAGAGTGTGTGTCTGAAATGAGTGTGTGTGTGAGATAGAGAGAGAGAGATTATAGCTTTGCCTCCTATTTCCCCCTCCGCACGCTCCATCTCTCTTCTGCACAGAACAACCAGTATCTTGCCTACTAAAATCCTTGTGTGATTATCTTATCTCTTTAAAACAAGCCGAAAAAGCCTCTTACTTCACAGAGACACTTGTGCCAAAACTCTGCTTGCAGCAGAGGAGAGCGCAGGGAAATAGAGATCCAGGGGACCTGCAGCCATGGCTTTCACAGCAGCGCAGTCTGCAATGCAGACCTTTTCCCTAAAGCGCTCAAGAATCAAGAAGGTTGGGGATTGTGACATTCATGGATGACCTTCCTCTGGAAATGCTTTATTTCCACACACAGGGCCAATTTTGCCTCGAGCGTAACCAGGCATTGTTCAGTTGACTTTAATGGAGTTCTCCCCACTTAACATCAGCTGTGAATTTGGTCAGTAGTTCTTAGCTTTACCTTTATTCATCCAGATGACTGGATCTTCCTTTCACACTCTCCATGTCTTTCAGGTGTCGTGATCATAACCCAGTGCTAAGAATGCTTGTGGCCAAGTGATGTTTGAAGCAATTTCACTGCTAGTATGGATAGGGCAAAACCAGAAAGTGCTCAGTGGTGCTGAAAATGGTTTTGTCCCATCCATACTATCAGTTAAGCCATTTTCAGGACATGCTCAGGGAGACTGAGGGCAAAGGTCATAACCATAGGTCAACTTCCCAGTTTAGCCGGGTCTTCTAAATTGAATCTGAGCTTGAGGAGCACAAGTGACTGTGCGAATCACTGATTGTTTTGGTCAGCTGGCAATTCTGAAAAATGGGGAGGGGGGAGGATTGTTTCAGGTTGACCTAAAAACAAAAGTTTATTGAATTTTTCAGCTCCACAAAACACTAATAGTTTAAGGTTGAACAAAACATTTTGTTTGACCTGCAGTGAAACTTTGCATTGAGATTTGGAGCTTTTTAAAACAAAAAAGTCATTTGGAAACAAAAAAATCAAAAAAGTTTGTTGACTTTTTTCAGATTTTTCTTTCCACATAAACTATTTAGGAAAACCAACACAACTTTGTGAAACAGTCCTGAGTCACTGACACTGCATTTTTCCCTGAAAAAAAGTTTCAGCTGAAAAATGTCACCCGTTTGTACAGGTGACCACACTATAATGGAAACCAGGTAACCAAGATCCAGTACTACTTGAACATGTAAAAAAGCTTTTACTTTACTGGCTTCCTATCAGTGGAAATGCATTAACTATTTTCTTCTTTGTGATTTGGGACTGCTAGCATAACCCAAATCACAGAGAAGTGCTCTGTCCCCCTCTAGTGGCACCTAGACCATCGAGAGCAGGGGTTCTCAAACTGGGGGTGGGGACATCTCAGGGGTCGCAAGCTGTCAGCCTCCACCCCAAACCCCACATTGCCCCAAGCATTTATAATATTGTTAAATATATTAAAACGTGTTTTTAATTTATATTGGGGGAATCGCACTCAGAGGCTTGCTGTGTGAAAGAAGTCACCAGTACAAAAGTTTGAGAACCACTGATCTAGAGGTTGATGAGTCTGTTACTGCCATGGCTAAAAGCTATGTATCTTTCAGCTCATGAAGTAGAGGCTCATACATTAAGTTTCAGAAGTACCAGGTTCAGTCCTGCCCACCGACGACATGGACATACACTAGGACTGGCCCTCTAGGATGGGATCCCCTTTTCACCCCAACTTTTTTTAAAGCAAAGTCATTTGCTTCATTTTCTCCCTCCAATAAATCCATGAGTTGATACTGCCCAGTTGTCATTTCAATGGAGCCATAAGGTACTACATCAAAGACTGGTCATAGGAGATACAGAAACTTTCACCACTTGTTTCCTGCTTCAGATGCAGCCCTGGTTGATAATGAGTGGGAACTGTTTTGCTCTGACAACTCTTTGATGGCCTGAGTCCAGTTCTGAGCGGGCAGTATCACAGACCAAACCACCAGTGTTGACAGTAATTGCCCATCTCAGCAGAGAAGCCAAGGACTAAATGGGCCATGGAGCCTGTATGCCCATCTTAACTCTGCAGTTGGTTTTCCCTGGTTAAGGTTGAGACTTGCAGGATAAGAGCAGCATATGGAGAATTTGCACAGTTGCGGCACACGTTGTCCCTGTTCAGTGGCTAAGTAGAGGATCCAGTCTCTGGGGCTGTCAGTCAGCATTAAATTCATGTACATTTTCAATACAAAGCCCAAACACTGCACTATCTCTAGTGTAAACTGTAACATTTTGGACCAGTAATTACAGTGTATACATGATGTCAACCTCATTTTTCCTACAGTCCCTGAAGGGAGGCAGTGCTGTCTAGTGGTCAGAGCAAAGGAGGGGGCGCCAAGATTCCTGGATTCTATTCCCAGTTTTTGCCACCTGACTTGCTGTGTGACACTAGGGAAAGTTCTCTAATTGCCTAGTGTTTTCCCATCTCTTATATGGGGATAATAATCCTTAATTCACTGTTATTAATGCTCATGAAGCGCTCAGAGAGGCTCAGACAGAAGCTCTCTCAGGTAGGAGAGCAAAGGGTCCTCATTTGTACCTAGTTACACCCAATGGAAGTGCCAGTGCTCTGACAGAAAGTTGGCACTTAAAAGACCCTCTCCACGTTCTGCTGCATCAGGGAGATTATAGCCAGACTGCAGCAATAAAAATGAAAGAAGGGAAGGGTGGGGGCAGAGCCTGAGTTTAAACCTGTGAGTGCAGCATCAGCACAGAGCGAAAATCGACAGGTGAAGCAGAAAACTCCTGAAAACTGGAGACAGGCCTGAACCCAAACGCTGGCTCTAAAGTGACCCAAGCTTTGGGGGAAATCGCATTTGGATCTGAACTTTGTGATTGGCCTGCCTCTGTATAATAAGAGGATACAACGGTTGGGTGGTGAAGTTTAGGAGATCTGGGAGGCTCCTTCCCAGCTCTGCCACGAGCTCTTTGGGCAGTCACTTAGGGCACAGTTTTCAAAAGCAGCTAAATGACGTAGGAGCTTACGGCCCAGCTCAACACCAGTATTTAGATGTTGCTCTGCTCAGCATTACAATGCCTAACTACTTCAGGAACGTAAGGCTCATTTTCAAAAGTGATTTAGGGACTTTGGTGCCCAAGCCCTATGTTTTTTTAATGAGTCTAAGGCTAAAGATCTAAGTCCCATTTGAAAATGGTTCTTAGGCGCCTACATCATTCAGAGTGCTGTTCAAAATGTGATCTTTATACTGTGTCTACACGGATGGCAGCATGTAGAGTACTGGGACCCCATGGGTAACTACATGCTGCTATAAAAAGTGGGCGGCGTCCACACTTGTCACTGCAAGCTGTAGCTACTTGCTGCCGTGAAAAGACTCCGGCAGTGGGGAAGGGCTCCAACCACAGACATGCCAACTTTCTGGTTTCCGTGGGGATGCTCAAACCCCATTATGCCCCAGGCACCGCCCCTACTCCACCGCACCCCTTCCCCCAAAACCCCACCTCTGCCTCTCTCTGCCCCATTCCTCCCCTCCCCTGATTGTGCCCCACCCTTGCTCCACCTCTTCCCACCCCCACTCCTCCTCCTCCCGCCAATGCCTTCTGCCCGCCGCTGAACAGCTGATCAGCAGCAGTTGGGAGGCGCTGGTGGGGGAGGAGCTGATCGGCAAGGCTCTGCACCCACTATTTTTTTCCATGGGTGTTCCAGCCCTGGAGCACCCATGGAGGCAGCACCTATGGCTCCAGCAGCTACTTTTGCCTCCTTGCCTTTCCATTGCAAGAGCCTTTTGCCACTGCTGGAGATTTTCCCTGTGGCGGGCTCTGGCAGTGGGGAAGCAGTGGGACACGGCACTGCTAAAAATAGCCATGTAGAAACGAGAGGCACTGCTTGGGCGTGCCGAGAGCCATGAAGAGAACATAGCCTGGGGGATTAGGCATGTAGGGCTTTCCCCCACCTAAGCCGTACCTCGCCATCTACACTACTGTCTATACCCGTGCTAGCAGGGTGGGCAGTGTCTGCACTCTACATGCTGCTGTGAGTGTAGATGTCCCTTTAATCTCTTTGTGCCTCAAATCTGCATCTGTAAAATGGGGTGTTTTTTTTCCTCCAATCCTCTGTCTGTTTGGTTTGTTTAGATAGTAAATTATTTGGACCAGAGTTTGTCTCTTACTACATGTTTGTACAATACTTATTCCTGCTGATCTTAATGGAAGCCTCTAGGCGCTATCATTATAGCACTAATAATAGCAATGGGTGGGAGCAGAGCCCTACCTGGGTGTCAGCCCTCCTGGCATTCTGGGGACACTCGGATATGGGTCGGAATGTGGAGGCTCTGGTCCATCTCCCTTGAAAACCCAGGGGATCCCAGTGGAACCACAAACAGCCACTGTCTGGGGCAACACAAGTGGTAGGTTTATGCTCCTCAGCTTAACGAGCTGCATTGCGTGCTCAGCCTGGCTAGCCAACAGGCATTAATGACCAGTTAGCAACTGTGTTCAGCTCAATTAATTTATATGTGTATTTTGCAAAACTCAAAGTTGCCCGGTTAGATTATCGATTCTTTGTCCCTGTATTCAATTTGTTTTTAATTGCTCTACTGCAGGGCCAGACCTCCCCTCATAGCAACCCCGCGGTAAATCTGCCAGTGACTCAACAATCAACAATAAATGTGTCTCTTCATGTCGTTATTAATATGTCTCCTGGATTGGTTCATTACAGCAGTTAACAATGGTTTATAAGAGCAGGGATGGCGCAGGACCAGAGGGCTTTTTTTTTTTCTGTTTTCTCTTTTTCAGAGGCTATCTTGTCGTGATACGATGGATGGTTTCGGGCACACACATGTGCGTGCGTGTGTGCATGAGAGAGAGAGAGAGTTATAAACAGAAAGATACCTGGGATTTAATTTAATGTAACTAGGGTATGAGCCACCTAATCCTCTTCTTATCATAAACAGCTGTTGGGCTTAGGACTTTTCTCTGTCTCCCTCTGCTTTTGCTATCCCTGTATAAATGAAACTGGAGCCGTTTTGGCAGACCACATAAAGGTGAACAGGGGAGGGAGGGGGGAAAGAATTGGCAGAGTGACTTCACTGGCGCTAATGACATCAGAGGAGCTGTAATTTCGCCATCAGACCAATTAGTCGAAAGCAGAGGCTTTTGCCTTTGAAAGGGTGTTGATTAATAAAGACAGAAATGCAGCTCTTGGAAGGGAAGTGAGATTCTGGCTAGAGGGACGCCAAAAAATCATCACAAACATGCCAGCCAACAAGGCCAATTCCTTTTCATTTGATTTTTTGTGCATGTGAGTGATTTGCAATCCTGTCGGGGAGGGAAGTGTCTTTTATCTGCGTGCCATAGAAATGCACACGGAGAAATCATTGGAAGCATCAGTGGTATAAACAGGAGCACTCTGGAATCTACTGACAGCACAGAACTCCTGCAGTGTCCCATGCATGGATTGTTTCAGGATATAGAATATATTTCTCTTGAATACAGAGCTCTTAGTCAATGTTTTGGTTGATGCTGTGCATTTTACACTTAATGTACCGCTTAACAATATCACTCCATTTCCTCAGTAGCAAGATTCCTTGGAGAGGGAAATGAATGACATAAAAATCACGCATCAGTGACAATTGGGGTGGCATGGAAGAGGCTGCAGCAGCAGCGGAAGGAGATGAAGGGTGAGTGTGAAAGATGGAAGGTAGTGAAGAAGGCGTAGGGTGAGGGCCAGGGGAAATGGCAGGAATGGGGTAATACTTACCATCTCTAAGGCACTTTACCAACATCAACTAATTGAACAAGTTAAGGAAGTATAGTCAGAGAAGGACCGGCTGTTTGGAGAGGCTAATAGAAAAATAGAGGAAATTGGAAGAGATTGATAATGGGAGGAAAAGAAGGAGAGACGGTGTGGAGGGGGAGGATATTAGAAAAGGATGGAGGGAAAATAGAGACAGGATGATAGAAAGTGGAACACAGAAGGAAAAATGGAAATGATCCTGGGGAAAAAGGGAAAACACATGGCAAGAGGGAAACATGGAAGGAAGTGAGAAAGAGGAGGTGTGGGGAAGAGGGGAGAATAGGAGATAAAAGGGCTCGATCCTGCAAGGTGCTGAGCATTTTGGCCCTGTTGCAGGAAAGCTCTAGGGCATGTGCTGAACTGTAAGCATGCGGTAGTCTTATTAAAGTCAATGGGAGTGCTTGCATGATGAAAGTTCATAGATTCATGGAGATCATAGATTTTAGGGCTAGAAGAGACCAATATGATTATCTAGGACGATATGAATAATGCAGGCCAGACCATTTTACCGAGTGATTCCTTCTGCAGAAAGCCAATAACTTCTGGTTGAGTTGGAGCATATCATTTAGACAGATGTCCAGTCTTGATGTAAAGGCTTCAAGTGACAGGGAATCCACCATGTACCTAAGTAGATGGTTCCAATTGTCAGTTACCTCATGATTACAAATTCATGACTTATTTCTAGTGTGAATTCGGCTGGGTTCAGCACCCAGCCACTCAATCTTGTTATACCTTTGTTTGCTAGATTAAAGAGCTCTCTAACAGGAATCTGCTCCCTGTAGAGGTACTTATAGGCCATGATCAAATCACCTCTTAACCTTTTCATTGAAAAAAACTCAATAGATTGAGCTCCTGAAGTAAGTTTCAGTGTCAGGCAGGTTTTCAAGAGCTCAAATCATTCTGGTAGCGCTTTTGCGAACCCTCTGCTAATTTTCAACAACCTTTTAGAGGTGTAGGCACCAGAACTGGATACCTTACCCAGTAACAGTTTCACCAGTGCCATGTACACAGTGATAATACCACCTCCCCTCTCTGATGGACTGCAGCCTCGGTGTGGTGGAGAGGCTTGCATGGGCTAAAGATCCTCAGAGCTACATCATCCAGAGCTTTCATACTCCTGGTAGGGACCCCCTTGGCGAGCCGGTCTGAGGCGAGGCTCCTGACTAACCAGGGTCCAAACTTCACAAGACCCCAACGGTGGATCAGGCACATATAGAGGATATTTTAGTGCTCTTCAGCTGTGAAGGAGGGTGATGGGTGCAGCAGGCGGGAGGCTGCTGATTGTCTTGGATCTCCTTGCCACTGGGTCAAGGCATTGCTCCTGTTAAGTCTCATGTGGTCACTGCCTGCTCACCGGTTTCCCCACATTAAAAGATTTCACGTGCTGACCTCTGCCTAAGTGCTCATAACCGCACAAAGCCTTGCGGTGACGTAGGAGTGGCGGTGAAGACAGGAGCAGTGATTTCTGGGAGTCTTTCATCACACACCTGCACAAAGGCGGCAGCCATGTGACGGTCGTCTTGTGCTTGGATGAGACAGAAGTGCATTTTGGCAGCAGCAGCTGTGACTGAGCAGGCCTTTTTAGGATCCTCTCTGCTCACCCTAAATAGGGAAGGGGCTAGAAAAGATGTCCCAAACATAGACTGGCTCACACACTTCCAACTGGATGACCACGTCCAGTGGGATCTCCTAAGTCCACTGCTAAAACAAGAGATATAAGTACGGCTCTCTGAAATTCATGGTCCATTTTGGTAAATTTCATAATTGTGGGATTTTTTAAATTGTACATTTCATGATTTCAGCTAGCCTGCATAACTTGAAGGGACTGTTCAAGTTAAATGGCTCATCAAGGGACACTTAGCTCACAATGGACCACGGGAAACGGCTATCTACACTTAATGGATTTTCCTGTGAGCGTTTCATCGGACGTATAGGTGATAGCTTCTGCTGTGACTAAGAGAAATCATGCACGGACATGTGACTTGCCCATGTGAACCCAAACACCATCTTGCTACCTGTAATTTTCCACAGGAAGAACAGTGGGATTCCCTTCAGTTGGCAGACGCTATGAAAGCCCTGGAAACACCTCCGTTTTGCCTCTTTCCTGCTTAAACCTCTGGACTATGAACTTATACTAATAGGCATTCTAACCAAGGGACTGAGGACCTTCCAATGATTTGGAAGCAGCCAGAGACTTGATTAAGCCAGCAGTTTATTCCATCACTGCTATAAGCCTGATATAAGAATTTTTCAATTGTTGTATGTATTTGATTCCTTTAATCAATTTTAACTCACATTTCGTTCTATAAATAAACCTTTAGATTTTGGATACTAAAGGATTGGTAACAGCGTGATTATAGGGTAAGATCTGAGTTATATATTGACCTGAGTATGTGGCCAGTCCTTTGGGATCAGAAGAACCCTTTTGTTTGATGAAATTGGTTTTAAAGAACCACTCATCTTTAAGTGTTGTGTCTGGATGTTGAATCCAGGATTGGAATGCCCAAGGAGATTGCTTTTTCTGACTGACTTCTTGTGAGTCAGAAGTTTACTTTTATTGCTGGTTTGGTATATCTTATGGGAGAATAACCACCAGTTTTGGGGTGTGTCTGCCCTATTTCTCAGCAGTTTGTCCTGAATTTGGTATTCTCAGCTGTGATTCATGGAGGCCTGGTGACAACCCCTAAATCCTTTTCAGAGTCACTGCTTTCCAGGGTATGTTCCCCCAAACCTGTAAATTTGACGTACTGTTTTCCATCCTAGACCTTGTGTTTTGCACTATTAAAATATGTGTTGTTCAGATGAGCTAGACAAGTGATCCCAGTAACTCTGTAGAACTGATATGTCCTTCTCATTGTTTACCATTCCTCCAAGTGGTAAATGTGTTCTCTGCAAACTTTACCAGGCATAATGTTATATTTTGTTCCAGGTTATTGATATACATATTGAAAAACATAGAGTCATGGCAGTTCTCTGTAGGACCCCCCCTAGAAACATCCACAATGGATGATAATTCCCTATTTACAAGTGTTTTTTTTTTAGATCTGTCATCTAGTCTGTTTTTAATCCATTTAATAAGTGCTGAATTCATTTTGTGGAGTGCTAATTTTTTAATCAGAATGTTGGGCAGTACTTCGTCTTTCTGAAGTCTAAGTATATGATAGCTGTACTATCCCTTGTCTATTTAGTGACAGATCTGTATCATTCTAGGATTTCTTTTGCTCCTGATATACATAAAGAACCCTCCTCTTTACTTTCCTTAATCTTACTAGCCATAGATTTTTCATTAATACCTTTAGTTTCTCTTATCAATTGTCTGCAGTTCACAATTGTTAATTTATAGTCAGTTTGCAGTGTTGTTCTAGCCATGTTGGTCCCAGGATATTAGAGAGACCAGGTGGGTGAGGTAATATCTTTTATTGGACCAACTGATTTATGATTCGAACTGTGTGTAGCTTGAAAGCTGGTCTCTTTCACCAACAGAAGTTGGTCCAGTAAAAGATATTGCCTCACCCATCTGGTCTCTCTAATGTATAATCAGTGCTGTCAACTTCCCCCTTTCTCCTTTTGCTAGGGATATCGCTGCTTTCACCTCCATTTTTAACCCAGAAAGAAGCTGTCGTAAACAGATAGCTAAGGGTTAATGTCTCTTTCACCTGGAAAGAGTTAACAAACAACACCTGACCAGAGGACCAATCAGGAGACAAGATACTTTTAAATTTGGGTGGAGGGAAGCTTTTGTGTGTGTTCTTTGTCCATTGTGTGTTCTTCTCTCGGGGGGGTCTCAGCGAGACCAGACATTACTACAGGCTCTCTAAGTTTCTGTTCAAATAGTAAGTAAAAAACAGGCGATTTAGGCTTTTTGATTGTTTTTTACTCTATTTGCAATTGTGGATCTGGCTGGTTAACTTTTTATATGTCTTAGTTGCTGGGAATATTTTGATTTGTATTGGTACTGGGGGAAAGTTTTCTTTCTGGTGTCTGTAAGCTATAGGACCCTGTAATATTTACATCTTGAAGTTACAGAGAGATAATTCTTTACTTTTTCCTTTTTTTATTAAAAGAATTCTTTTTAGAGAACCTGATTGATTTTTTTCCTTGTTTCCCTTGTTTTATCCCAGGGGATTGGGTTAACTCACCCAGGACTGGTGGGGGAGACGGGAGGGGGGGAGAGGTAGAAATCTCTCTCTGTTTTCCTTGAATCTGTTTGCCTCTTTGTGGAAGGGAAGGGACATGCATGCTTCTCTATATTGTGATTTAAAGAGGTTGGATTCAGTATCTCTCAGGATAGCCCAGGGAGGAAAGTCTGGGAGGGGAAAGAAGGGGAATGGTTATTTCTCTTGTTTAAGGAATATCCAAGGGATTTGGGTTCTTGGGGGTCCCCAGGGAAGGTTGGGGAGATCAGAGTGCCCCAAAACACTATATTTTTGGGTGGTGGCAGTGTTATCAGATCTAAGCTGGTAGTTAAGCTTAGAGGATTCATGTGCTAGTATCTCATTTTCTGAACTCTAAGGTTCAGATCTGAGAGAGAAAGCTATGACAGAAGCCTTGTGTTGTTGTTGCAGAACTAGGGGTGTTTTGAGCATCCGGTGAAATGAATTAAGTAAGGACCTAGATACCTCTCTTAATCAAGGCCTAAGTATTTTTTTTGCAGTGGAGCCAGAGTGCTCAACACTTCCCAGGTTGTAACCCAGAAAGGAGATTGAGGGTGCATATTCACTTGGCAGAAGAGATACTCTAGCTTTGGCTTCTGGGGCACATACACCTAGCAGGGGTAATTCGGTTCATTCACAACATGCCATTCTTGATCTCTTCAGCACAAAGAAAGATGCCCAATGTCAGACACAGCAGCATTGATCAAAGTGGGCTGTTTTGAGAAAAGGCCATGCTGATGGATGCATCAGAGAGAGAGAAACACATCTCATTAGTAAGTGTTTCTAAAGCAGTTTGGGTTTTTTTTTTTCCTTCCCTTCTTCACAACAACAACTTGTTCCTTAACTTCAAAAAAACCCAATGTGGCTGTTCTTCAGTTGCAACACGTTGTGCCTGAGGGCCCTGAGACAGGAAATCTCACAACTTCGGCTTTTAGACTCTCTTTGATAATGTTGTCTTTGATATATGGTCAGATCATGAACCGGTGAGACCTATTAAAACTTTACCAGGACGATGTACCACACAATATGGAGATGAGAAGGCCATGCTCAGCCTTAGTGTGTCTTTAGAAGTGTTCTTCCAGCTGCATTAGCTGCCTTTCCACTTAAGGTTCTTGCCCTGAATCTTCCTCCTTTTCAGGACATGGAAGGGTGTGCGTGTAGGCACAGTGGTGCACAAGGTAAATCAGTGCAGGTTTGATTTTGTACATTGTAGGATGCAACAAATCAGATAAAAGACCATAACAATAATAGTAGAGGAACCAGTCTTGTTCCCATTGAAGCATGGTAAAGGTTTAGCCAGTTACTATAATAGGAGCAGAATTTGATCCCAAGACAGTACCTTGAAAGAGTGACACCTGCCAGGTTCGGGATCAAATTCTCTGCCAGTGTAAATGCATGCAGCTTTGTTAATTTTAGTCAAGTTGCACTGATTTGAACTAGCAGAGAATTTGTCCACAGGAATCTTAGTTATTCAACACTGTATAGATCCCTCAGTATGCCAGGCCCCTGATGCTGTCTGCACCTCAGTTTACCCATATGCAAAATGGAGATATTGTTACTTCAGGCTTGGACGATTAGTTAAGACCCAGGGTATGGCTACACTGGCACTTTACAGCGCTGCCACTTTCACGCTCAGGGGTGTGGAAAAACAGCCCCCTGAGCGCGGCAAGATACACCCATAGAGGATGTGGTTTACGTGCAGTGCTGGGAGAGCTCTTTCCCAGCGCTGGCGCCCCAACCACACTCACACTTCAAAGTGCTGCCACGGCAGTGCTCCCGCAGCAGCGCTTTGAAGTTTCAAGTGTAACCATAACCTCAGAGTGATCTGAACATAGGAAGTGAAAGGCATGTGCTAAGTAAGTAAGTCTCTGTTTGCTAATGCAAGACTGGAGAGTTTAGAGGGAGGTTTTGCCATGTAGTCTGCAAAGACAACTACTGCTCAGACCTGAGGAAGGGGTGATTAAGAACAGAATGCATGACCTGCACAGATACAGACTCAAGTATCTAAGACCAGTCTCCATCCCAGGCCTGGAAGTTTTATTTGCATCTAAGATCCTTACCCAACAGCAGTAGGTTGGTGATTTCAAATTTTGATGTCAGTTTCAGGAAAAAGACTAATGAAGCTGAGAGTTGATGCAAACTAAACCCAATTCAAATGCTAGCCCTTCCCTGCCATGAGGTGAGGGTCATTTAGAAGACACTAAATAGTACAGGAGAGCTATAACCTGCCCCATGAGTGGATCAAAACTCCTTACTGGACATATACAGTGGGGCCCAGCATTGCTAACCTGAGGCATTCAAAAGTCCTGACTCCCCAAAATCCTGAGATTGGCCTAAAACCATGAAGTAAATGATTCATAATGAACAGTTGTTACTCAATTAGTGTTTGGATTTTGCTTACCTTTGGTTTGAGCTTTTAGGGTACACTTAAGTCACATTTGTAAGTGGTGCTTCACAACTGTGAGAACAAGAAACCTTTTTTAAATGGAAGCTGAGATTTTCATGTGATCACATGACTTCAGGAGCTGGTTCTTCACCCACCACTGCTGTTTAACACAGAGTGGGTCCCTTTTTTTAAGCAGCACAACACAAGAGTTTTGTCTAAGAAAGCTAAAAGCATCTTGTTAATACTCTATTGGAATAGTGTGTGTGGAATTTTCCTTAGTCAGAATGTAATTATCTATATTAGGATTAACCAGAACACAAGGTTCTCAGCCTCTTCCCTTGTCCAGACTGCTCTTACAACCCACACACCTCACCGCTCTGGTACTCTAGCCCCTCTAGTGGCACCGAGACCACTTAGAGCCATCAAATAAGGCTGTTGCAGACTCAGTTAACAGTCAGTTGGTTATTAGCTCATACACTAAGCTTCAGAGGTTGCAGGTTCGATCTCACCTGCTAATGACCAGGGTCTGCTAGCATTACACTGTTACTTTTTTAAATCATCACAAATGATCTGGACCTTTGTTTCAGATCTGAAACTAAAGAGAGCCCTTTACTAGGGACAGGGCTGCCGGGCCTGCACCATTATGGGTGTTAAGATGTATCCATGGCAAGATTAGCAGCAAGTATGTCCAATGAAGCAGCAAGACAATATTATGAAAGTTTTTTTAAAAAATACTCCCACAACTTTAAAGAAACAACCATCTTTGCTAACACCAGCACACCCAGGTTCCTACAGGTGACCCTTCCTTCAGTAACTGACTTCTAGCTGTAAGATCGAGAGTTTTATAGAGACCTTACCGGAACCACTTCTGGGAAAGGGAGATCCCTGAGTGATGGACAGCTCTTTCTCCCCCTCATGCCTTGCTCCACAACAGCTTCTCTATCACAGCATCATTCTTTACTCTCCTGCCAAGTGGAGGAGACTGAGCAGGACTGGTCCCAAAAGGTGTTGCACACCATTTACTCCTAGTGAAATCACCCTTACCAGAAGATGCTCAGCACTTCACAGTGACACTGCTATCTTAGCTTTGTGTTCCTTATGTCCCAAGTGCTATGCAGATCTATGGTACTGTTTAAGCAAAGACTAAATACTGACCTAACTTAGCTTAGGTGCAGGTAGAGTAGACTGTAACCAATGTGTCAGGGTTCCCTCCCCACTCTGAACTCTGGGTACAGATGTGAGGACTCATATGAAAGACCCCCTACACTTCTATTCCACCAGCTTACATTACAAAACATCCAAGGCATAGCTTCCTTTCCTTGTGCTTGGACAGTATTGCTGCCCCTAAGTGATTTAAACAGACATTCAGGGAGGGGCTGTTTGGAGCCCTATCCCCAAAAGATATCCCCCTAAGCTCCTTCACCCCCTTTCACATGGGGGCTTGAGAATATACCAGCCAATAGGTTAATGAAATGAGCAGACCAGAGCCCTGGTTTTTAGGACAAAAACCAGGTTTGTAAAAGAATAGTTTTATTTAAAAAAATAGAAGTATCACACCTGCAAAATTAGGACAGAAAACAACTTTACATGCTAAATAAGAAGATTTAAACACACAGGATTCCCCTCTGATTCTGCTTCACATGTAACAGGAATAAAATTACCTCTTAGGATAGAGAAAATTCATAGGCTAAAACAAAACAAATAGATTTCCTTGCTGTTACTTATCATTTCTGGATCTTGTTGGAGCTGGTTTACCTGCTTGGTCTTTGTCCCAAGAGGGAACCAACAAGGAGCACCAACAAAACCTTCTACCACCCCCAGATTTGAAACTATCTTCTTTCCCCATTGGTCCTTCTGGTCAGATGCCAACTAGGTTAACTTAACTGATGAACCCCTTACCGGTAAGTGATTCTGTACCTCTGGCCAGGAGGGATTGTGTTACTGAATACATAAAAGTTGTTACCCTTCCCTTTATATTTGGGATGATGTCCCCCCCGGCTTGTACAGCTGCTCCTTGGATTGAGTGTTAGACTGGTATGTTGATCATACTCCCTATTTGATCATGTTGTCCCTGCCACTGCACCTTGCAATAGCATTAGGTGTTTTGCTGATGCAATGGGGATCAGCAAAAGCCAATATTCCGAACAGAGGCAAGAGGTTAAATCATGCTAGTGGGGAAAAGCAAAGTTATGCCCAGACTTTAGGCTTTGTAAGTGTGGGAATGGAGAGCAAGAGAATAAAACAATCAAAGGGCTTTTAAAAGGAAGAGGGGAATCACTTATGCTGGCAGAGTCTCTCCCCAGCAGGATATAAGGGGGAAACATCCCTTACCTTGAAAAATAATGTTTTGCAGTCTCCTGTTCTGCATGCATCTGTGCAAGTTGCTGGGCCACAGTGGGAAGGCAGAGACTGAAATGGGTCCAGCCAGCTTCGGTATGTTTTATTTCACTTCTGCTGGCTGACAGGACAGCAAAAAAACAGGAAAAGCCAATTAGAACTGGCACTGTTACAAGGGATCCTAGGGAGATTCCTGGGAGAAACATGGGAACCTCTCAAAGGAAAGGATCATCGAGATATCTTATGGAGGTTGAAAGCCTCTGAAACTGGTTGGTGCATAAAGTGACTACCTCCCAGCTACATGCTGGATCTGACTCAGCAAGTCAGATCATGCCAGGGAGGCAGGATAATACAATAATTCACCTTCTCACTTTCAGCTCTGCATATCAATAGGGTCTCAAGTGTTTCATCACAGCAAAGGTCCTGGCATGAGACAAGAGGAAAGGAAAGTTTAGATTCAGATCACAGGCTGATTATTTCCCCCCTTGTGTGAGTGGACTTGATCAAGAGACCACTAAATATCCTTCAATTCAATTCCTGGGACACTGGATCAGATTCAGGATTTGAATTTCAACCAGGAGCTGTGGAAATGGTTCTGATTTTGCAAGGACTGCTTGGTCTTGTTTTGATTTTACAAAACCCAAACTGGTGATGGCTGAGTCTGGATCCTAGTTGCCAGAGGTTCAGGGCTTTGATTAAGTAGTTCTGGTTGGGCCTGTTTCTGATACAGCATCCAGGGAGGTGATGCATCATCTTGTTCCCTGGGATACCATGGTGACTAGTGGCTTGTCATGGCATATACAGGAATGGACACTTGATCAGGGTGATATGCTCACCTGCACCAAGATCAAACTGATTGCCACATTTGGAGAGAAATTAATTTCCCCCACAGCACATTAGCAGGGGTTGGCTAACCTCCACCTTTGAGCTGGCATCATCTGTAAGATGTCATGTCAAGGACTGCACTGAAGGCTTACCCAAGGGTGGTGCCTAATTTGCATGAATATTTACATATATTTGCATAGTTTAGCCTAACAGGTAATTAGGCAACACTCCCTTGCTGTTAAAATGTGACATTGGGAACAGCAGGTTTTGGCTGCATCCAGTACAAGGTAATGGTTCCTGGGGACTTTGTACTGAGTGCTGGTGTAAGTAGCAGATTGACTGCTTTGGAGACTGAAGTGGTCTGTCTGTGGAATAGGCACAGGCTCCCCCTCCCCCTGTCCTGTAAGCACCCCTTAACCCAGACAGGGAAGGGATACCTTGAGCAGTAATAAGATCCCTGCCTAATTTCTTCAACCTCCCAGCTGAGACTGCCAACTAGGAGTTGAACTGTGTCCAAGTTAGAATCAGGACTCACAATTTGTCAGACCACTGTTTTATTAGCGCAGCACTCTGCCAACATCCAGAATATGTCAGTAGCCATGCAAGGCCTAAACAGTCTTATTTATATAGATAAGCGATCAGGAATTAGACAAAAGGACAAAGAAAGCAAAAACAGTAGAAATCACCTGGGGCACAGCATGCATATCCTACTTCCTTACTAACTGTTATCCATCTAAGGCTAATACTTCACCAATTGCCCTTAAATGGTGCAATTGTTCTATGTTAATGTCTGTATTCCTGACACCTGGATTGCAACATTGACAATTTTGCTTAAAGGTACAGACATTTCTTTAATCCTTTCTATTGTTAGGGTATAGTTCATTCTACTTTCACACTCCCTCCTTTTGGTCAGGTGCACACCATGACCAACAATTACTGGGTTCCACAAATTAACTGTTCCTTATCTCTGTTCATCAGCTATATTCAAAATCATCATATTAGCACTCTGTTTTGGGGCAGTCATCTGGGTGACCATTCTGGATATAACAGGAGATTAATGGAAAGCATACAAAAATCACTAAGATTCCAAACAGGATAGTTAGGGCTCCCTGAAACAACCAGTTTCCTATGCCAGAGAAATTCAACAGGTTTTAGCCATTTCCATAAAGAAGTCTTCTCTACTTGGGGAAGATATGCGATTTGTTCTAAGTGGCTAGCATGATCTATTACCTCATTGGTATCAGGTATAAACAGACAACACTGGAAAACAGTAAGAGCACAGGTCCCTCCTTTGGCTGCCAGCACTATGTCCAATGCCTGACTGTTCTGGAGGGCCACCTGTCAGATCATCCCTGTTTCTTTGGCCAGGGCTCTTGAACTTTCTCCTGTTTTATTTGCTATTATTTCAACTACTGCTTGTAACCTCAGGAGCCTTTTTGCCTGGTGTATTATTCCTCCAAGTGGGATATAGGAATTGCCAATAGCCTCTTCCCAGGTGTCGTTACTGTTCCATGTTGTGTTAAACAAACAAGGTCCTCCACTGAGGTCTGGGGAATTGAGTGGGATAGCCAGGACAGGAACACCAGTTTGAGAGTGGGCTGGGATGTGGCTGCAGACCCAGCATTTAGAAATAAGGGTCTGAGCTATCCACACTTGCTGCTGGATAAAAGAATTGTCATTGTGGACTCCCCAGACCTTGAGACAGCAGCCGAGGAACAGGCACCACCAGAGGCATATGCTGGAGGCAGGGCTCTTCTGGTTCTGGCAAGCTCAACTGAGGGAACTGCAGTCAGTTTTCTGTCCACCAGGCAGCAGGTGCTAGGCTCACTACTGCTTCTTCTTGGGCCTTGTTCTATGTAGTCATCTGCTTCTGGCAACCCTTACGAGAGCGTAGATTGTAAGATATTGCAGGCTGTACCTCTACATCTTCTGGAGTCAAAATTGACTCTGCATGGTCCTGAGGTGATGATTGGTTCACTGGGGGTGGTGCATTTAGACTGCAAAGCATGTATCCACTCTGAGATGCCAGACAGTTTAACAGCCATCCCTTGACTCTGGCTATAACAATGGCCTTCACACCTTATCTTTTCCTGATGCATACATTCCTCATTCACACAAATAGATTAAGAATACAAACAGTATTTTATAATGAACAAAAAAGCATTGCAAATTAAACCTTGCTAAATTTTACAATTAATAACTAAGAGTTTACATTCAGACCCAGGCCTTCAATGTTTCTCTAATTTACTTGACACAGAATCCTGTCACTTACTAACTGAATCTTAAAACAAAGTTAAGGGCCCAATTTGTAATGCATATGGGAAAATGGAATCTTATAGTCCCGGGGGTCTTCTTTCTGCTGTTCAAAAAGGGTGGCTAGCAAGATGAAATCAAATCATACATCAATTCTTATGGGACACTATAAAATCCTGCTCCTATATATCCCCTTTGACACTAAGATTATCACCAGTGTCACTTTAGTCCACATAATAGAAAAAACTGGAAGGTGATTTCGACCTGTGGCTTTAGCTTTGCACACATTTTAAACGCATACAATTTAAAACCAAAAACAATTAGGGGTAGTAACAGTATGCCAGTAGTTGTGGGAGACCATACAGAAAGTGTTATACCAATGGTAAGCTGTTATGTTTTTCTGTAGTGGCAATTCTTAACATGTCCTCATTTGTGTGTAAAATATGAATGGTCCAGTTTTCCACATTTTTTTTGGAACTATGTTACCTCTTTACCTTTTGAGAGGATTGATAACTGTTTGCCAGTCAGTGCCAAGAGAAATCAGCGCTTATAGTAAGCTGGGACTCTTGTTGTGTCAAATAGTAAATGTGATTATTGGCAAATAGTACTTACAGTATATTTACATTTGTCTTCTGATGGGTTGCTAACACTTTTTAAACACTTCCCCCCAAGGATTAACACATACACATAGCCCATTATATAGTACTTTGGATTATCTGAAAGACAAACATTTTTCTACCCCTTTTGGGGTGGCATTTATTACAAAAGATTCCTCTTTTACAAATACCCTTGCTGATTGCAGGCAAAACAGAGGAATTACCCCATATTTTCCTGTGTGTTTTTGTTCTATAGGCAGGCCAGGTTTTAATGGGTTGTACTTTAAGGGTTATGGGAAATTATTCCACTGTTTAGTTATTAAATTCATGAGGTGGTATACCTCAAGTTTTTCCTTATATAGCAGACCAAGTTTGTAATGTTTTTCCTGCTATGTTAAGCTTTAAGTTTATTCACTGGTAATAGCTAAGCATCATCATATTACTTTAAAGTATTTTTCCAAAAATCACACACACTAAGTTGTTACAGGGGTACCTACTAACATGAAATTTATTTCAATGTTTATTAAACAGCATCAAATCTCTTAAAGCTATCTTGTTATACCAGGCCTTTTATGTAGGCAATTTGTTTGCTGACCAGGTATGTTCTTTATTGTGTGGCAGTTCTCACCTTTATCAGTTAGGGCATGGCTACACTTACATTTTTGCAGCACTAGTAGTTACAGCTGTGTAGGGCCAGTGCTGCAGTATGGCCACATTTGCAGTGCTGTTGGGAGTGGTGCATTGTGGGCAGCTATCTCAGCATTCAAGTGGCTGCCACATGCTTTTCAAAAGATGGGGTGGGGTGGTGTGACAGGGAGCTTGCAGGAGACAGAGTGGATTTTTTGAGCAGACACTGACAGCTCCCTGCCTTGCAAGTTCAAAACAGGGGGGTGGGGTGGAGTGTGACAGGGAGCATCGGGGAGACAGAAAGTGGATTTTTGGAGCAGACACTGACAGCTCCCTGCCTTGCAAATTCTGGCCATTTCCCCCACCCCTCTCAATCACTCTTAAATGTAAAAAGGCTTCACACCAGATAAGCAGCTTCTCCGACTGACTCCCTCCCCTCTCCCCCCATGCTGTTTGTCTCCTCAATCAAACAGCTGTGAACATTCCAAAGCCTCCACTCACTCACTGCAGCAAAGAGCAGCTGTGTTTGTTTTTTAGATAAGTAGCTCCAGGGAGTACCTTCCCGTTTGTTGTATACAGGAATTGTGGGATACCTCCTAATACCCTGGAGGCCAATAACAGCACTGGTGAGTGTCCACACCTGATGAGCAGCACTGCTGATGCAGTGCTGGATTCGCTACACCTGTAGAGGACCAGGTGTACAGCCAGCACTGCAGGAAGGGAGTTGCAGCCCTGGCTGAGCTCTGTAAGTGTGGACACCTGGTAAGTTGCAGCGCTGTAACCCCCTCACCAGCACTGCAACTTGCAAGTGTAGCCAAGCCCTTAGGTAATTTGCATCAACGCAGGCTTGGCTTTTGGATTCAAAGCCATCAGCATAACTCAAACTGTCTTAACACAGGGATCTGAAAAAGAAAACAGCCTATTGCAGCTTTTTGGAGCCCTAATAGGATTAATTCAGCAGCATGTTTCATTTGCATTTTTTTACCTCTTTCTACAATATCACTGCAGATGCACATTTATACTATAACCTTTCAAAAACATTAGCCATATTAATTTTTATATAGGTGTAACTGCTTTGTTTAGAGTTTATGTACCCTTATGTAATAGGTCAGGACTCACCACCTGGCCCCTCCTGCTGGTCACTCCTGGGAATTAGCTCATTTCCAGTGGAGCGCCCTCTCCTGGTGGGGTCCCATCCGTTATTCTGCCCTCTGTTGGCGTCCCTGGACGCATGTTGCTCTCTGCTCAGCAGCGTCCTCTTTGAGGCCACTGCCCTCCGGCAGTGCCCCTCAGTCCATCTGCATCCCCTTGCGGGGATCCATCGTCAGCACTCCCACATTCCAGCCTTTATAAGCAACCACCCGCCCTCCAAGTCTAATCCCTCTGGCAGGGATCTGGCGTCGTCTCTACGGCTTGTGGCTGGATGTACTGCAAGGACATGAGGGGACCCAGGCCCGCCCTCTACTCTGGGTCCCGGCCCAGGGACCCTCTGGCCTTAGCCTTGCTGTCCTTTTTCCTTCTCCGTCTGTTTCCCTGGGCCACTTCCCCTACAGCCCCATGCACCCACTAGGCCCTTTCTGTCAAGGCCTGCGGCCTGACTGCTAGGGGCTAGAGCTTTCTAGCCTCCTCGAGCCTACCCAGCACTGCGCTGTCCACAGTGCTAGTCTCCCCCCGGAGACTGACCTTCTCCCTTCAAAGGCCTGGGACAGACTGACTGCTCCTGCTCTGGACAGCCTTTATATACCCCTGAGCCTGGCCCTGATTGGCTGTCTGCAATCTGGGCCCTGACTGGCTCCCTATGTCCTCTTTTAATTGGCTCCTGGGCTGCGCAGGCTCCCTGGCCTGCCCCAGCCCACTCTCCCAAGGAGTGGGGCAATCTACCCCACTACACCTTATAAAAGTGACAGTGATTACAGAGCTATTTTAAGGCTCAGTGTTTTTAACATGGCTTTTGTTTTGTGCATCTCACCTCTGCTATTGCTTCAGAGGGTTACTGTTAATTTCTTATTCTTTCATTACAGCTTTTATCTGCTGTTACAAAAAACCCAAACAAAAAGACTCCAGAATCTCTGCCTATTCTCCTGATTTTGACTGCCCTATTGCAGCCTTGACTTAGTCTTTATTTAAAGAAATTTAAATTTTTGTAAACAATCAAGTTACCCCTTAAGGGTTAAATGCTAAATCCCAAAGCCAAACAGCACTAATTACCTGTGTCTTGCAAAAAGGTCTGTCAGTTTTGCAGCTTTGAATTAAAGGGTCAAATGAATTGTTAGTGGCATTAAAAACAAAACCAATTTCACACCTAGAAAACAGGAGTTTTACAAACCAGATGTGTTTGTTTAGATTTAGAACTTTACATATTTTCACAGACAAATAGATAAACATTTTCTTTTCCTGAAGATTTCTTTATACTACTTTGTTTTTACATAGTGTATATATATGTATTATTTACAGGCACTCTTCTGGAAAGGGTGTGTTTGCCATTTAGAATGGCTGCAAAGAAACCAAGAATTCTCTTTAACATGGTCCTTTTTAACAGTTTCCACAAAGTTTAACTGCTTAATTCTCTTCAGCCTCTGTAGAGTTAGTTTTACTCCTTTCTTAATTCACTTGTTTATGTCCCAAAATGACACCTTTATCACCTCAGATTTCACCATTTAAATATTGTTCCAGGGCTTCATGCCTGCACTTACTGCTTTTCTTACTCCTGACACTATTCCCTTAGAGCTTTCAACCTGTTTCTCAGTTTCTCTGTTGCTTGCCTGTTTGTCTGGGCCCGATCCTGCTTTTCTTTCAATGAACCATTTGTGAGTGCTATGTGGTCACTTCACAATTTTGAAAGAAATGTTCAAGGAAAGGGACCAGGAAGGGTGGGGGCTAGTTGAGGAGCCCACCCTCCTTGCTGAATTGGTAGTGGAACACTAAAGAATCAGTTTCTGAGGCAGACAAAGGGGAACAGAACAAGGGGCTTGTTGTCCTTTTTACAATGAGATGGGAGTATGAAGGTGGTTGGATCTATCCCGGGTTTGGAGAACAGGGTAAAGGGGAACACTTGGTCTGGTGGTGGGAGAGGAAGCTTTTAAATTTGAATTGAGAGAGGTGAGTTTTGATTTTGTCCACCTATGATTTGTCTCTTGCCACCACTGCATCAAACAATTAACCTCTCCTTTAGCCAATTTAGTTTTAGGTTGGCCGAGTTTGTCCTTTAAGACATCCACTCGGTCTTTGTTCCAAGATTTTAACAGTGGCCACTGAATGGGTTGGATCCTGGTTGCTGATTCTTCAGAATTTATGGGGGTTTGAACATCGTATACATAATAAGCCAGCTTATTTAGGACTGTCCCAATTAGATGTCAGGTTCCCATAAAGGAGGGTTCAACCCAGGTCAACAGAGGATTTGGGTTCGTCGAGTCCCCAGGCAAATAAGGTTGGCCCTGGCTATGCTCATCGCTTGCTTTCACGGCCCGGTGTTCGGCTGCGATTGTGGAATTTCCATCATAGCGCAGGGACAGGACCTGTCGCTATCCCCGGATGGAGAGACGACTCAACACTCCAGGCTGGATAGACGGACGGACTTCTACAGTCTGGAACAGAAATACTTCCGACGATTGATGTTCAATCGATCCTCGAACGAGTGGAAAGGTGTCGAATAGGTGTGACTTCACTGTGTTTTGTGCGTTTTTTCGTCTGGTGGAGGACTGTTTGGGCCATGCCAGGTGCGGCGGCACCGTCTCTACAAAATGCGTCAGATCACAAGCCTAGTGAGATGGTTTGATTTGTGGGACTCAGATTGTCAGTTGATTAGTCAATTTGTCGACACTGTTATTGCCGGAGGTCTGTCGATTGTGAGTGCATGAGCCTACAGTCTTCTTTTCGTAAAAGAGTGGAATAGACAAGGCAAAAGCAAACAGTAAGTCCATGGGACAGCGATGCATATCTACTTCTTCTACTGTGTATCATCTAGGCTATACTTCACCTTGATCTTAATGGTGCATCCTGTCTATGTTAATGATTGTCTTGTTTGCGTGGATTGTCATTCCAACAATTTTGTTAAGTACGAATTTCTTTATCCTTTCTTCTTAGTTATTCTTTTCTTTCTCCTCC